>NC_088204.1:35773395-36087816 GCF_037126465.1 Ornithodoros turicata
TACCACTGCGGCAACCTACAACATTGGAAGCTCATTGGCCCAGACTGTGTGCGCGCTCCGATTGGTCGACAATGTTTTGAAATCGCATATTCTTCGCGCGCATGTTCGTGCAGCGTACCGGCGGCCATTTCAGCAGTTTCAGCATAGTTTCGAAATAGCACGTATTGGCCGGCACGGCATCCGTCCACTTGTGTTCTGTGATTCGGTGGCGTCAATGGGCAGAGCAGTTTGTGATTCTACGCGTGTTAACACGCGATCGTGCTGTTCCTGGACACGGCTATCCCACAAACAGTCTATCAACTCCGGAACTGAAATGCTTCGTGAGTTGGAGCGCTTGGGGAGTGAAGAACGCGTTCGGGCGCCGTCGGATTTCGAGGGCTGACAACCAAGACAGAATAATTACGATTATGTGCCACACAAGCGCCTACCGCTCTGCCAGCAGCGAAGGAAGATGCTCATCATAAAATCGGCCGGCACGGCGTCCTCTTGTGTTTCGTGTTTCGGTGGTGTCAATCGGCAGAACAGTTTGTAGAAATGCGTTCGCTGGTTTATTGATGCGTCGATGTGATTCTACGCGTGTTGTACTATTCCTGGACACGACTATTATCCCACCAACAGTCTATCAACTCCGCAACTGGAATGCTTCGTGAGTTGGAGCGGTTCGAGAGTAAGAAACACGCTCTCGACCCGTCGTATTTTGAGGGCTGACTACAAAGACAGGATTACGTGCCATACGAGCGCTTTGCGGTCTGCAAGCAGCGAAAGAAGATGCTCATCATAAAACGGTACGCACTCATGAAACTGCCTCGGTATTAATAAATGATCGGTGTGTTCGTTTTGCTTCAAGTTCGAACTTGGTTACAGTGTGTTAACAACGCTGTGGACTTTTGTATTCACAGTGCACCCACGTATCAGATCTTTGAATCAGTGCTTTGTGTCAAATAAATATTTCTTTTAGCCAAAAGAAGCTTCAGTTATTTTGAATATCGGATAACGGCGGTAGACGTGAAATCCGGTAGAAGTCCATGGTAGCCAGAACCGGCCGAAAGGTCAGCCAAAGCTAAGGCTCCTGATTGGCTGACTGGCTATGCGTAATTTCTACAACGTTGCACTCTCATTGCACTCTCAATTATCTCAAACTATGGGCTCCATGGGGAGCTGTTGGAGCCTGTTCAAATCGCACGGGCTAGAGGTGTGCGCCGAGGGCAATTTTGTCTGCGGCGGCGTATGTCCTGTTTTTGTGCCGGCCGCGGCGGCGCCACGCCGATCTGCTTCTATCGGCGTGACCCTTCTCCGTCGTCGTCCCGCTTCTGTAAGTCTTACGTAAAAGTGCGGCGTGAACACAATGCCGTCGTTTTACAGTCTTTCAAGCACTAAGTTTCGAAGCTTTTCAAGTACACATTATTGCCAGCATGCTCTGAATGGACGACTGTCTCAAAAAGCAGTTATATTTCGGATTTAACCAATGCAAAGAACATGTACGCGATCGAAGAATGGGCATACAGAATGCGGAAGAGCGGTTGTGAGCTTCTTTTTTTTACCTCACGCAAAAGAAGAAGCTCATGAGCTCCTCGTTGTCCTTGTCGTCGGCAAACGTGATGCAATGAACTACTTTTATCAAAGCTTCACAGCTCTTTTATTAATATCTGCTTTCTCACTTGCATCAATACCTTATGATGCATCAGCCTTGTTCCAAACTATAGCAAACATTTACTACTACTACTGTCCATGTAGTCAGCGACTTACTATACACATTCAAATGAGATTCAACTCTCAAAAAAACATTCTTGCACAAGCTGTAGTTGCCATGTATGAATATCAGTTTGTCAAGCGTTAAGGGATGCAGATTCGCCCTTTTTGCGCGAACTATTTGTGCTGCGACAGAGAACACACGCTCTGATGGCGTGCTCGTAGCTGGCACACACAACACCTTTTTGGCGAAGCACGCTAGTCACGGCAGCTATGCTTGAACCGACCTCCAAAACTGAAGTACAGTGGACGATTTCCCGCACTTTCCTGCCGGCATGATCAGAAGGGAGTGGCATTCAGCGCTTACACATCCTAGCATCTGTGTGTCCTCCGAGGAATGTCGCCTCGCCATCTCGCTGAGTGTGTCCTTTGCGGACGAAGATTCCGTTATGTCGGCCAATTAAATGTCGCTCTCTTGCACGAAGTGAACTACCTGCTTCGCCAAGAAGTTCACCTTACTTATCCCCTTTGCCGCCAGGTAATCGTCTACTACTTTTAGATTCCGGAAGCGCGGATAGAGAAATGACGTGACTACGGAAGTTTCCGTAATTGGGAAACGGTCGTCAAACTTGTCCAGCATCGATCGCTTCAGCTGACGGACAAAAGGGGTGTTGTCGGCCTCGTCCTCCAAACAACTTTTCAACTCGCTCCGTATGACAAGAAGCATATTGTATAGGTGCAGTCACGCTGCATAGACAGCAGTTCGACGGACTTCAGAAATCCCTTTGAGAAGTCGACTAGTTCTTGGAGCACGCACCACTCTTTCGGATCCAACTGCATTGGCTCCCCAAGCGTACCCAGGCGCCTCCCTAACGAGTTCTTGTTAAGGATCAGAGTCTTAAACATTGCCACGATGATGTGTCATCTCGTTGGTGTATCTCCCTTTATAGTAGTAAACGTTGACGGCAGCCTGCTGCTGGAGTAGTCGTGCTCACTGCGTTCGTTGTCAATTGACATGGGGTCAGCATCGTCCTCTCCCATGGCATCTCCCACTTCACAAAGCGACAAGAGAGCAGCGCGGATGTCGCTTTCAATGAGTGCCTCGAGTTGTGCCGCTTTGTAGTGCATGCGTTTAACTATCGTCCTGCAACGTTGAAGGAGGTCTGGCAACTCGGGAACCTTGTGGAACCCGTCAGCTAGCACTAAATTGTGGAGCCCGTGCCCGACGCGTAAGTGATGCTCCGTATCCGCCAGGGATGCTGCTCTCTTCATGTCTGCACCGGCGTCCGTGACAGCAGTCACTGACTTTGACGTCACAAGAAACTCCTCCATACACTTGCAGTAGTCGGCCCAAATAGCGACCGTGGTGTGCCGTTTAACCATGTTCCCTGTTGACAACGTGATGCTTTGGAGTTCAAAGTTATCTGTGAAAATAATGTATAGTATATGTACGAATATGCGTACCGTAATCAGTACAATGTAACATACCGTCGATAAAATGACACGTGAATATAATGTAATTTCTGTGCCTGTAGTTGTCCATCCACATGTCGTAAGTCACAGCAAAAAAAAAAAAAAAACGTGGGCCCTTTTCAATGCCCCCTTGACGCGACTACGCATTACACGATACACGTCTTCGAGCGCACCGCGTGACAGTGTCGTGCGGTCTGGGAGCTCTTCCTTGGACCCAAGTACTCTGTACTTGAGGAGAAAGTCCTACGTAAATTCAGTGAGACAGAGCAAGACACATGCCGATACGATATAGGTGGTCGTGACTTGAACTACTTACTTGAAGCCCTTCCCCGTTGACTATGTTGAAGGGCAGCATGTCCCTCGCAACCCACATTCTTTCACGACGTCGGCGAGAGGTGCCCAGAACGACAGCTGGCGACCAATTAGGTGACAGAGAAAGGCCACGCCTCCTGATTTTTCGTCTGCTTTGGACGACGGAATGCCACTGTGGTCGGAGCATGAAAATCGTCCGCGCTGACGGCGCGGCGGAAATGCGCCTCTACTTCCGCCGCCCGCTCACGACGCCGTGTCGGGCGTCACGAAGTGAGAACTGGCCCTAACGCTGTAAGTTTGTGGTGCTGACGGATTTCGAGTAGCGCATGATGTCACATCAACAGGGCAGACCATAAAAAAGAACTTTAATTGACACCTGAGACACCAAAAAAAGAGCGTTGTATTCGGGCCTAGCAGTGCTCCCATTCACCTTTCAAATGGGAGCGTATCGTCCGTCTTCTGTGCGTTTTCCAAACAAAGTTTGCAAAAATTGTCACCGCCAATTGCTCTCCACTTCTGATCCTTTTCGTAAATCAGGGCCCCACAAAAGGACTACACATAACTTTGGCGTGGCATCTTGCGGTATCGGCGGCAGTGGCCGGCGAGGAGTTTAGTGGAACATAACAAGCACAAGTTTCGTACTCAAGATATTTGCAAATGCGAAATATGTGCGCAGAAACATAATAATAATATATATTCGTATTCCAGCATGACGTATTGCAAAATAAATTATGAAATGTCAAAAAACTGACTCTAGCCCTCTACCGCCACAATTGCAATGCCGAAACTACACACAGATTACGCCCTGCCGCATCGTTTCGATTGTGCAATGATTGCACATCACAGTGCAACGTGCAACGACCGTTGTGACCAGGCGACACAGTGCAGGTGCATCCAGTTCCAGTCCTGGACGGATCATCGCCGGACAGCTTGACCACGGCCTTTGAAGCGGGGATATTTATATGCGTATGGCACTTCCCTAGGACTGCCCAGGATGCGGACATGTATGATCGATTTGGAAATATTATGGGACACAATGTTCTGTGTTGATTGTCTTCAACCACTGGAGCGCCGAGTGGTCCGTGAGCACTGTGAAGTGGTTGCCGTGCAAGTAGCAGTGCCACTTGTCAACAGCGGCAACGATGGCCAATCATTCCAGTTCAGTAGCAGTGTAGTTCGTTTAGTGTTTCAATAGTTTGTGAGAATGATAGGCTATCGGATGGTCATTTCCGTCATGGCCTACTGACTTCAGTACCGCACCGACGCATCACATAAGTAAGAGATGCATCACAGAAAAGGGTACAAGGTTTGGATGGGTCGAATATGTGAAGCACCGGGGCTTCCGTGAAGCGGGCCTTCAGAGCTGCAAATGCGGCGTGACATTCAGGCGACTAGTGCCATTGTGCGTTCTTCTTGAGGAGTTCCGTGAGGGGAAGACATGAGTCGCTGAAATGATCGATGTACTGTAGACATTGACAGTACCCAGAAAACGTTGCAAATCCTTGACGCACTCTGGAGCTGGGAATTTGTTTGCGGCATCGAGGTTGGATTGCTTAGGGGATGTTGTGCCATTGTATACTGTGTGACCGAGGTAATCGATGCTAGTGCGCGAAAACTGGCACTTAAGTTTCAGTTTGACGTTTTCAGCTTGCAGTGCTGCTAACAGACTGTCAAGGCTCGTGAGGTGTTCTTCAAACGTGGGCGCGTGGACGACTATGTCGTCAAAATAGTTGACAACGTTGCGAAGGTGGTGTTAGACAATGATGTTCCTGATGGCTCGTTGGAAGGTTGCGGGAGTATTCTTCAGACCGAAGGGCATGACAAGCCATTCATAGTGACCCGTGGGTGTGGCAAACGCGGTCTTATGAATGTCTTCTAGTCTCATAGGAGCATGTCAATACCCGGAGGTAATGTCCAATGCGCTATAGTAGCGTGAGGGCCAAAGAGAGTAAAGCGCATCGTCAATACCGGGTATGGGCTGGTGCTGCGTTGAGTTTCCGGTAATCAATACACATTCGAGTACGGCCTTCACCTTTCTTTTCCGCCAGTATGACGGGAACTGCATACGGAGACAAGGATGGGCGTATAAAGCATTGGTTAAGGAGTGACTCCACCTGCGTGACGATCTGCGCACTGTCTGTCTTAGAGGTTCGGTACGGTGATCTGTGAATCGGTATTTCGCTCGTGAGCGTGATAGAGTGCTGCTCAGTGCCGATAGACCCGCATCAAGCGCATCAAGTAGATGTTGTTGCGCTACCGGCAAGGAGTCGTCTTCGATGCAACCATTACTGGGGCGTGGTGTATCTTGGGGAGGTGCCTCGTGCGTGAGCGTTCGGGTTGAAAGGTCAAGGGAAAGGTTGAAGCCCGAAGCGTAGTCGTGGCCAAGAAGAAATTTCGCTGTCATTCCACGGAGGACATGAACTTCGACTTTCCGTGCGGTATCGCCAGTTTGTAAATGGATGGGGACGCGACCCAAGGTTTTTGTGGGATATGTAACCTGTTGAAGTGCGATGCTGGAATTCCTGAGGAGTTGAAGTTTGAGTACCTTGTAAATGTATTTGCTGACGCAAGAAATGGTGGCTCCCGTACCCAGAAATGCACTAACAGGATTCCCATTAATGAATGCGTTGTAATCAATTACTGAAACCTTGGATCACTGTCCCCGTTCCCCTGGTCAGGGCCGACGGCAGAGACCGACGGTCGGTTAGGGCAGGCGTTGTGCCACTGCTGGGAGAGCCCGAGGGACGCGCAGTGCCTACATTCGCTCTTAGAAATGTTGGGATGCGTTTGCAGGGTGTCAGCCGCTGGGACGTACCTTCGGGGTTGCGTATGGCTGTAAGCGCTTCGCGACTTCTGACGATTTAAAGGAGCATGGAAATTATTTTGAACAAATATTTTTCACCGCTTGATATAAACATACTACCTTCATAAACTGTCACGCAAAATTTTCCCTCGAAAAGTGCGAATTTGCTGAGACAATTAGTTTGCAAGGATGCGCTCTGCGGCGACAGTCTCTCGCAAGCGGAGTCTGGCGTGTGGTGACGTCAGGCGGCCGAGCACTTCATTGGCTGCCGGAAGCGTCAGCTCCGCGCCAGAATCGTCTACTAGCTCCGGAATCGTTTCCGGAACATTCCGGAACACTTTCTTTCTTTTCGCTTTTTTTTTTCAGCAAAGTCCGAAGTAGCACTCTCCCTGTCCAGGAATTTTCCCCAAAGTGGACAGTGACCAAAGGGGAATGGTATCACCACCCGGACTTGACCTTCGGGAATACATCCGTATATGACTCACTGACAACCGCCTCGTGGCGTGCTTGTACCAATTGTGACGTCACGCACCAAAGGAATTTAAGCAATGTGTAAACACCTACACATCTTTTGTCCCCACGAAGACAGTGCCACCGTCCAAACGTCTACCCTTTTTCATTGAACTTTTAATTTATGCCCATTAAATAAACCAGTGTTCCTAAATGAACGAAAATCAGCCGCGGCTTTTTCCTCCCAAAACTGTAAAACTGTTTTCTGATTTTTTGTACTTCCCTCGACCTATCTATACATATATAAATATATATAGAACGAGGGGAAAAAAACATTAAAGAAACAAGTAAATGGCACTAGACGTGTTTCAAATTCGAAATTACAGATTAAGATGGCTTCTATGGCTGCACGCAGAGAAACAGATACTCATAGAACGATGCGACAGCACCAGAGGACACGTGTTTCGCCGTGTTTGCGGCGCGTCAGCTCTGGGTAGCTGCGCATCGTTCGGAATTGGCAAACCAGGGTTCGCTCAGCGAGCGATATACACCTGGGAGGGTGACTGGGCAATCCTCAATACCACAGTGCAAGCCAGTGAATTATAACGAGGAGAAAAAACGCCATTAATGAAACAAGTAAATGACACTAGACGTGTTTGAAATTCAAAATTACAGATTAAGATGGCTTCTATGGCTGCACGCAGAGAAACAGATACTCATGGAACGATGCCATAGCACCAGAGGACACGTGTTTCGCCGTGTTTGCGGCGCGTCAGCTCTGAGTAGCTGCGCATCGTTTCGAATTGGCAAACCAGGGGTCGCTCAGCGAGTGATATACACCTGGGAGGGTGACTGAGCACTCCTGAATGCCATAGTGCAAGCCAGTGAATTATAACCAGGGGAGAAAAGCAATTAAAGAAACAAGTAGATGACACTAGACGTGTGTGACCCAGAATAATAAATAAAAATAAATAAAATAACCCCCCCCCCCAAAAAAAAATGTTCCTTCGCCATTTTTTTGCGGACGATCTATCGAACGGATTTTTGTTCTGAAAACGGCTTTGGTACCAGGCGACCGAAGAGATCAGATGTTCTCATTACAACAACTTCGTAGCTTTTATAATTAAAAAAATAGAAAATTAATTACAGCTAATTCATTAACAAGGGGCGATGAAAAAAATATTTTTGGATAGACGATACAAGTGCCAAACACGTACAGTTGGTTCCAGTTGTGTCCAGTACTCCGTTTTGGTTCTTTTTCGGTGGCACACACTGTATATGCAGTTCAGGTAGATGGATACGGATGGACACGAAAATAAATATGCAAAATGTAACGAGGGAACTCAGAAGCTTTAAGGAACTCGTACGAGACTACAATTTATTACATTAAAAAATGATAAAGCTAGACTATGGGGAAGTCAGCATTATATAATTTTAGGGGCCTCGAATTAGTATGAGGCTACAATGCATTACATTAACATTGTGTATTGTATAAATATTGTACATACAACATTGTATATAACAATGTATTACATTACAATGTATTACATGAAACTCGTAAAATTAGACTATGTGGAAATTGTCATTACATAAAGGAATCAACGTTTCGATGACAGCGTCGTCTTCAACAGGACTGAGAGGAACAATACTATAGGCTGGGTTTGCAAGGGCAACAGAGGTGGGAGAGAAAAACTGTACACGTGACAGGGCGCTCCTCATAAAGTTTTCCCAAGAGCTTCGTCCTCGGGCGGTCGCGCTGGTCCGTAGGGGAAACCTGCAAAAATAAAAAAAAACGGAAGAAAGGACGGAAGAGGGAGTCGGCCAAGTGGGTCTTCGTTAATTGTGGACTAAAATTTGCGGATTAGGCATTATTCATCTGCTGCCTGCTGCGGTGGGAAGGGAAACCTGATTGTAAGATGAATACGGTAACATCTTTAAAGGAATTTCCCGGTTCACTGAAGTGTCAGGAGACCGGGGGATTTGGTTTCCTTATTATGTCTTATTTGTGGTTATTAAAACGAATTCTGAAAATTGTGGTAGTTTGGGCAATGTATTGTACTTTACAGATGTTACATTCTAATAAATATACTGCGTTGCAAGAGTTGCAGTCGAAATCGCCATTAATTTTAATTTGGAAATTGATATTTGTGCTGTGCATAATGTCTGTGGTCTGCATCATACTGCAAATTTGGCATCTCCGTCCCTCCGTCCATCCGTCGTCTTCGGTTGTATGTTGCGGCTTACTGACTTTAGCGCTAACTAAGTGGCCCTGAATATTTCGAGCACGGCGGTAAGTTATACGAGGTGGTTCGGGGAATATCTCGTTTAGACGTTCCGACTGGGTTAAAATTCAGCGGTGCCGTTGTAGAATGCTTTTAAGGTCGGTAATAGCATTGCTGAAGGTCACGGTAAGATTGACTTATTGCGGGCGTTCGGATTTTGTCGATCCCTGTAGGAGGTCTGCACGGTTTGTACGTCGGGCTTTAGTTATGGCATTTGTTACTAGATTTGGCGGGAAGTGACGATTAACTAAGGTTTCTACGTCAAGGTAAGGACGTGATTAAGATTTTCTTCTAGTTCATCATCACGGGAGCAGATTCGCCGAGAGCGTAGTGCATGGCTGTAAGGGATGGTCAATTTAGTGTGTCGCGATTGACAGCTGTTGAATGACAAATATTGCTGGGAGTCGGATGGGTTGCGGTATAGGTTGGCAACTATGGCGTTGTTACAGATTCAAACTTGCAAGTCTAGGAAGTTTATGACGTCTTTAGAATAAGTATGATTGAACTGTATGGTAAGGTGGACGTTGTTGAAATTTTCTATGAATGCCAAAAGGGGATTGCAGGGTGAAAAAAAAAACGGAAATGTCAGCCAGGCTATTGCCAGCTTGCTATTCCGAAAAAGAAACTGAGAAATAAAGAAACAGAAAGAAAAAGAAAGGAACTGAGAATAAAGAAAAGAAATCAAGGAAAGGAAAAAATGAAAGAACAATGCACGCAGTGCAGTGCAGTATAGGAACGGAAGAAAGTTTCAAGAATGTCCAGTCAGGGGGCAGACGCAAGGCCCGGGTCTTTTAAGAAGTGGAGCAGGGATGTGGTGATGGCCTGCTGAGTAGGCCGAGGGACGTTAACGAGGAGGGTGGCCATGGACAATGTGTTGCAGCCCAGCTGTATTAGACGGTGATGGAGGGCTTGCCGTCGGGGAATGTGCTGCTGGCAGTGCAGAAGGCAATGAGGAATGTCAGCCACCTCGCCACAGCTGGAACACAAGGGGGAGCTGGATTGGCCCATTTTGTAAAGAAGCAATGGGGTGCAAAAGGTTTTCTTCGGAATGGGGTCATATAGCATGAATATGTTATCCAGAAAACGTTTGAAAATAGTAGGTTTGAATGGGCGGGTCTCAAGAAAATCTTCTTCAAGATACCCCATGAATATGTTTGCGTAATTCGGGGCCATCTTTGTTCCTATAGCTGTACCGCTGATTTGAATGTAATGTCTGTTATCAAATTAGAAATTATTGCAAGTAAGTATAAGGGAGGTTAGCGTTTCTATAGGAGGTCAGAACCAAAAGGCTTGTCGGAAAATTTGTTAAACGCCTCGATTGCCGCGCGGAACCCTCCACATGGGGAATATTAGTGTATAAAGAAGTAACGTCTAGGGTAACTAATAGACATGATGTAGGGACGTCCATATCGGAAATGATTTGTAGGAAGTGGTTTGGATCTTTAATGTATGATGGCAATTTGGTGGGGATATCCTTTAGCAAGCAGTCGACTAAGGTTGCAATTATTTCGGTTGCTGTGCCGTTCAAGGATATTATGGGGCGTCCGGGATTTCCTGGCTTATGAATTTTAGGTAGCATGTAGAACCGCCCTAGCTTAGGGTCCCGTAGAAGAAGGTACTCAAACAGATGTCTGCACAAATTCATTGCCCCTATTCATCGCAGTCTAGCACCCCCACATTGTTCAGACTTTGAAAAGTGGTAGATAAATTAGCAAGGTATCAATCCCACCTCAACGCCCTTGAAACATATAAACGAAACGTTCCCCAAAGGCCTTCAAATCAAAATCAGTCCGACATTCCAGCTTGACCCAGGTGAACGAAGGGTTTGGGGAAACACACTTAAAGAAGCTAGCCTACATCTCACAGATGTTCTCATTTCTCATTGCCGTAATACTGCAACCAGCCTCTCCGAAGAATTCGTAACAATTAGTGTAGCAACACCCCTTACTGATCATCACGCAAAATGGAAGATTTCGTCGGAAAGAAGGAAGTATGTGTCGCCATAACGAAACGAAGGAAAATCCCGTGATAATGTTACTTCAACCATCAGCACCGAGGTCTATAATAACGCTATGACCCCAACCCCGGTTCCCCGACAGGACCTAGTAACCACAAATTCCTACCCTGATTCTCGAGCCGTTGGTGGCACACGACCTAAAGCGAAACAAAATGTCGCCATTCTGTCTTCTGCCGTTCTTAAAGATGAGGAACTCTCCCTCCTTAACCGCGGATTGTCCTTTTGACCCAACAACACTTCATATAACGAATATCAACTTCATTTGGACTAGGACAACTTTGCACAGCAATTACGTCTGAAGGAATATTTCCATGATAGGGCCTCCTTAGCCATGAGCCAATTCGGACAACCTTCGGATTTCACCCCTGATTCTTACCGCGAGAAAACCATGGAAATGTATACATCAGAGCCGTCCAAAAGGACATCGTACAGAGCTATCTAAACCCCGACGGCCGGAGAAGAAACTCCAACCTAAGTAAAGCGGAGGAAACGGGCCTATTGAAATTGAAACAACGCAACGACATAGTTATCAATAGAGCGGACAAGGGAGGAGCTATAGTTGTCATGGACAAAGCACCTTACACCGCCGAACGTATTCGGCAGGTTAGCTGCGAAACATTCTACAGGTACGTAGATAGCGATCCCACCGAGCACATTCAAAGTAAGATCACTAAGACCCTAAAGGAACTTAAAGGGACTATGAAATTTCCCGAACCCCCATACTTTTTTTCGCTGGAAACTGTTCTTGCCGCCGGGAAACTAATATGCCACAATTTTTTCCGTACGATATCGCTCCACTCTGTGAGAAGCGCGCGCTTGAAGTGTCTCTTCCGCGTTCCTCCTCTCCCGCGCACGTTCTCCCGTCGATGGTGTAACTGTACGGACCGCACTTCTGTGCCCCGTTACGTCACCGGTGTTGCGCAATGGCAAGTAATGCTGCGAGCCCGCTGTGGCTGTCGCCTTCCAGTCGCACATAGAAGGTCACAAGGTCTCTCGTCGCGTCTGACGGTTGCAGTTGAAGCATTACGTTTATCTTGGTTGGAGGCGTTCGGATAACACGCTATAATGAACAGCTTTTTGTGTGTGAATCGTTTGTTACACTTGAGCTGGCAAGTATGATATGTGAGCTGTACTTTTTCATCCATGTATTCGTCCTCTGCTCTGCGGCCGTTCATAACAAGAAACCTCAAGGAACCTCAAGGAATCTGAATCACCTCTGTGACTTTGAGAGTTTTGCTGACGAGTTACGTGGGCCTCTAGCGATTCACCGCAACGTGTATTGGTTGTATCGCCGTCACCAATGGAAAGTGTCTGGTGGTTGCTTGGCGTTGCAGTTATACGTCAGTTGCAGTTATGTTTACGTGTCTGACAGCAAAGCAAGTGCGTTGTGAAGTGCAACTGTGCTATTTGGAAGATGCCCACTTTGTTGCTCGATTTGTTTGCACGAATTATCGTAAAAGGCTGGGTGGTCGAATGTTTTGATTGATTGATTGATTATTTTAATGTTTTGTTTTACTTTGTTTCAATTCGTGTTCTTCGTCATCATTACTGTTATTATTCAAAGCAGCTTCGCGCCTTCAGGCGATTCTGATTTACTTTGCATTGTTGTTCTACAGATTTCCTTCCGTCGAAGGACTTGTTGTTTGCCTAGGAATGTGTTTCATGCAATATTTTATTTCTGAGCACGTCACGTATTCTGTATTCAATGTTGAGCACGTCGTAGATCTGAACATTTAGCATTGCCAACCACCATGCCTACAGAAACTCAGTTCTAGCGTATTGTGTAAGAGTATTCTGCACATCGTATTTATTTCTGATAACTGTTTGTCGTTTAACAAATTTATTGTTCAACCAGGTTTCCAGTACTGTGTAATACATCCATAACGCTAAGACTGAGGGACACAATCTAACGACACCAGTTCGCCTGCTTCATTGTCATCTGATATTATTGTGTTACATAACCTTGAAGTCACCAGTTGAGGTAACTGGAAAGAAGCAAAAAAAACCCAGTAGTCACGTAGCATGCCCAATATTTTGCAATTAAAAAAACGACAAGTAATTGGTACTACTTCAAGTAAACTGCTTGTTGGTCTTCTGGCGGAATTCTGCTTTCTTTGTGAAATAACTCTTCCATTTGCCACCGGGACAGAGTCCTCTGCTTGCAGGCTCCTCCGAGGGTGTCGGCACTCTTGTATGTGCGTCAAGGACGAGGGCATCAGGCTCGAACAGCTGAAATGTCGACATTTAGATCAAATAGTACAATAACTAAGACCTAACATCTACATATACACATTATATGCTATACATGCATAATTTTTATTTTTAATAGAACACAGGATATGTTCTATTTTACATTGTCACACAGCTCATCTAACAACTGTATTGGCACCAGTGTTACCAGCAAATGAGGGCTGAAGTAGCTGCACAGCTTTGCAGGATGTCCAGAGCAAGTTGAACTGGTTGAACACAGCAGTACACCACTGGTATGATAATGGTTGGTAGGGTTATTTTTTGCTAATGTGAAACAAAGCGCAGAGTTGTAGCAGGAACAAAATCTCATGAGGACATAGTGCATCAAAGGTAGGTTCCTTTTATTTAGAGGTGACCTGTAGAGCACTTGCTGGAGTTGTTCTGGCATGTTACCCTGGTGAAAGACTTCAGCTGCGATACACATGGGCTGACCTGGTTTGAGAGAAGAAAATAACACAGTATACAACTCCAGTTCCGGTGAATGCAAATGATGTAATCCAACTGAACAACGATTATAAGATAATAAGTGTAAACAAGAAAATGTCCCCCTCAATATCATATTTGTGCACATGATAAAGCAAACTGTAAATCAAATAACAAAAAAGTATAAAAAACAACTTCTGAACAATATACAGAGCCCGAATGGTAGGCAAGACACTGCATCAAAAAGGAATCTGGACAGAGGGTGCACAGCATTTTTCTGCTCTAAATAGTGGATGCAATGATCATGCTGTCTCACCTAAAGGGTTTCAGGCTCCGCTGAGGAAGTCACCTGTAAACATGAAAGCAGATGAGTGAAGAGAAAAGAACGGATACGTATGTTCAACATATTACATAAACATTCAGTTGAAGTATGGTTTCTAAGATCATTCTAAAAGAAGTGTACTTTTATCAACAGTGCACCACCTGACTTTAGGGACTAGATTCGGTAACTTCTATTTTGTCTTCTATTTTTTAATTTCTCTCTGTGCCGTAAGCGGCCGCAAGGTTCAGAGTCACGCAGATGAGAATTAACCCATTTACGCAATCCTGAAATGCATCTATGAAAGCATTTGAACCACACGGACTGAGAGACCTTTGTTAGCCCCAATAACGAAAAATACTCACATTTTTGCGCCGTTTAGGTGGATGTTCTGTCCCCGGTGTGGAATGGTATTCTGATGGTACTACACCTTGATTCATGTTAGATATATTTACACAATGTGTTGTCTAGTTTCGTTTTCGTGTTCGTCTGACGTATGCTCACGTGTTTGTTCACTTTCATCTTGCGCACACTGCGTGTCTCGCGTAACACGCTTTTCCTTTACTTTTTCCCTTTTCCTTTACGAGTAAAGTCGTTCCTTGTTCGACTCTTGCTGTGGCCTCTGTCTACTCATACCTGCGCAGCGCTAACAGGTTATGGGCCCAGGACGCAAGTGAAGACGACAGGTCAGGATGCAAGAGAAGACGACAGTTCAGGACGTAAGTGAAGAGGACAGTCCAGGACGCAAGTGAAGATAGCGACCGAAGCCCGAAGCGACGTTAGCGAAGCCAGACGCCAGGAACACAGAAGTAGTGCCTGGGACGACAAAGCGATTCTGAGCGACGCATACCGAGACGGGGCGACAGTCAAACCAGAGAAGATTCAGCGCAGCACATGGCTTTCAGCGACGAATTCAAGATCACGAAACTGAATTCAGAGAACTACCATGCGTGGTCGATTAGGACGAAAGCTGCACTCGTACAAAATAATTCCTGGGAAGCAGTGGATCCTGGATACTCCGGCTCAGAAATGACAGACGAGGAGAGGAAACACAATAACAAGGCCCTCACTTTCCTGTTCCTTGTAGTAGAGGACAGTTATCTGGACGACATTGGCACTTGCACAACCGCGAAGGAAGCGTGGGAAATCCTTCGGGAAATTCACACGAAATACGGATTGCTGCACGTCCTACAACTCCTGCGAGATTTTGTGAATGCCCAGAAGAAAGACGATGAACCGATGAAGGAGTACCTGAGCCGCTTGATGGACCTATATCGCAAGTTGACTAACGGTGGATACGGATTCACTGATAAAGAGGTTGCGCTTGTCATGCTGATGGGACTTACGAAGCCCTCATCCTCAAGTTGGAGCAGGACGAAGCCACACTCACCGCTAAGGAAGTGAAGGCAAGACTCTTGGTCGAGGAAAAACGCAAGAAACGTCGAGATGAAGGGCAGACGACGGAGAGTGATGGTACAGCAAGAGCTCTGTTCACCAAACGGGAAGCTGAGATGATGTCCAACATGTCTGAAGGGAAACCGTCCTCTCGAGGCCGTGGAATGAAGAGTTTTCAAAAAGTAAGATACGATGTTGGAAGACGACGTGTGAGATGCTTCGCCTGCGGGAAACTGGGACACATCGCCAAACACTGTGAAGAGGTTGATGACGACGCCACACCGCAGAAATCAACAGGACGACGGCAAGCGAAAAAGGTGACTCACGCATCATTATCGGTGTCAGATACAAGATCTGGGAGTCATGCTGTTTGGTACATGGACAGCGGAGCTACAGACCATATGACATCAAATAGGACGAAATTCG
Organism: Ornithodoros turicata; assembly: GCF_037126465.1. NCBI lineage: Eukaryota > Metazoa > Arthropoda > Arachnida > Ixodida > Argasidae > Ornithodoros > Ornithodoros turicata. Next base: position 35,789,235 of record NC_088204.1, read on the forward strand.
TGGAGTTCCAGCCATATGAATCTACTGTACACACAGCGAATCAAGACGTAATGAAAGTCCTCGGACTTGGCGAGGTGCAATTCCAACTAAAAGAAGAGTACGGTAGGAATTTCTTAACCCTCAAGAACGTGCTGTACGTACCCGAGCTAGACGGCAACATCCTATCTGTAGGGAAAATTGAGGAACTTAATTTCAAAGTAACATTCCACAATGGAAAAGCAGAAGTGCGACGGAGCAACGGTGAGACCATCTTATCGGCAACAAGGTCGGGAAGATTATACACGGTAGAAGAGTTGTGCTCGTCATCGAGGCTATCGAAACGTGGTTGTACTGCAGATGCATCGTTGTGGCACCGTCGACTCGGCCATCTCCACCTGGATGCCGTATACCAGCTCTGTCCAGAAAGCTTCAGGAGCGATGAAGGAAGATGCTCGACGTGTGTGGAAGGCAAGCTCAGGAGAAGTAGTTTTCCGAGCAGTGACGTCACAGTGAGAGCTACAGCGCCGTTAGAACTGATCCACTCAGACGTGGGGAGTGTGACACCAACTTCGAAAGGAGGTTCGAAGTATTTCGTAACTTTTATTGATGATTACTCCAGATACGCAATCGTGTACCCCATGAAAAGGAAGAACGAAGTCCTTAAAAAGTTTGATGAGTATAGACGGATGGTGGAAAATCTTCACGGCACTACCATCAAGACCCTTCGAAGCGACAACGGTGGCGAATATGTTGGAGAAGACTTCAAACAATACCTGACGAAATACGGGATAACACGACAGCTGACAGTGCCTGGGACACCGCAATTGAACGGTATAGCTGAGAGATACAACCAAACGCTGATGGACATGACGAGATGTCTGTTGATTGAGTCCGGCCTGACTAAAACACTTTGGGCAGATGCGCTCGATACAGCAGCGCGCATACGTAACAAGTGTCCTTCAAAAGCCGTCAACCATCAAGTGCCGGAAACACTATGGCTCAACCGAGAGGCCAAAATAGACTACCTCAGAGTCTATGGATGTCGAGCTTGGGCAGTACAGCGGACACAACGTAGAAAGACGAAGTTGGACCCAAAGCGGTCGAATGCATTCTTGTAGGTTATCCTGTAGGTGTCAAAGGATACAAACTGTGGGACATGAAGAATGATGAATTCTTCTTGAGCCGTGATGTTGTTTTCGACGAAGGCGCATTTCCCTGCAAACCCGAGACTGTCGAAACAATCACGGAGCCAGTGACTGCGGAGTCATGTAACGACGACGGAATCGTAGTCGTGAATCTTGAAGTCAACGACGAAGACGAGGCCCCAAAGGAGACTCCTATACGAGAACCCGAGCAACAAGAAGTGACATGCCAATGTGCAAACAGAGACGAAGAGCTCGTCGATGAAGCAGGTCAAGTGGAGGACGAAGTAGAACAGCTACCAAGGCGATCTCAACGACTAGCGAACAAACCACGGCCAAACTACTGTTACACGGTCAAACAAGCCGACGCTATCCCCGATCCTATCACTCTGGAAGAAGCATTGTCGATGCCTGATGGCAATTATTGGCAGGAGGCCATAGATGAAGAACTGGGAAATCTAGAGAGGAACGGTACGTGGGAAATTGTCCCAAGACCGCGCGATCAAGGAGTTGTCAAATGCAAGTGAATATTTCAAAAGAAATATGACGAGAACGGGAATCTACAACGGTACAAAGCACGACTTGTCGCTTGTGGCTATTCTCAAGTCCAAGGAATTGATTTCAACGAAACTTATTCACCCGTTATAAAGATGAAGTCAATACGGATACTCCTTGCGGTTGCAATTGAGAGAGATTGGAAAATACATCAGGTTGACATTACAGCAGCATACCTGAACGGAATTCTAAAGGAAACCATATATATGGAGCAACCCACTATCTTGTGTAAATAAGACCAGGACAACGTTTGCCTGTTAAAGAAAAGTCTTTATGGACTCCGTCAATCAGGGAGGGAGTGGAACATAAGATTGGACGAACTCCTCAAGAACGAAGGCATGACAAGGTCAAAAGCAGATCCCTGCGTTTACTTTTGTGAAGACCTCATTATAGGTGTGTATGTGGACGACATACTCATCCTAGCGAAGACGGAGAGGAAAATTGAGGACTTTAAGCAGAAACTGCGAAGTGCATTCGATGTAAAGGACCTTGGTAAAGCGAGCCACATACTATCTATGAGAATCAGAAGAAATGAAGACGGAAGCCTGATCCTGGACCAAACGAAGTATGCTGAGGAGCTCGTGGAAACCTTTGGCATGAAAGATGCGAGGGGAGCTTCGTCACCACTAGATCCAGGAATGAAGTACAAGAAAGCGTGTGATGACGGCGAGGCAGCGAATGCATTGTCTCATCAGTACCGTCAAGCGATTGGAGGGCTACTTTATTTAGCTGGAGGGACGAGACCTGAGTTGGCATTTGCAGCGTCATATATGAGTCAGTTTAATGTGAAGCCTACCGAACAGCATTGGAGCGGATTGAAGCACATGCTACGCTATCTCAAACAAACGAAAGACGTTGCGTTAACGTTTTCAAAGACTGGGAAGCAAATTCAAGCCTTCTGCGACGCAGACTAGGCGACTGATTGTGTTGACAGACGTTCTTTCAGTGGCTACGTTTTTACGCTAGCGGGTGCAGCGGTATCCTGGAGTAGCAAAAAGCAGACGTCAACCGCACTGTCAACGGTCGAAGCGGAGTATATCGCAATGTGCCACGCAACTAAAGAGGTCTTGTGGTTGCAACATTTTACGAAGGAAGTGGGAGCGAGTGAATTCATCGGTGAGCCACATACCCTCTTCGTTGACAATCAGAGTGCAATTGCGGTCGGAAATAATCAAATGGTATCCGAACGCAACACGCATATAGAGTTGCGACACTTCTTTCTCCGTGAGAAGATTGAGACCGGACAATTGAAACTCCAGTACATCAGAACATCGGAAAATTACGCGGACATCATGACCAAGGCTCTGAATGGGAACAAGACACGCCGGCATTGTGAGAGTCTGGGTCTTCACATCAGACTCCGGTACCATCGACAAGGGTATTTGCGACGACACATTGAGGGAGGGTGTTAGATATATTTACACAATGTGTTGTCTAGTTTCGTTTTCGTGTTCCTCTGACGTATGCTCACGTGTTTGTTCACTTTCATCTTGCGCACACTGCGTGTCTCGCGTAACACGCTTTTCCTTTACTTTTTCCCTTTTGCTTCACGAGTAAAGTCGTTCCTTGTTCGACTCTTGCTGTGGCCTCTGTCTACTCATACCTGCGCAGCGCTAACAATTCAGACGACACTGAGCGCGTTATCCAGTACGCTGAAGAGATTCAGTGTACCCTTCGTAAATTCAGTCATGCAAATGTCCGCTACAAACACGAGCATTCGATGGCACCGCATCGTCTTTCCACTCCGACGGTCCGATTGCTTCGTGGCATCAAAAGCTGTCCGTCTCGTCACTGGGAAGCATATGACATTGGATGCCAGGGGAACATTGACGTAAATTAGGGCAACCAACTATCCAACATCGTCTCGGCATGTCGACGAAAACCACAGGATGCGACTATGCGACTGCGATAGACTGCGACCATCGCGCGGAAGCTGCCGTCATGGAGATTTCCACTCCCGATGATCGCATACGCGGGATCCTACGGCGCATCCTCCTGGCGGGACCACGACACGTCACGATGACGGGTAGCCGAGCCGGCCGTGGTCCCGTCAAGTTGCTCGCTGTGTCTCCGCTCGGCAGCTCTCCACGGCGCGGCGCCAGCTCTCCTCCCTTCGCCGCTTCGTTTAACTTCGCTCGCGAGGATACTCCTCGCATGACCAAGGTAAAATTTTGGTTCCAGACCCGCAAAAAGGTTTTCTTTCTGATGAAAACTAGAAGAAAATCGTTTCATAGTCCCTTTAAGTCAGAAAAGAAAATTGATTACCATCTGTTAGAGTACCTTCTGCCACAGGACCCTAAGCCAGGGCTGTTCTACATGTTACCTAAAATCAAATTTCAACAACGTCCACCCTACTATACAGTTCACTCATACTTATGCTAAAGAAGTCATAAACTTCCTAGACGTGCAAGTTAGAATCTGTAACAACGCCATAGTTACCAAACTATACCGCAAACCAACCGACTCTCAGCAATATTTCTCATTCAACAGTTGTCATCTGCGACACACTAAACTGGCCATCCCTTACAGGCATGCACTACGCTATCGGCGAATCTGCTCCTGTGATGACGATCTAGAAGAAAATATTAGTGACCTCAAAGAAACCTTAGTTAATCTTCACTTCTCGTCAAATCTAGTAACAAATGCCGTAACTAAAGCCCGACGTACAAACCGTGCAGACCTCATGCAAGGGTATACAAAATCCGAACGCCGCAATACGTCAATCTTACCGTGACCTTCAGCAGTGCTATTACCGACCTTATAAGCATTCTACAACGGCACCGCTGAATTTTAACCCAGTCGGAACGTCTAAACGAGATATTCCCCGAACCAACTCGTATTACTTACCGCCGTGCACGAAATATTCAGGACCACTTAGTTAGCGCTGAAGTCAATAAGTCGCAACATACAACCGAGGGTTGCCACCCTATGAGAGATCGAGTTGCCATATATGCAGTATGATGCAGACCACAAACCTTGTCCACAGCACAAATACCAATTTTCGAGCTAAAATTAATGGCGATTTCGACTGCAACTCTTCCAACGTAGTATATTTATTAGAATATAACATCTGTAAAGCACAATACATTGGCCGAACTACCACAACTTTCAGAATTCGTTTTAATAAACACAAGTCAGACATAATGAAGAAACCAAAGCTCCCGGTCTCCCGGTACTTCAGTGAACCCGGCCATTCCTTTAAAGACGTCAGCGTATTCATCTTACAGTCAGGTTTCCCTTCCCACCGCAGCAAACAACACCGTGAGTCATACCTAATTCACAAATTTCAGTCCACAATTAACGAAGACCGTGGAATTCTATCGACAGTGCGGCGCATAAGTTCGTGACCTTGGTTGGGCTTGCCGAACCCCACTTCCGTCCTTTTTCCCGTTTTCCTTTATTGTTGCAGGTTCCCCCTACAGATCAGCGCGACCGCCCGAAGAAAACTTTATGAGGAGCGCCCTATCACATGTACAGTTTTTCTCTCCCATCTCTGTTCCTCTTGTTAGCCACAGCCTAGTATTGTTCCTCTCAGTCCTGTTGAAGACGACGCTGCCGTCGAAACGTTGACTCCTTTACGTAACGTCAATTTCCCCATAGTCTAGTTTTACGAATTTAAAATGTAATGCATTGTAGCCTCATACTAATTCAAGACCGCTATCATTATGTAATGCTGACTTCCCCATCGACTAGTTTTATCATTTTTTAAATCTAATAAATTGTAGTCTCTTACGAATTCCTTAAAGCTCCTGAGTCCCTTCGATACATTTTGCATATATATATATATATGTTTGTAAGTCAAACGTCGCCATGCCAGTACTGGACAGCTGTTTCGGCCTTCTTGGGCCTCATCAGCAGCACGCAGGCAGGCAACGTTTGAGCGGATGGCGTCAGAAGGTCACGTAGCACGTGATGCCTCCCGTCAGGGTGTCCTGAGACATCTCTGAAAGCCCAGTGCAAAGCCAGTCAACTGTATAAGGGGGGGAAATTAGCAGGAGCTCTTTGGCTGCACGTGTAGCATAGGTTTGTAAGTCAAACGTCGCCATACCAGTACTGGACAGCTGTTTCGGCCTTCTTGGGCCTTATCAGCAGCACGCAGGCAGGCAACGTTTGAGCGGATGGCGTCAGAAGGTCACGTGGCACGTGATGCCTCCCGTCAGGTGTCCTGAGACATCTCTGAAAGCCCAGTGCAAAGCCAGTCAACTGTATAAGGGGGGGAAATTAGCAGGAGCTCTTTGGCTGCACGTGTAGCATAGGTTTGTAAGTCAAACGTCGCCATACCAGTACTGGACAGCTGTTTCGGCCTTCTTGGGCCTTATCAGCAGCACGCAGGCAGGCAACGTTTGAGCGGATGGCGTCAGAAGGTCACGTGGCACGTGATGCCTCCCGTCAGGGTGTCCTAAGACACCTCTGAAAGCCCAGTGCAAAGCCAGTCAAGTGTATAAGGGGAAAAATAGCAGGAGCTCTTTGGCTACACGTGTAGCATATGTTTGTAAGTCAAACGTCGCCATGTCAGTACTGGACAGCTGTTTCGGCCTTCTTGGGTCTCATCAACAGCACGCAGGCAGGCAACGTTTGAGCGGATGGCGTCAGAAGGTCACGTGGCACGTGATGCCTCCCGTCAGGGTGCCCTAAGACACCTCTGAAAGCCCAGTGCAAAGCCAGTCAAGTGTATAAGAGAAAAAATAGCAGGAGCTCTTTGGCTACACGTGTAGCATATGTTTGTAAGTCAAACGTCGCCATGCCAGTACTAGACAGCTGTTTCGGCCTTCTTGAACCAAGTCACTTTCTCAAACCGAATGAGTAAGAAACACAGACGTTATCTCCATGGTGACTTAATACGCCAAGCAGTTCCTCATTTCAATGTTGTTTGTGTACGCAATCGAACTAAATTTAGACATCTCGCCCTCCATTTTGACTCGCAGGGTTCTCGAGTATGTACACTCTGTCTGTAGCTTATAACGTACCTTCTATGTTGCTGTATCCTGTAAATATAGGGTACACCACCTCTCCATTTATAAGGTACGCGTTTTCACAATGGTCGCGCCTTCTTGTTTAGAAGGTACGCAGTGTTTTATACGATACGTTATTGTTTTATAAGGTACAGCACGGATTACGACGCGCGTACCTTATAAAATGTTCCTTATTAACAACCTTTCCATTGCCTGTCACAAGGATAAACTCGCAGCGCTGCTTCTGCCATGATACAGCTCCTATTGTGAAAAAAGTTTCGCAACGTATTTCGTGAATTCTTCAGGATTACGCCTGAGGTCGTTTCTGGAAACTGAGTTATACAGGGTGTCTTTTTAGACGCCAAAAAGCTCTTCACAAACAGGGCGATAATAGGAAAAACGAGCACTATTTTTGCTACTTGAGTTACCAGCAGGTCATACTTTAGGAACTGTCTGTAACTCAACTACCAAAAAATAGCGCTCTTTTTTTTTCTTTTCGCGCTCTTTCCGATGCGCTCTCTGACGCCTAAAGAAAGAGCTCCTATAGAGGGGACATGTTTAGAAAGTGGTGAAAAGTACAGCACGCTGTGCCACCGCGAATAGGGCTTATCTAGTTCTATCTGTCTATCTATTATAGGATGTTATCTAGTGATATGAGCACTTTTCTTGCCTATTGCTACTACGCAAATAAATTCCATGAGAGGTCCATCACGTCGATGACGCCACTTTTGTCGGTTTGTGAACAGCCGGTTTGTGAATGAACAGGTGAAGAGAAAGCCGCATGATAGCCCCAAAATAAAACACAGAATATTCTAAATGTGACATGACATTCATGTGATAAGAAATATTATCGTTTTCACATGCGGCTATTCGGCATGAGAACCTCTTCCACGGCTATTCTCAATGCAAGCCAGAATCGGCGAAGGCGATGAGGCCGAAAGAAATCCTGTAAAAATAAAACGTTCAAAAATTAATCTCTTAAAGATCAATCTTGCAAAATAAACCCTTAAATATAAATAATGAGAAAATCCACGCTGCGAAGATAGTCGGAGGGCCATTTTTTTCACCCTCGCTTGTTGGGAGCGTCTTTTTTTTTTTTTTTTTCGGGACCATGTCCTCGGGCATCATTTTTTTCCAGGACCAATTTCTCCGGGACTGTTTCTCTGGAACCCGAACATTCCGCGCCCTGATAATCAACCGTAACCGCTCAGGCAGTTATCTGGCGTTACGGAATAATGTTACCGACTACAGTTCCAGAATCAGAATTTAATCAACTTACCTAATTCCGAGAATTTGACACAATGACGGTCGGGAGCGTGTTGTGAATTTCAAGACCGAGCCGTAATTTTAAATCACGCGTGAGTCGCGTGAATCATTTTAGCAGTAACTTTGCCCGGTGACAAAAGTTTTTCTGTGCCATTTCGACGTAGTCAGCAATTTATTGCTCTCTGATGGGACACACGGATGATGACAGAGTGTTTCAAATTCATCCGGAAAATTTCTTTCTTCCACGTGTTAAAATACCAGCCGGACATCGAGAACACTGTCCATGCCATCTCCTTTTTCTATTTTTGCTTCTAAAACGACGGCCTTCAGGCGATTATTCGTAGCATACTGTCCAGATTTTCTGACAATGACTCTGGTCCACGAAACCGGTTCGCCCTCGTCCACGGGAGGATAGCGACTTATATTCACTGTAGTTCCCAGAACTCCGGTGGTCAAAGTGAAATAGGAGGGCGGTTTTAACGCAGTCTTCTCCAGAGGTTTGTGCACGTGCCGTGGACGTGCCGAGACGAACGCAGGCTACCACGGAACGCGCTTCACTAACCTTAGGCCTTGCAATATGGACCAGGGTCCACCTGATTACCGCAAGTATTTGCTTTTTCACTGTTGCCATCACTGATTACGTTTCATTGTGTACTATAGGGCTGTGATACGTGATTGTTGCTTTCTACAGGCCCGTTTACTCGTTCATCGTGATGGCGGTAACCAATACCTCACAGATGGCTTCACCTTTCCACGAGGTTAGTTAAAGCCTTCTATGGAAGATTTCACGTTTTGTAGTGTTTGAAGGCCAATGCATTGTACCAGCTCGTGTCGCACTGCATGACCAACTTACAAACTACCACGGCAAATGCAAATATAATGCTGATACAGTTTCATGGTTTGACAATAGGGTACTGATTATCCATGTTTCAAACTCTTATGCAGGGCGTGTTACACCCCCGTTTCATGGGCACTACAATGAACAACAACACAGCCCCACGTCAAGGATATGGCAGCCATTTTCGAGTGATTGCTGAGGCCATTGCTCTGATACGTAAAAATTCCTGGCACTTCCTGCGATTGTGTCGTGGTCCCATTGGTTCGCTCCATCCATCCACTTTTCCTACTTTCTCACTGTTTTGGGCAGCAAGACTTCAGCTATCCCAACATAACAAGAAACATTCATTCGTAAATACTTTTTATACTAACACCACTTTTCTTAATCAATTCGAGATTGGACTAAAGTGGTCCCTGTCTAATCCTAGGCGCCAGCCAGCATTGCTCACCGCCAAAACAACTTGGACATTCACCGTACGCAGCAGTAATGCCCGCACAAGGTACACAGTAAATCATTTTACACCTTTATTTGGTCAAAAAAGGTGTATTCTTATAAAAACAACATTTTCTATTCCGCAAAGGGTGCAGGAATAGCATTACTAGAGGTGGAATATCGACATACACCACGTTTTATCCAATGTCGATCATTAAGGGTGTAAAGTGGGGTGTTGAAACAGGTGCTTATCATCTAATACACTTTTTTCACACCCCATTTGAATTGGGAATATGGTGTTTAAAATGGTGTTTTATTTTGTGAGAGAAAAAAAAGATATGCTGGTTTCACAGCTCCGCTCAGCAAGTAATCACATTATAGACGATAACCTGAGTTAAAAACACAGTATTTGACAGGGAAGGATGTTAGGAACTTAGCTGATATCTTTGACTCGTTGCAAGCGTGGGTGTTAATTGCAAAAACGCATTCCCGTCACCGTTACAAACGTTTTCCGCCCCACCACATGTAACGAACGTGCCCCAACAAATTGTATTTCAGTATATGAGCCATTCGACACGCCAATATAGGCTACTGAGGGTGCCCGAGGTCTCTTCAAGTCTCGGCACTCACGTTGGTCCCACAGTGTTACCAAGCTAGCGAGGCGTGCCTGCGACGCATTGCGCTCCGGTTTAGGTTCTACAATGGAACCACGGCAGGTAGTCTGCCGTGTTCACGATGGTGCTTGCCATAGAAGCAAGAACGTCGAACTGTTAGTCTCGGCCACTGCTGGTCTCGCTAGCTATTTGCGAGGGAATATTTGCCAGCAAACAATTCCGTCATAAAAGGTGTATTCAATAGAATACTCGTCCCCTTTAAACGCTAAACGCCCATTATAAGAGTGTTTTATTAGGAATACACTTAACTAAAGGATGTATTAGAAAACATCCATCATTTCAGTGTCAAGGCAACACCAAAAAGGTGTGCGCCGTGGGGCAAGCAATTTACACCAAAAAAGTGTAGAGAAGTTTACTGTGTAGGGGCAATTTTAGAAAATGAGAGGCAGAAAATGTACTACCACATTTGCTATTCGTGTGTGATACTCGACTCCTGCTGGCCATATAGTACAACGATAGCAGCTTCACATCACTGTTATGCTAACTCTCCTCTCTCCCGCTAGTTGGTCCACTACGTACCACGAATCTCGAAGGCAATGCAGGTCACACAGATTGAACTACTGTTGAAGCTCAAGTATCAGTTGCAGGTATGCGTCATTCAGAGATTATAATGCTCGTCGTTGTCTTGCAAAGATTTTGCATGCTTTATGTTATCAGACGCTATACAGTGAGCTACATGTACACGTTACGCAATCGTCGATTAATAGTTTTCGGAAAGTACGAAACAAATGCAACCTGTGACCTGTGCAATGATAGTTAACATAGTGTCTGACCTTCCCCATTTGTCTTCCAGACCCACAGTACAGTCCGAAGTGCAAGCCATTTGGTGAACTCCTGGGGCTGTTGCAGATCTACGTGATTAGGGACCAGTCCTTTCCAAAATCATATATGAAACCTTGCTTATGTGAGTTGCTGAAGAAGCTAAAGGCGCTATAATCCAATAAAATATTCTGCGCAACAAATGTCTATGTTTCTGTGACTTCCACGTTTGCATGTGCACAATCGGCAATGCATGTTCACTGCGGGTTTACAGAAAACCGGCAAACTTAAGTAATCTATAATTATGGCATAATCGTATCCTACATATTCAGGACACCCCTCGTACCTGATATCTAGTGAACCTTATCAGCAGAGTACCTCATACGAGGTGTACCTGATATTCGCTGTACCTTTTATACTACGTACCTTATGAAAGGGATACCTTATACATATATATATATATATACTGTTGATGAGGCCCATTATTATATATATTACTGTTGATGAGGTACTGTTGATGAGGCCCAACAAGGCCGAAACAGCTATCCAGTACTGGCATGGCGACGTTTGAGTTACAAACATATGCTATACGTGCAGCCAAAGAGCTCTGGCTATTTTTTTCTTTTATATATATATATATGTATATATATATAGTACCTTCTGAATTGTGAACCTTATCAAATCCCCTTCCTATTGTACAAGCTAAACAGCTTATGGGACAATGCAGCGCGTACCGTATAAAATATAGGGTACATTTTTGCAAAAATGTGCCTTATAAACCGAGATTTTAGAAGGTACAGGGTTTAGAGTGTATAAGCTCGCGAGAACACCAATGTATAGTATTTGCTTGGATATTTCGAAGTGAATGCCACTTCATTTCCAAAGCTCTTTGGCTGGGTGACCCAGTCAGCCCTGTCGCTTGTTTTTTTTTCTTTTTTTCTTTTTCTTTTTTTTTTTTTGAAACCCGCGCTTATTTTCCCAGATGGAAAACAAAGCGGAGCAAGAGAATATGAAACGATAGACGACGGTGGCAGATGTTATAAAAATGACAGAAAGACGCTTCTTCTGCCAAGCCTATACTTACATCTAAAAAATAAAAGGTAACATTCGCTTGAGATATATATACTGCATGCGAGAGGGCTCCTGCTTACGTCCGTATCTCCTGCCTATGTCCGCCAAGTGGACATTCGTAGGAAGTTCGAAGCCCGGCCAAGTGGATCTCCGTAGGATATCCGCTGGAGAAATTCCCTTATTCTGCGGATCTCCGTGAAAGTATATCCGATGGACATCAGTGGGATAATTTTCTGACTGGGAAAGGGGCGAGTTCTTATTTTTTTTTTTTTTACGTGAAGACGTCTGTAAGTTCGATTTGGTAGCACATGTTTACAGGTCCAGGACTTGTAAACATATACTTCACGTGCAGCCATGGAGCATTCGCTCATTTTTATATTTGTATCTGTACTTACTGGCTTTGCACTGCGGTCGCCAACGGTGTTGCTAAGACCCTGGATCAATGATATCTTGCAGAGACATAGTGTTTGTGCCGACCCAAGAGCATGTCACATCCCTACGCTGTGCCGATGAGAGCCAACAAGCTCGAAACGGCCGTCCACAGCTGGGATTGTGGCACGCTTGACTTGTAAACATATGCCTCACGTGCAGCCATGGAGCATTCACTCATTTTTATAGTTGTATATACGAGGGGCGTTCAAGTCAAACCGGAACTTCTCATTTTTCGCTACAGTAAAATGAATTTACAGGCGAGAAATTAGTTTTATTTTTCCACGTAATCTCCAGCAGCACTAATGCACTTGTCCGAACCTTTCACGAGGGCTTGGATGCCAGCAGCGAAGAAATCCTTACCGGCACGTAGCAGCCATGGTAGGAAAGCATTCTTGACCTCATCGTCGCAGCTGGGCCCCCAAGGAACGCCTTCAGTGGCTCGAAGAGATGGAAATCGCTGGGGGCGAGGTCCGGACTGTAAGGGGGATGTGGCAGCAACTCCCAGCAAAGTTCCTGCAAGGTGCGTGTCGTGAGATGTGCGGTATGCGGGCGTGCATTGTCCTATAGGAGGAGGACTCCTTTGGTGATGAGGCCCGGCTGGTTTTGCTACAGCACCTTACGCACACCCCTGAGAATCTGGCAGGTAATATGCACTATTGATCGCACTATATGCACTATTGATATCAAGACATGTTATCCGTCGGTTCTTGAGGATCAGGCGCTCCACAAATTGGATGTTCTCAGGAACTCTGACACTGGGCTCTGAGCCGCCCCGGCCGGGGTCGTCCTGCACTGCTGTAGGGCCGTCTCGGAACCGTTTGCATCACTCAAACGCATTGTTGCGGCTAAGTGTATCGTGGCCATACTGAGCCTGAAGTCTTCTGTGAATTTCAGATGACTTTACTCCTTCATTCACGCGAAACTTCATGGCAATTCGCTGTTCGATGTGCGCGCTCACCTCGTTGTCGGCCATCTTGTCCAGCACGTGTCTTCTGTTTTGCACAAACTTTCGACCACCACGTGGTGAACGCGGAGGCCCGTCGCGTGTGAAAATGACCGAAATGAAGTAGCGCGAGTCATTTGTACACCCAGGAGACAGAAAGTCCAGGTTTGACTTGAACAACAGTCGTATATATATATATTTTTTTTTTATTTATATATATATATATATATATATATATTTAGATACTCATGGAACGATGCGACAGCACCAGAGGACACGTGTTTCGCCGTGTTTGCGGCTCGTCGGCCCTGGGTAGCTGCGCATCGTTCGGGATTGGCAAACCAGGGGTCACTCAGCGAGCGATATACACCTGGGAGGGCGACTGAGCACTCCTCAATGCCACAGTGCAAGCCAGTTAATTATAAAGAGAGGGAAAAAGCCATTAAAAAATAAGAAAAATGACGCTAGATGTGTTTGAAATTCAAACTTACAGATTAAGATGGCTTCTATGGCTGCACGTAGAAAAGCAGATACTCATGGAACGATGCGACAGCACCAGAGGACACGTGTTTCGCCGTGTTTGCGGCTCGTCGGCCCTGGGTAGCTGCGCATCGTTCGGGATTGGCAAACCAGGGGTCACTCAGCGAGCGATATACACCTGGGAGGGTGACTGAGCACTCCTCAATGCCACAGTGCAAGCCAGTTAATTATAAAGAGAGGGAAAAAGCCATTAAAAAATAAGAAAAATGACGCTAGATGTGTTTGAAATTCAAACTTACAGATTAAGATGGCTTCTATGGCTGCACGTAGAAAAACAGATACTCATGGAACGATGCGACAGCACCAGAGGACACGTGTTTCGCCGTGTTTGCGGCTCGTCGGCCCTGGGTAGCTGCGCATCGTTCGGGATTGGCAAACCAGGGGTCACTCAGCGAGCGATATACACCTGGGAGGGTGACTGAGCACTCCTCAATGCCACAGTGCAAGCCAGTTAATTATAAAGAGAGGAAAAAAGCCATTAAAAAATAAGAAAAATGACGCTAGATGTGTTTGAAATTCAAACTTACAGATTAAGATGGCTTCTATGGCTGCACGTAGAAAAACAGATACTCATGGAACGATGCGACAGCACCAGAGGACACGTGTTTCGCCGTGTTTGCGGCTCGTCGGCCCTGGGTAGCTGCGCATCGTTCGGGATTGGCAAACCAGGGGTCACTCAGCGAGCGATATACACCTGGGAGGGTGACTGAGCACTCCTCAATGCCACAGTGCAAGCCAGTTAATTATAAAGAGAGGGAAAAAGCCATTAAAAAATAAGAAAAATGACGCTAGATGTGTTTGAAATTCAAACTTACAGATTAAGATGGCTTCTATGGCTGCACGTAGAAAAACAGATACTCATGGAACGATGCGACAGCACCAGAGGACACGTGTTTCGCCGTGTTTGCGGCTCGTCGGCCCTGGGTAGCTGCGCATCGTTCGGGATTGGCAAACCAGGGGTCACTCAGCGAGCGATATACACCTGGGAGGGTGACTGAGCACTCCTCAATGCCACAGTGCAAGCCAGTTAATTATAAAGAGAGGGAAAAAGCCATTAAAAAATAAGAAAAATGACGCTAGATGTGTTTGAAATTCAAACTTACAGATTAAGATGGCTTCTATGGCTGCACGTAGAAAAACAGATACTCATGGAACGATGCGACAGCACCAGAGGACACGTGTTTCGCCGTGTTTGCGGCTCGTCGGCCCTGGGTAGCTGCGCATCGTTCGGGATTGGCAAACCAGGGGTCACTCAGCGAGCGATATACGCCTGGGAGGGTGACTGAGCACTCCTCAATGCCACAGTGTATATCGCGGTGTATATCGCTCGCTGAGTGACCCCTGGTTTGCCAATCCCGAACGATGCGCAGCTACCCAGGGCCGACGAGCCGCAAACACGGCGAAACACGTGTCCTCTGGTGCTGTCGCATCGTTCCATGAGTATCTGTTTTTCTACGTGCAGCCATAGAAGCCATCTTAATCTGTAAGTTTGAATTTCAAACACATCTAGCGTCATTTTTCTTATTTTTTAATGGCTTTTTCCCTCTCTTTATAATTAACTGGCTTGCACTGTGGCATTGAGGAGTGCTCAGTCACCCTCCCAGGTGTATATCGCTCGCTGAGTGACCCCTGGTTTGCCAATCCCGAACGATGCGCAGCTACCCAGGGCCGACGAGCCGCAAACACGGCGAAACACGTGTCCTCTGGTGCTGTCGCATCGTTCCATGAGTATCTGTTTTTCTACGTGCAGCCATAGAAGCCATCTTAATCTGTAAGTTTGAATTTCAAACACATCTAGCGTCATTTTTCTTATTTTTTAATGGCTTTTTCCCTCTCTTTATAATTAACTGGCTTGCACTGTGGCATTGAGGAGTGCTCAGTCACCCTCCCAGGTGTATATCGCTCGCTGAGTGACCCCT
Source organism: Ornithodoros turicata (assembly GCF_037126465.1). Lineage (NCBI taxonomy): Eukaryota > Metazoa > Arthropoda > Arachnida > Ixodida > Argasidae > Ornithodoros > Ornithodoros turicata. Next base: position 35,804,737 of record NC_088204.1, read on the forward strand.
GGTTTGCCAATCCCGAACGATGCGCAGCTACCCAGGGCCGACGAGCCGCAAACACGGCGAAACACGTGTCCTCTGGTGCTGTCGCATCGTTCCATGAGTATCTGTTTTTCTACGTGCAGCCATAGAAGCCATCTTAATCTGTAAGTTTGAATTTCAAACAAATCTAGCGTCATTTTTCTTATTTTTTAATGGCTTTTTCCCTCTCTTTATATATATATTTATATATAGATTTTCGTCTCAGTCCCGAAGAAGGCGGAGCTTCCGCCGAAACGTAGACTTCCCCAGACCCTTAGTTTAAATGCCAACTTAATAAATAACTTTCCCCTACTCCCTACTTCAGTCTCTGGTGTCTTTTCTCCCCTATGTATCTATATATATATATATATAGTCGAAATAAATAGGAGACAGAAGACGAAAGTAGGGGAAGTAACAAAAAAGGGGTTTATTAAAACTTAAAAATCATAAAAGTTAGGGAGGATGTCTACGTTACGGCGGAAGCTCCGCCTTCTTCGGGACAAAAGAGCTAAATGTGGCCATGAGGCTGATAAGGGGCCTGAGAATGACGTAATCGGTTGGGGGAAATTCCCGCCACCTGGCGGTTGTCGATTGGGGAAATTCCAGAGCGTTTTTGTGTCAGGTCCAGGAGTAGGGTCATCGTCCTTGTGGGTCAGTGGGGATTTTGATCTGGCTAAAACCAGAAAAGGCAACAGGGTCTTATCTAGGTTGTTAAACTTCTTATGGTTGACAGCATGCCAGGAAAAATCAGAAGGCGACAAAGAGCTTACAGGAAAACACAAAGGGGAGTTTATTAACACATATAGGGATAGGAGTCGACGTTTCGGCAGTCAGCGCTGCCTTCGACGGGACTGGGGTTTGGTGACAAGAACAAGCTTTATATATGGGAGAGGGTTATGTACAAGGGAAAGACAGCAGCGCATGCGCTTTTGTCATGACTAACACAGGTTGGTGACTAAGTGAAAGGGGAATGACCGGGTCTGTGCAGCAGGACCTTGAGGAAATACCCGTGAGCCTGAAAAAGAGACAAAAGAGCGTATGTATTGTGCTGGATTAGGAATGCAGGTTGCGAATAGTAGAAAGGATTCCTGGATCTTCGTTTATCTGACACTGGAATTTATGAATGAGATAAGATTCGCGCTGTTCCCTGAGCCGCTGGGAAGGAAAGCCTGACTGCAGGATGAAAATAGATATATTGGTGATTGAGTGTCCTGGTTTACTGAAATGGCGCGACACTGGCAGATTAGGTTTCTTCGCGACGTCAGATTTGTGGTTATTGAATCGCGTTCTAAATGACGTAGCTGTCTGTCCGATATATTGGGCGTTGCATTCATTGCATTGAAGAAGATAGACAACATTGGAAGAATTACAGTTAAAGTCGCCATTAATGTTGACCCGATAATTGGAATTGGTACTTTCTGCAGAGTTAGCGGCTTGCATTGATTTACAAATTTGGCATCTACTTGCATTACAATGGCAACCAATGTTATTTTCTGGAAGTCTGTTAATTTTGGCATTTACTAGTCTGTCTTGGATATTCCGCGCCCGGCAATAACTTACGCGCGGTGGCTGTGAGAATATTTCCTTCATCCGATCAGATTGTGAAAGAGTTGTGTAGTGGCGGTTGAGTATCCGGCTAATTATCCGGCTGATCCATTAGCCGGATACTCAACCGCCACTACACAAGTACGCCACAATATACAGCTACGCCACTGCTCGGTGGCCAGATTTCTTACCGTGGAAAGTGCCCCGAGCACTTCGGAGCACTTTCAACGGTAAGAAATCTGGCCGGCTAGATGAGCTACACCTCGCGTCTTTTTTTGGCAACTTCTGTAAAACTTCGTGGCCGTTTGATAATCATTTTACCTCAACCTATATATATATATATATATATATATATATAAGGGGGAAAAATTTGTAGGAGCTCTTTGGCTGCACGCATAGCATATGTTGGTAAGTCAAACGTCGCCATGCGATTACTGTACAGCTGTTTCGGCATATATATATATATATATGTGTATGTATGTATATATATTTACTGATCTTTAAATGGGAGATATTTATTGATCGTGCACTCCCAGCCGAGCACAGCTGTTTCGTCCTACTTGGGACTCGTGAGCCCGGCGTAGGATAGTGACACGATCTTGGGTCGGGTCTGACAGCGCGTCTCGGCGAGACGTCAATGTTTCACGGTGACGGCGCCACCGGTGGAGGCCGCAGTGCAAGCCAGCAAGTACACATACAAAGGAAAAATAGCTAATGCTCTATGGTTGCACGTTGAGCATATGTTTACAATTTGATCGTGCACTACCAGCCGAGTACAGCTGCTTCGTCCTACTTGGGACTCGTCGTATAGAGACGTACGTGGACTACAAGTAATGAAGAGACTTGGGAAGCCGAATAAGGATTAGAAACAGTTGCTACTTGTATTACATTAATAATTAAGGGGGTACTAGAAATAGATGTACAGTTAGGGGTCGACGTTTCGGCAGTCACCGCTGCCTTCAACAGGACTGATTTCTTCGTGTTCATCTGTACCCAGTTATCCAAGTAAGATCACTCTACCACTCTCTATATCACATCACCAGCTCTCTATTACACGTTTAAACGTCGAAACGTTTTCTTGAGAAACGCGTTTTGAAGCACGTTTCACGGAATAAACGTTTTCTTAAGACATGTTTAAACGTGTTCTGTTAGATACACGTTCAACAGCATGTATACGCAATTAAACTTTTTCCCAGGATACGTTTAAACGTTTTCGTTTGCATAAACGTACAGCGGCACGTATATGTGTATATCGTATCGGAAACGGACCCGTATTGTTCTGCTGAGAGGAGACCGCCGTTCCATTCTGCGACGCCTAGTGACACCCCTGGCTTCCCGCCAACGGATAACCGACATTCTTCCCCCCTCTATGTTGAACAGAGTCGATCCCACGCTCGCTTTCCGCATGCCACGAAACACCTCTCGTCAAGATGCTGCATTAATCCACCGAATGCGCCTCCATGTGGTCTTTACAGCTCAGTGGCGTTACCGCTTGAGGCAAGTTGACTCTCCCACCTGCTGCCACTCTTGAGGATCTGGAGCACATTCTTCTTCATTGCCCTCACTACGAACCTTCCCGAACCACACTCTCCGAGTCTCTTCGTCAGCTGGACTCTCGCCCTTTCTCCCTCTCGAAATTGCTTGGTCCCTGGCCCAATCCAGCCCAGCAACGCTCTGCGCTCAAAGCTCTTCTGACATTTCTGGACACCATCGGACTTCGATCGTTATTGTGAAGGGGCTCGTTATTTTATTCCCCCCATTCCATCCAGCAATGGGGTAGAGTATCGCCTGTGGCGATGAAACTCCCCACTCTACAAGGTCGAAAATAAAGTTGTTGTTGTTATATAAACGTTTCTTTTACATCAGACGACTCACGGTACGGATACGTACGTAAACGTTTCTGCAGGAAACGTTCCTTCTTTTTTCTTTTTGTTACTATAAGCGATAGATCACATGTGCGTTAAACACGGTCTGTTATTGTTCGTTATTTTTGTATGTACGATGACCACGAGGGTGAACTCAGGAAGTGAACTCAGTGGTGGAACAGAGAATACGTTGCTTATAGCAGCTCTTAGAGCAGGTAATAGTAACTTTTGTAGCACAAATCGTGCCTCTTGGAGCAGAGAGTATCAACACTATACGGGGTGTTTCAGTTATATCCCCGGACTAAATAATTCGCAAACGCATGCACCAATCGAAGAGCTTCTTTTTTTTACGGGTATCTTTCTGGTACCGGCTACAAGCTGCGCACTGTGTGAATTACTGGGAGGCGCTCATTATTTAAACAAAAATTCAACTGAGTTTCGTAAGAAAGAAAAGGAAGCTCTTCAATTTATGCACCTGTTTGCGAATTATTTAGCCCGGAGATTTAACTGGAACACCCGGTATAAAAACTTCGAAATTCATTAGCTATTCAATACTTGCACAGAAAAAGTATCAACTGAGTAAAAAGAAATACCTCTTTACAAGTGCTAACCATATTTTATTTATAAATGAAGAAAGTACCAAAGTATCACATAGAGGGCATTAGTTTTTACTTGTTTTTCAGTTTTTCCAACTTCGAAAGATCTTCCGACGGTTTCTTCTGTCCATCTCTCAAAAGCGACTGACCACCTTGAATGTCAGCAAAACACTTGGTTTGCAGCCCTTTACTAAGTAGTAGCTCCGCGTTGATCAACATCTTTTTAGCGTGCCTGATTTCTTCTGAAGTATTTTGTCTTGCTCTGGTTTGTTTTATCTCTCGCAGTCATACTGCTTTGCTTGCTTCGTGTGTTGCTCCAGCTTTGCTTGCCTTTCCAGACGTAGCAGTTGTCCATTGCGGGACCCTTTAACTGCTCTGATTAATTCTGGAGTTATTGGGATTACTGCTGGATCACGCTTGAATCTTTCCGAATAAGACATTATAGCCATTATAGGCCATTAATGCTCGCAAGTGATAAAGTAGATCGATCCCGCAGCACACGTCTATTTTCACTGAATCATCTTTCCACATCAGCATTACCATGCGACCCACATAGAAGAGCTTTCACAAATTGGTAAGCAGCGGGTACCTTGCAGTGCCATCCTCCAACTTTAGGTAAAAAATCTTGCACCAAATATCGTCCAGTCTCTCTGAAGAGCAATGCACCACCTTTTCAGTTGCAGCAGGATTGAATTCGTCCATTAGCGAGGATACCTGATGCGGTGCAATTACTTGTGGCACCTGCTTAGCGAGGTTCCTCAGGGATGCTACGTATGATTCATCCTTCATAAAATCTGGATGCAATCCTTACACAATCACTTACAATTCTTGAGCGCAGTATTTTCGAGTGGCAGAGTACAAAGCAAGTATCCAGCTAATTTCAGATAAAAGCTCCTTGCACCAAGCATGAAATGCTGCTTTTCCCTGAGTGTCCAGTCCAACATTGCTGCCTCTGTGTCGGCACCAAGTTCTATGCTTTCTTTCCAGTTTTCCGGGCGAGTGAAATCAACAGACTTCAATTCGGCACCAGATTTATCTCGGTACACATCCGGGCGCAAAAAACGTCCAAGGATTTTTTTTCAGTATGCTTTCCATTTCAGGAAAAAGAATGTGAAGCAACGGCCGGCTACGCTGAAAGGGAGTCAGGAATCCCACAAATAGCTCAACTGCATTGCGCAGAAAGACTGCCTTAGCAAGAAACGCTTTTTCGCTCAAGGACTGCTTCAGCCGATTGTGCATTGCGCAGAAAGACTGCCTTAGCAAGAAACGCTTTTTCGCTCAAGGGCTGCTTCAGCCGATTGTAAAGCATGCCAGAGCGGGCCTTTTTCTCAGACTGTAGCACGGCTTTTACAGCTGGAAATTGCTGGATGAGGCGGTCAAGGGCTGGGCAAGGCGTAAGCCACCGTGAGTTAACGTGACGAAGAAATACATTTTCAGGTATGCAGAAAGTATTTTTACTTGTCTTCAGACATGCACACTGCGATGCTGAATTCTTGAAATAGTAATAGCTGTCAAGAAGAGCGACTTCCACTTCGCTACCAAATGCAGCAAGTCCACGACCGAAAGCATTGTGCACTTTGTGCAATGGACATTCTCCAACATCATGAAGGGCAGGGTTGATTTGTTCTTTGATTTTCCTTTTGAAGCTTTTCATGACGTTCGGCCCGTCACTGTAAAAGCAAAGTAGGTTTCTCTCTGGCAGGTCTTGCACTGCTTCCTTGGCGGACGCAAGTAAGACTTCCGAAGTCGCTGATCCTAGATGAAACGAATGCAGACGTTCAACGACAACTTGCTTCTGGTCGTCAGAAAAGTATCTCACTAGGACGTCTAGCTGCTGACAGCGCTATTCAGGAAGTGGAGTCTCGTCTATCTGAAGTAGAGCCCTGCGCGGATGAGATTTTCGGCATCCGCATCCGACCCGCATCCGCGCACACGTTATCCGCATCCGATCCGCACCGCTGCGTACACAACCCTTTACATCCGCATCCGATCCGCTGGGCAAAACGCAATATTCGCATCCGATCCGCAAAATCCGCAAGGTTCGAAGGACGCGTAGATACCGCCGGAAGAACGTTGGTATAATTTCGGATGCCTCCATGCTGTCACGGAAGGACTCACGACGACAAGCAAAGGCAAACCTTTCAACAAACGCGATATGGAGAGACTTCTGGAACGCTACCTCGCCGGTGCTTGTGTGGACGCCAGAATGCCTCCTCTCCCGTCTTGGCCGTGCATGGTCAAAGGTGAACCTGGTCATGCGCTCGCTGTCGGCGCGCAATACAAATAAATTGCTAGTGGAAAAATTACAGCATGCGGTATATCCGCATCCGATCCGCTACCGATCCGCTGCCTTCGCATCCGCATCCGATCCGCATCCGACCTCGAGCCATCCGCATCCGATCCGCAACCGCAGAAAGTGATACATTTTCATCCGAATCCGCAAGTATCTTGCGGATATCCGCGGATATCCGCTTCCATTCGCGGATGGTGCAGGGCTCTAATCTGAAGTGAGTAGAAGACACCAGCCTTATTTAGCTCCTTGACGACAAGCTCTTTGAAGTATGGAGCCCAGGCCGTCAGAAACAACATACGAAACTTTCTCCCACAGGAGAAACTTTTTGCAGTGCTCGAGTCTGGAAACGTCAACGAAAAAATGGCAGAAGCAGTGTCGCCCCACGAATAGGGAATAGGGAGCGACATTGCCACGCCAAGTACAAAGTAGGCGTCCGCAACAGCAGCGCGGTCAACTTCTGATATCAATGCTCTTTCTGCAAAGCAGGTATCGAGCACTGCTCCTGAAGAAGTAGGCTTCTTTAACATTCCATTGAGCCTCTGTCTGTTGCAAATTTCTACATGACTTTTCCCAACGGCATGTCGCTTTACAGCAGAAATGCATGTTGTGCACAGTTAATGGCAGTATTGTACATCATGCAGAATGCTTGTTCTTTCTTGGTACCTTCCCTGCAGCACACAGATATTAGATCTCCATTGTCGTCGGCTTCTTCGAGCCATTTGAGACTGAACATAGTGCAACGGCCTGCAGATATGGCAAGGAAACGGTAGTTACTCCTACGTGCCAGCAATAATTGATATTCGTACCAACAATAGCTATATGTACCAGAACTAGCTATTACGTGCAACAATAAGTCATGTGGTGTTGCAAGGCGTGTATTGTTATCAAGCAGAACTACCTATGGAGGGAGACCCCTTTACACGTGACGCCCACACTGTCCTATACACTCTGGAGGTCAAATCTTTCGGTGGGAGATTGCTTGCAAGGCATCTGTACCTGACACTTAACCCGGAAGCTATATATGGCCCAGTTAGATACCTTCGAGAGGGTTTCGATATAATTCCTCTATAACCCTAATTATAAGCAACAGTCATGTTGGTGCCTTGCACATGCAGCATTCGCCTAAACTTCATTCTGTTCTAGCTTGCGCAAATTGTAACTGCCAAAAGCATGATATAGGAAATTGTTTGAATTCTAGCAGGAAATATAAGCAATCGCAGCTTCTTGAAACACAATGCAAGTTACGAAGGCCTAGAAGAAGAACAGTCTCTGTTCGAAATATCGGCGGCTTCTGTCCTGAGGCAACTCCCTTCCTACATTCTACCGGTTCGCTGGATTTCTACCCATTTACTAATGCAAGTTACGAGTGCGATTGCGTGTGCTGGTTCAGTAATCCGAAACTTTAGAACAAGGCGCGAGCTGTCTCTGTAAGCTCACATGCGACGTAAGGCCCGATGGTGATTTCCAGTAGTACACACATCAGTGCTCTTACCTCTTAGTTTTGATAGGGACGTCACGTCCACCCGTGATTTAATGATGACAGTGAGCGCGCGCTTGATGTGAGCAGCACGCCAGACGCACGCGAGAGACGCGCAAAAGATGTAACCGGAGCGTCCATGTTTCCCATTTAAAGGTAAGAAGTTGCTTTTAAATAGCTATCCGTTTCGAAAGGCGTTGCGTTTGGTATTAACCAGACGGTTAAGCGCTTTTCCTTGACATAATGTCCAATCTTCATTTTAACAAAACGATTAAACGTTTCAAATTAACTACACGTTTAAACGTTTCGCATTAAGAAAATTATTAAAATTCTTATATATCACACGTGTTCTGTTTTGTTTCTGTGTTCCAGAAATGCCAGCTAAGCCTGCCGAGGAAACAGCGCTGTCTAATTACTACAGGAGCGACCGGACTAATTACAGCGACGAAGACTTCGACTACGACACTCAAATGCGCTTGGGAAACTGCACAAGCTTATCCCCTGTGCTTAGTGTGGTAAGCTACTTCGTACTAGAAAAATAGAGTTCCGCAAAACCATTCACTAGTTCACATTAGTTACGAGCAATAACCGCCTTCGTGTTGACGTTCTGGTTTACATGGGCATATTGGTAAATTGCTTGGCCTTATTGCTCGAGAAGCAGGAGACAGCGAACAAATGTTACTTTATTGCCACACAGCATAATTACAGTCACCGTAACATTCTTGTTGCAAGCACTTGATTCGAGGAAGATTAGGAGAATTGGCTATTTAAAGGCAATCGTCGTTCGCAGTCCTCGTCGAATTTGTCACGGAAAATGCGGCTTCTTGCACATTTAAAGGGACCGAAAAGTGAAAAATAACCCCCATATTTTTGCCCACTGTCGTGCACAACATCATTGTTTGATAAGACACAGTAAGCATTACTTCTCAATTCGGCATATTTTTACGTATAAATATTTTGAAGATTGCCGGAACATGGACGGTGCTGCCAATGAACGGCGAAAAAGAGCAACTTGGGTTTCGGGTCCAGGGCTCCCAGGGATTGGTTAACCCTTACCACGTGAGAGTTAATTTTGTAGAGAACAAAGATGACGCACATTATCTTACAGCTAAACGCCATTTCAAAAAATGACGTTCACTTCCATAGTTTCTACGTTAATAAAGCATTCAGCTACTTCGCCGCTACGAGCTACGATCCGCCGCGCCATCCGCAAGGCTGTCTGTGTTATCCCGTTTATTGTTTACGTCGTGGGTAGTCATGTTGGTCGCGCGGAGCAGAAAGTGGAAGTCAATGCCATGTTCATGGCTGCTGTGTCAAGTATTCGAGATACCTACATATGCCTGGTGTAGTTTTTGTGTTTGGGGATGGAAAAATCAAATTCGTTCATCTCCAAAAGCGGGCATTTTCTGCCACAAGATTCTACAGGAGAGTGCGGGAAAACGAATGTGGTTCGAAACACTCGGCTATTAGATGTAGGAGTCGTGTCCTGTGGTATGCTGAGCTCATTTTGCTGCCGATGACTATGAAAATGCCGTAGACGGCGAATTGCGAAGGCGTCCGAAGCAAACTGCCGTTGAGTAACCAGTGATTTTGCTTCACCGAAGTGACAAATTCAACACAACGAGACTTCGTGTTCTGCCTGTCCCTTCGTGTTCCCTAGTCTCGGGGTTTTCACATTATGCATCATCTTCACCAGCTCGCTTGCTTCGTAGCCATTTTTTCATTGACAACGTCTTAGGTATGTACAGGCGTCACACATGTATAAATTATAGTATAGCGATGACGTATTCCATTTAACCCCCCCTTATGTTATCCTACTTGTCCCGTACTCAACATTGTCAACATCAACAAACTTAATTCTAGGGGCCTTCCAGTGTTGAAGTTGCGCCAGACTGCTTCCTGTGTGTGTTATCCAGGCTCTCAAGTTGTCATCACAGATATAGCTGAAAGCAGGTATGCAAAGTCCACAGATGGAAGCAATAGATTTGTTACGTGTTGCAGACTTTGTGACATTTTTGGAGTCTTTTGACAGGTGCAGAATATTAGTATGATGTCAACAGTAGGAGAAGAAACCGATGAGAACTACTAGCTTGTCTGAAGGGTAGAAGAACACTTCCTGTGTGAAGAGGTGTACTTATGACTAAGGAACGCGAATTAATTTTCTAGAGATGCATCCTCTACACTTGAATGACCATTCAAACAGCGAAAGGTCATTGTCTTTGAAGCCCCACTACTGGAATTGTTCAATGTGTGCCTCAGCTGCAGTGAGCCGTGCAAGGTTACCACATCATATTGGTCCTAAATTTGCAGAGAGCCCCAATCTCGGACACAACCGTCATTTTTCTTTAATGCTCTCCCGATTCTACCTTGTCAGAGATTAATGTGGTTCTTCATGCATTGCATGGGCACTGCCTTTTTCTACTCATGCTTTCGGTTTCTTGTTCTGTTGAATAAACCTTCACTTGAGAGTTTGCAGCCATCATGCAGTCTACTGTGTTTTCCCTCATCTATATTGATGTGCTATAATGGTATAGCACATCAACATGCCAACAACCTACCAACAACAACCAAACAACCTTGCCTAGTCCTACTTTTGGATGGAAACTACACGATATGATAACATCCACATAATTAAATTTTAGTCGACAGAGATTTTCTGTTTTTGTACAACCTTCATTGTACATTCCTTTTGTCTCACTTTGCACGCCTGAAGAAAAGTTCTCATCTCCATCAAGATGACAGGTCATTGTTGGATCTGCAGCATTATTGTTCCTGTAATCTTTTCCCCAACAGAGAATACAAAGTGCACAAGTGGTAAAATATAACTAGCTTGTTCAATTCAAAAGGGAAAGACGAAACTGTTAATACTTCTCTTGTATATTTTGTTGCAGGTTTTATAACTCTATCAAGTACGTCAAAACATTAGAGGGCAGGAAGTCGTACTCTGTTTCCTATATCGCTGGACAATAAAAAAGAAATATATAGTTTGAGTTGCGACAAAATGTTGCATCTGCTCTTATATTATATTTCAATTAAATGTTACGAAGCGTTTGTCGTGTACACTGAAGCAAACTTCAATTTACAGGGCTGTCAAAAGTACTCTGCAGAAGTACATCTCAATTACAGTAACAGAGAACGTATGCAATAAATTATTTAGCCATTTTGGAGTACTGTTGCCCAAACCAATGCTGCACGGTAAACTTTAAACCCAGATCAAGGGTTGCAAATACTTGAAGACAGCCCTTCAGCCCTTCTTTACAAATGTTAGTTGGTGGCATGATAATGAATCAGTTACAAGTACTCCTTTTAGCAAAACAGACTTAATTAAGTGTTAAATCTCAATCTTGGTTCAAATATTAATTGGCATTCGGAAACCTGGTCAATAAGAAGTACATTAAAAGGTTATGAACACAGTTCACCTGAATGACACTGATAAGAATTATCTTATTTACTCATACAGGGTGTCCCACCGAAAAAGGGCCAGGGGCTAAAGAAAAACGGAGTGCTCTACACAAATGGAACCAACTGTACGTGCTTGGCAGTTGTGTGGTCTATTCAATTTTTTTTTTCATCGCCCCTTGTCAATTAATTAGCGGTAATTAATTTTCTAACTTTTTAATTATCGGTTTTAGCTCTCAGATGTCAATGAGGAAGTTGTAGTGCATGTCGAAAAAGACACAACTGAAGTGGTTCGAGGTCGCTATGGCTTGTGGTTTCGTTTTTTCCCGGGTTTAAAAGTTGGTTTCAGATGCCGGCTGACCGCAGATCACTGCCCACAATCCGGCACCTGCGCGCGACGCTTCCAGCGCCCTCCGGCGTACATTGACCTTGAGATTAGCGCTTGGAGACCATCCTTGGGCCACGTCACACAAGAGGAAGATATTTCACCCGTTTCACGGCACACCTATCAGAGTGCACTGCAATCGTCGCGCGCGGGTGCCGGATTATGGGCAGCGATTTGCGGTCCGCCCGGCATCTGAAACCAACTTTTAGACCCGGGAAAAAACGAAACCACAAGCCATAGCGACCTCGAACCACTTCAGTTGTGTCTTTTTCGACATGTACTACAACTTCCTCATTGACATCTGAGAGCTAAACGACGAAAGCAGAGACGAAAGCAGGTTCCCGGAGCTTCCTACGATCAACCAGTCCACAGATGGAGAGGGGGTAAGGTGGCGCCGTCTTCGCGACATAATTTTTTCTCGCGACTTCGCAGCCTTACTGATGCAGTTCCATTGGCATCACGGCCCTCATAGCTAGCACACATAAATTCTGAGCACTGTACTACACCTATACGGAGTGAAAATGGTGTCACTTTAAAGGGACGCTGAAAAAAAAAAGCCAAAGTCAGCAGATATGACAAAAAATGTACATTTTTAGCGCTCATAGCTCGCCGACGGCAGGTCAGATATCCGTAAATAAAGTATGCGCTTTTAACGCGCAATCTTTCCTCTATCGTTCAATATATAGAAAGCCATCATAACCTGTTCGTTGCCGGAAGAGATGTCAGTAAAGTTAGGTAAGAGCAAAAAATTGCCTATGTTTAGTATGGCATACCTCAGCCACTGCAATACATATTATAATAAATTTGTTGTTACTGAAAGGCCAACGTATCCCCTAAATCCAGTTGCAAAAATATGTTGCACTATTTCAGTAGGGTGAACGCAGCGAATTTTTCTCTGTGCCCAGGTTTCGCCGTTGCGGCCTCGCACTCCGACTCCACTTTCGAGCGGCACGCCGTAGCGCGTTTCAAATTGCACTTGCCTTCGGTCTTCCTGGTGTTGCATTGATTCCCGCTGCTGGCACTTGTTTGTGGACATGTCCACGTCGGCATTCTTAATTACGAGCAACCCTTTTATATGCCGTTGCGAGACCAACATCAATGGCGTCTCTCTATTATGCCGCAGCGACTGAGAGTGCAGTACTGACTGGAGTAGCTGAGTATAGCAACAACTCTTCTCAATACCGCACAAGGTGTTAATTTTTTAAAATAAATTCTGTACTGGGAAGCGCTACCAGTGGCTGATAGCTGGAGGTGGCGTCTTTATTAGAGCCGCACAAAGAAGTAACAAAAACTGTCAGCCTACATTGCATAGGTACCATGCCGTTCTGCGATGGAAATTATCGTGTCATCTGTTTGTGACATATATTAATAAAAAATAATGAGGGGCGCATTCTACCGACAAAGGTTCGCCTGGTCTGGCGTGGTGCAACCTTCCTCTTATTGACCGAATTCTGTGTAATTGACCAAACAATGTCGGGGCTCAGGGGATGCATATGCTACCTATGTAATGTAAGTTAATGCTTAACGTAAGTTAATATAATGTAAGTTAAGCTAATGACAGTTTTTTTGTTACTTCTTCTTCCGGCTGTAATAAAGACGGCACCCCCAGCAATGAGCCACGTAGTAGTGCTTCCCAGTACATATTTTTTTACGCACACGCTGTGCAGTATCGACAAAACTGTTTCAAAAGTTGTTGCTATCAGTCGCTGCGGCATTATAGACAGACGTCATCTGTTGGTCTCGCAACGGCATATGAAAGTTTTGCACATAAATAAGAATGCATTTGTCATATCTGCTGATTTTGGCATTTTTTCTTCAGCGTCCCTTTAAAGTGACACCGTTTTCACTCCGTACAGGCATCCTAGAGTGCCAGTACTTTACGTGTGCTAGCGATGAGGGCTGTGAATCGAATGAAATAGCATCAGTAAGGCTGCAAAGTCGCGAGAAAAAGTCACGTCGCGAAGACGGCGCCATCTTACTCCCTCTCCATCTGTGCACTGGTTGATCCTAGGGAGCTCCGGGAGCCTGCTTTCGTCTTCACTTGTGGTCGTTTCCAACATATATTTTTTTCACTGAAATCAAAAAATGTAATTGGCGGACCTTGGTCGATATAAAATGGAATTACCCCACAGGAAGTGCCCGCATCGTGGCGCCATAGTCGCTGCAAAATGGCGCTGCAGTGTGCACGGCAAAAATTCTGGTCTATAGTTGTCATGATGGTTCGATGGTGGCACAATTGATACACAGAGTTTAAGATCTACTACAGTTTGCGAATCAAACGTGGAAATACAAACTTCTTAATAATTGTGCATTCATTCTGTGAGTAAAATGTTCCAAACGCTCTCTGTAATAAGTGTGTTAACCATTGTCGATCCAAATTAATTACACATTCATTTTCACATTTATTAATTACATTTTAGGCACGTACTATTATTGTTGTCGGAAACAACTGCTAACGAATTTTTTGTGATTCTTCATAGAATAGTTACTAATCAGCTGCCAAATGGGGCATATCTCGTGGTACTTTTCCACCAATCCGGAGCGACCTCTCTATATCGGTCTCCAGGAATGGCATATGACCCACATGCGATGGATCCTAACCTTCGGTCCTGACATTGGTATGGAAGACTGTGTTTGAAATCCACGAGAGCACTTTGACATGGGCTTCCCAAGAGAGTGCCGCTGGCGCTTGGGCTAAAGTTTTAATCCAAACCTAAGGCGGTTTTATAAAAGGTCTTTAGTGATACTAAGATCGTTAAAACACCTAGTACAAGGGAAAGACGAAAACGGGGGACAACGAGACGACACTAGCACTGACAAGGGGTGAATGATTTCTGGGAACATTAACAATTTACGAATGTTCTACCGACCTGCCCGGATTTTAACCTTATCTTATGATATCTTCGGCTGGCAGTACCCCATTCCTTTAAGGCAGAGCGCTCCGAGCTGGAGGAAGAAGGAAGATGGAAGAAAGAAACTAACTGCCGAAGCTGTTGTCAGAGCACTCCGTGCTGATCAGTTGAAGATAGAGCGCTCTACAGTGATTGGTTGTTGCCAGTTCAAGATGCAATTAGTGATGGCCAGGGAATCTTGATCTTTGCTGATATCAGTAATTCTTCGGAGAAGAATGATATGGACTCTAATGGGGGGTGGAGACTTCAGTGCCGATTACACAGAAATTCATACCAGAAGTGAAACCCCTGCGAACACTCCTACAAGCAGTTTACCTGATGTATGAATGTGTTGCTCGCTTTGAAGCTTGATTCTTCCCAGGCGTAACAAATATGACTCATGTAATGATGCGGCCCATTCGCAGAAATCGTGTCACAAGCCCAAAAGGCGTTACACAGTGGCTAATACTCCCAAAGTTACGTTACTTTTTGGCTTTGCTTCCTCGGGTTCGCTGGCATGTTGTGGTATGACTATCTTATTGCCAGAGCTTTATTCATAGTAGACACAGGATGTATGAGGCCGGTTGGGGAGGGGGGGGGCGACGTCGATGTGTGTGTTGTTCTTCACCTCCTGTCGCCTTGCTTTAAGATTTATTCCTAGTGGTCGTTTATACACCTAGCAGGAATAGAAAAAGCATACTTTAAGTGTTTCTTCTTTCTTTTTTCAGGCCTACCAGACATACCAGTGCCGTCACCTGTGTGGTGAAGGTGGATACACTGTGGAAGAGGACGGAACGGAATGCATGGTGCGTTGTTCGGAGCGAGTGCCAATAGTTTTGTCAGATTTAATCAATTTAAAACGCACATATATACAATATATACAGCGCATGATTAATAACACACACTATATCCGTTAAACACGGCCTAGCTCGCATTAACTTACCTATCGTTCTGTTGCAGGTTGGTCGCTTTCAGAACTACACATTAGATTTTGGAGAAGTGGCCGAGAAACAGGTTGGTATGAGTGAGTCATATGCAATAATAAAAATGTGGTTATAGGACTGCGCAGTTTTCATTCGTTTACTTTGCCCTAAGCTATGAAGTTAAATACTAATTTCTAGATAGACAGGAAGAAGCACGTTAGTGCTGGTGTCTTTTTCTTTTTTTAAACTTATTCTGTGAACTTTTTTCCTGAAAACAGGTAGACACAGTTAGTTCTAAATAACACGGGTGTGTATTAGCCCCCTCATTAAGGGCCACCGCTCTATAAGGCTTAAATTCCAAGATTAGGAAATAATTATATGTTAAGAGGGCATACCAGTCGAGGGGCAACTCGGATTCACGATTTTCCCGATTCCAGATGGAGCCACGCTCGCCGTCCTTATCACGCCGTTCGCCTCCGACTCCGAAATAATCTCCATTGTGCACGGTCGAGGTTGCGAGTTTAAGGCGGCACGCTCCCCTGGGCTGTTTGTCGAGAGGTAAAGTGTCGGACTTTGATACAAAAGGTTCGCAGTTCGATTCGAGACATTCACGTCTTTTTGCTTGTCTCCTATTGCTATCTACTACTTTGTTACTTTTATTTTGTTGTGTCTATTGTTTACGCAAGTTACTGGCGTCTGTAATGACAGATTATGGAAGTTTTTAGTTATTCTTCGTATTGTTCTGCTTGTGCATACTTGCTATATGCCGACGCACAAATGTGATCGGATAGTATGAATGGTAATACATACAGAGATGGTATTATAAACGAAGGCTGGCAGCACTGAGTCTGAGCGCTAGTCGACTGCCAATTAAAGAAATCAGAAGAGGACCACGGAAGAGTTACTTCATATGCTACCAAAGCTCTCCTGCGATGTCGGTATCTCGGAGGCTCTCAACTGGATGTACATCCATTTCAGAGCGGCGGTACATTAAGCTATAAACAGCGCCTGCACACCGCGCTTACAATGCCGATCTGGAAAATCTAGTGCTCGAAACAGTATTTTATTCCTGCACTCGCCTACACGCAATTTACCTTGATAATATCTCTATTATTCATGCACAAATGACATTTTGGGATATATATTTTTTGCATGTAGGTATTACCAGATATCTGAATTTATTTTCAAGGCGTTGGTGCAAAATACTTTACAAAATTTGTGTCCCAAAATACACCGCTTATTATTACCCGGAAACTGCAGTAATATATTTTCGGACTCCTTTCCCCCGTGTTTTCCCTTCTTTGTCTTTCACATTACACGAGCCCCGAATAATGACGTCAGAGGGGAAACCCCCGTGGAAAGGAACCTTCCTTTTTTGTTTTGACTGATCCTCCTATTTAGTGACTCTAATCGTCCCCGTTTACCAAGCCGTACAAATAAAGGCGGATTGGGGGGGGGGGGAGGATAAAGGCTTCGGATTGTCACACACAAAACTAGCCAGGGTCGAACGGCGGGGCCCCGCAGCGGGAGTCGCGACATTTCCAAGAGAGGCTGTTTCTTTTTTTCCCCTGGACATCAAGAGGAACGATGCAACAAATAATAAAAGGACATAGAGTAAAAAAAAGTAATAACGGTCGCTTGACAACATAACATGTTGTGTCAGTGTAGGAAACAATGCAGTTCGACCTCATGTGAAAAAATAAATTTGTGCTTTTTCTTTTTTTTTTTTTTGAGAACTCTGAAGCGTAAATTAAATAATACATTGTTAAAATTTGTCCACGTTCGACGCGAATAAATCATTCAAAAATAGCATTTATTTGTCAAAATTTTTTGATTATTTGACAACTGACATCAATTATTATTTGACAAAGTGTTGGGGGACTAGGGGTGAAAGGCATGTATGGGGGGGGCATGTTTAGTCACTATCTGTCATTGAGGAAAAACTTATCAAGTTGTCGGATCGCCTTCTGGATGCGAAAAAGTGGATTAGGATGAGGAATGTGTTTATGGGCAAGCGAATTACACAGAGTGAAATATTCCTTAGGATAACAGCATTTAGAACTGAAGCTTATTTTTGTGTTTTATTCTTCTTTTTTGTTTCATAAACGCTCCAAGCGAACCAACAAAAAAATCGATCGGACGACCGCTGCCGTTTGAATCAAACGGCTTTCGACCAAACGACGTCAAATGTCCTGGAACAAAAAAACAAAAAAGAAAGAAAGATAATGTATGTCTGTGTTTGTGTATGTATGGTTTATGTATAAATGAACAAGATAAAATGCATGAACTTGGCGCGAAGGTCTCGGAGCACAAATTCCGCCTCATAACGCGCTGATTATTGCCCAGAAACTTCAGTACTATACTTTTAGACAATCCCTGGTTTTCACAAGGTACTTCACATTACACCAAACTTTTCGTTCAGCGTTGTGTCATTAGTTCAGCGGAGAATCTCCAGTCACCCGGGGGTTTTCCTTATCTTTGTCAGTAGGAGGTTTTGGGTCATCCCACGCGCAACCAGCAAGCAGTGTCGAAAGATGGAAAATCCAGGGAACCGGCAACGAAAAATTGGGTGTACCTCAAAATAAAGTTATCGAAATCCCCGTTGAAAAATGAACTACCGTAAATAAACGTTATCTTTCTATAAAATGCACAGTTGCGTGCGGGAAACTGCCAAAGCGCACTTTGACTAACCTGAACATGAAAATGCAAACACCGAACTTGTACTAACCTAATGCTGTTCCGTCGTGTCCGCCCTGCTAAGCATAAGTCGCTAAAATGTGGCTTTCGTTCGCTAAAATGACTTAGACAGACATCGAAATTTTGTGAATTTGTGTGGTAAATAGTGGTGTCGGATTTTTAAAGGTACTGTAAAGCAGCACCGATCAAATGTCATTTAGTGTGTCTATTCGATAGCCACCAGGACAAAAACTGCGCGGGACGAGAATTGGTTGCCGCTTCACTCCCCCTCCCCCATGGAAAAGAAAAAAACGTCGGAAGCCTGGGCGATAAGAACGGCGTGGAATGGGGCTCCAAGATACCGTTTTGGGAGGAACGAGAGCAGGAGTAGTTGCCGTTGCGACGCCTTGCGGATGGGTGGGGGTGTCAGGGCCCAGGTCACCTGGCAGGGTGAAAGTGGCCAGTGACGACGCGTCGACGTGGGCCGGTTTGAGACGGTCGAGAGATACTGTGTCCGGGTGGCCCTGGATGGACAGCTGGTACCACTTAGGGTGCCGTTCCAGGAGGAGGTAGGGGCCGTCGTAGTGTGGTTGCAACGCGCGTCGGACGTAGTCGCGCCGAACGAAACCGTGCGTTGACGTCGCAAGGTCCGGGGCGACGAACGTATTGCTTCGAAGATGACAGCGGGTCGGGGAGGGCCTCGTAGCATCTAGCGTCTGTGAGTGGGCGTAACATGTGGGCACAGGAAGAGATAAATCGCCTGTAGAAATTTATCATTCCCAGAAACTGGCGCAGCTGGCGGAACGACGCCGGTGTTAGAAAAATACGCAAAATCAACTTTGCAGTCGAGAAGTCGAATGCCTTCACTGCTGATGAAATGACCTAGAAATTCCAACGAGGACTTGCCAAACTCGCATTTCGCTGCATTGACAACGATTCCATATTCGGCCAAGCGAGTGAAAACGGTACGAATATGGGTTTCGTGCTCTTCGGGTGACGAGCTGGCAACAAGGATGTCGCCAAGGTACGCAAGCGCAAAGGGCAGTCCTCTCAACACCTGGTCGGCGAAGCGCTGAAACGTCTGGGCACCATAACGGAGACCAAAGGGCATTCGAACGTATTCGAACATGCCAAACGGAGTGACAACTGCCGTTTTCGGAATGTGAGAAGGCTCCACAGGAATTTGGTGGTACGCCTTTATCAGGTGAACTTTCGAAAACATGTTTGCCCCGTGCTGGTTGGAGGCAAAGTCGTGAATATGCGGAATTGGGTACCGGTCTGGGATGGTCACCTTGTTTAGCGCCCGGTAATCTCCACAGGGCCTCCAGTCGCCAGTCTTTTTCGGCACCATATGCAAAGCCCACGACCAATCGCTAGAGGAAGGCCGAACTATACCCAGCTGGAGCATGTGCTCGAATTCCCGTTTAGCAATAGCCAGCGCTCTGGTGCGAGACGACGAGGTCGAGAGTGCACGGGAGGTCCAGTGGTCTCGATGAAATGAGTCACAGTGTGGTTAACCTTAGTTTCAGTGTTGTACGGTCGCAGGAGAGATGGGAACCTCTGGAGAATGCTGTCGTATCGGTTGGAAGGACTCTTGCGGAGAGATGCGTGTGGGCACAGCTTGATGGCACGGAAGTCCGTTGACGCGGAGCTTGGTCTCAGTGTCCCACAACACGCTTCTGCATGTTTACTAGGAGACCAAAGTGGCTCAAGAAGTCCGCTCCGAGTATGGGGTACTGGAGGTCGGCAACTAAGAACACCCAAGCAAAAGTCCGCCGAAGCCCAAGGTTCAAGGTAAGCGAATGCTCGCCGAACGTCGCAATAGGCGTTGTATTCAAGTAGTATAGATCTAGACGGCATAATAACGGTGCCTGTATAAGAACGAGACGGCATAAGAACCGAGCGCTATAACGACATCCTTTTTCTAATCCAAGATGGCCGATTCTAAGCCAACACAATCCAGTTCTAAGCAACACAATCCATTTGTAATCCATCACAAGCCAAACCCACAGCTATCTGATTGGTCGCCATTAGCTCCGCCCACTTCACGTTGATTGGCCCACGCTAAGCCTACTTGTAGAGGACGATGGTCTTCCTCTACATGAGTCCTGACCGGCGATGATGGAATGTCCCAGCGGGCAGGTGTGCGTGGCCTCACGCTAGGACGGTGCCGGTAGAACTGCAGTGCCAGCGCCGTAGCACGTGGTAGCAGAGGCACGTCGTCATCGTCGTCCACGGGCCGCCACATCACTCCCCCCTCAGACGCGGAGCGGTGCATGCGGTTGAGGTTCGCGTCGATACCACGAAGAGAATGATGACGGCTCGTAGATGGTGGACGGCTGGGCGTACGGCTTGTGCTTGTGGCTGTTGATGCAGCAGCAGCGGGATGGCGGGAACAAGAGTACTGCAATCCTGGCGGGTTCCAGTGATGAGATGTGAATGCCGATTGGTTGAGTAGTTGGGTGCTTGAGTGGTTGCTGATTGTCTGCTGAGTGCGTTGAGCCCTTGTGGACTGCGCTGAGTGCTTGCTGAGAGATTGCTGCCGAGCGTTGATTGTTGCTGAGTGATTGAGTTGTTGAGTGTGCGACAGTACCGCGACCGGTACGACAGCGTGAACGCCGGTTGACGCCAGAGAAGTGTCGGGGAGGACCATCATGAAGCAGGTGGAGGCCAGAAAGTCAGCTTACTGTGGTCTCCCTGCGGGTCCCCGGTGGAACAGTGGTCCCGGTGCGCCTTGCCTGCTAGAGGGTGGTTCGCTGCTGGTTTGCCGAAAAATTTAGGATGTTGCATGGCCGAATTACGCCGAACATGGTGTTCGTTGTTTGGGCCACCAAATGTAGAGGACGATGGTCTTCCTCTACATGAGTCCTGACCGGCGATGATGGAATGTCCCAGCGGGCAGGTGGGCGTGGCCTCACGCTAGGACGGTGCCGGTAGAACTGCAGTGCCAGCGCCGTAGCGCGTGGCAGCAGAGGCACGTCGTCATCGTCGTCCACGGGCCGCCACATACTGATCGTCGATTGGTTGACCGTAGTTCCGCTCCTTTATGCTAATTAGTCGGCTCAGCTCCGCCCACTTCACGCTGATTGGCTCATGCTAAGCCTACTGAGCATTGATTGGTTTACCGTAGCTCCACCCCTTTATGCTAATTACTTGGCTCCTCCCCCACTTCACGTTGATTGGTCCACGCTAAGCCTACTGATCGCGTTGATTGGTTCACCATAGCTCAGCCCCTTTTATGTTAATTACTTGACTCCGCCCTGCTTCACGCTGAATGGTGCACGCCCGCCGCGCTAATTAACCGGCTCCGCTGATTGGTCCATTCTAAGCCTACTGATCACTCTCCCAGCCCTCTGACTGGCCGCCGCCGCCACCAATTGGCCCGTTCCAGGCCCACTGATTGGGGCCTGCTGAACATAGCCTTCATTAGCGCCCGCGAGACGGCAGCGGCCCCGCTGCGGCTTTATCTCAGATGTTCAAACTTACCTATGCCGATTGGCCCGGGCTAGCGGGTGGCCTACTGAACATAGCCTTTACCGGCGCCCGCCAGATGGTGCGCGGATCGCTCGGAGGTGGCTTCAGATGGTTCTAACCCAATGTCTCTATCTCAGATAGCTCTATGAGATCGAACAGACAGGGAAAAAAATACCTTTCAACGTTTATTGAGTACATGTTTCAGGAAAAGCATGGCGGTCTTGGAGAGGTTGATTCCTTTGATGCTGGGCATGGTTCCACAGAAGTGATGGATCTGTAGACGTCTCCGGGACAGCGGCTGAGAAAAATTTCGTCCTCCGTCAGCTGGCACTTCCGCGTGCACTGGATATCTCGTAGCTGTCGCCCACGACCAGCGAGTGAAGGCACGTACGCAACGATCCAGTAGCGTTCCTGTCCAGGTTAATGCCGGACCGCATAGGTACCACGTGCCACTCTCTGATGGCCAAGATGTCGCCGGGGCATTCGTGCGCATACGTGTGCGTATCCTTCTCGAGCTTGATGCTCGCCGTACAGTTGCCCGCGTCCAGCGCCAGCGCGCACGAGACGAGCGAGAAGAGAACGAGGTGCCACATCCTTCCAGTGACGCAGGTCAAATGATGCTACTCCTACATCCACTGCATTATCTGTGCGGCGGCGGGGGAAAGAACGCCAGGTGAAATCTCGCTATCTACGTCATCTACTCGAGCTTACCATATTCGCAGCTTCCGTACGGGTAGGAGTCTACGTCATTGTAGAGGTATCGTTTGTCGTCGTACGCCATCAGACTTCTTTTCACATTTCTGATGGTGTACAAGCACTGTTGCTTTCCCACTATTGACACCTGTTCGTGCGATACGCTAGCGTGCTTGAATAGGGTATCGCGGTACGTATCATGCATGAGGTGTTTGCACACAATGTTCTTTTTGACCCCTTTAGCTCTTGCAATCTGTTTTCCCCCGGCTAATTTGATGGAATACATTTTGGCTTTCAAGCATATTACTTCCTCAATGGGTACGCTACCCGTTTCACTTTTGAACGCGCCAAGTCTACCGCGATTCCTCTCGCTTTACAGTGGATGATCACGATCGAAGGAAGACAAGTCTAAATGGTCATCGGCGATCGCACGTAACTGATCTTCGTAGTCCTTGCAGAATAGGTTAGAATGGTTAAGTTACGCAGTTCTAAAATCGTGAAGCCAATCTGCAGGGGGAAATCGCATCGCACTTTTCTCTTGCGCATTTCGTACATGACACAATCGGGGGACAAAATTTCCATTCGCACGCATTCCACCTGACTCCCGAGGCGACTCGCCGTCTCCTCATCGAAGGCTGCTCGAATGTCTCGCATATTAAATTTATTTAGCAACGTACGCCCGAAGACCGCATTATTTGAGATTTTATAGAAATTTTTCTCGAACGTCGTGCTCAAGGCGACGCGTCTGCCAACATTGTCCTCAATGTAGGGACGCAGGAATGGTGCCTGACCAAATTTTAGAATTCGGTGAATTTTTGTCACCCGCATGCCCAATCTACAATAGAGCGCGAGCAGCGCGTAATGAACAACGTACTCGACCTTGTCCTTGCACGTGAGCAGCAGCTTTTTGCTGTTCGCGGGCTGATACATTAACTCTTCGAGGAGCCCTCGCTGGAATGGTGAGAGCCATTCCTTCAGAACGACCGCCTTATCGGGAGCCAGGGGGAAGTACCGCGTCAGCGCGTGGATAGATTTTGGATACTCCAAATCGCACACGTACACGTATCCCACGTCCGAATCCGTGGGGTGACGCATAAAATCCACGGAGCTAAAATCCTCGACCCATTCGAAATCACCGACGGGGAGGTGCTTTATCATACTGAATCCGTAAAGATGTTACAATCTATATACGATATGTACACCTCCTCTTTATCGGGATCATAGACACTGCACAGCGGGTTGTTAGCCCGTAAATGACGCCTGCTCGCCTGACAGAGTCCGCCTCTAACACCTGATTCGATGGTCCGGTACATGTCCTCGTCGATGATCAGCTCCAATTTTGCCCGCGTGTAATTTAGAGGGCATTGCCACGAACAGGATGCCAACGAAACACAATGAAGCAATTCCAATCCGCGCGCGTCGTAGCACAGGCGCCGGAAGTGCTGCATTACGTCAGCATGTAACAGGGCATCCGTTTTCAGGTACAATGCATTATAATCCCTCAGATTCGAGCATCCAAAACGTTCAAATACGTGCAGCGCGTACTGATAGTCTTCGTCGCTTATATCCTCCCCTGTCAGATCGTTTCAGAAGGCGGATTTTGCCGGCAGAGCCAATTCGTCGTAGACCGCGAACGAGCTAACGTGGCTGTACGGGAATACACCTTTACGAAGAAAAATTTCGTAGTCGTCTCCAAATACCTGCTTCAGGCATTGGAACGCCTCTGCGCCCCCCATGGATTTGACGGTTTCCACGAGCGCTCGCAGCGACGATTTAGGTACTGCATGGTATCTCTGAATAGGAATGTGCCAATTTCGAACGATCGGATTTTTTCCATGGAACTGGCCACGATGAAGGGAGCTCGCTTCCACTCGAGAAGGTGAAATTCCCGCAACAGTCCGGCCAAATCGTAGGCCAGATTGTGCACCATGATGGGCAGTTTTTCCCGCGTCGTGCACGCCATGTTACAGGGGTTGCACAGCGTCGCGATGTAATTTGTCTCACCGGCAGTACAACGCTTGGAATGGTCGTGGTGCCGGACACGGGGTAGATCTTGCGCGAACTCCCACCCGCAGTACGCGCAGTGTGTGGCAGCTCTGTGCCGCGCTCGTTGCTCATCATTCAGCACCATTTCCGCGGGGCAGGCGTTCAGGGCGATCATCTCGTCCCGCATTTCCATCAAAGCTCTGACGCACTGCCTCGTGGAATCTTCACCGTCGTGCGTCCTGATGCGCATCACCTTCGAGTCGTGGGTGCGCACGAGTACGGCACAGAAGCGAGGTGACGTGACGCTCCGAATTTTTTAGTTTTCACCGCGGAAATACATATTTGAACGTTTTGGACGTCGGTGGACACGAACCCACTGCCTTCCCGCTGATAATTTTCGACGCGCCCCGTGGACTCCTGAATCACGTCCATCAGCGTATTCGCGACGGCTCCGTCGCTGCGGACTTCGCGAGCAAACGCCATAAAGTGGGCTATGTGCGCGGTTATCTCCCCCCGAGTCTCCTTTACCATTAAAACATCGGAACAAATGCAAAACCTAAAGGGTATTCTTTGCGCTCTCAATATAGCGAGCATATCGTGAAAGTGACTCATTAAATATTGTCGCAAATCCTCTACTCCCTGATCGTGAACAGATGCCAATAGCATGAATCTTTTGACGATACCTCTAAATGTGGCGTCAGTCTGGAAGGAGGGCAGGAAGGATGTATCCACGTCGGGGTGCGATCGCATCACGTGAGCAGACAGTGTAGGAGGTGCGCCGTCCCGAGAATCGTCGTCCGATTCATCCTCGATATCGTGAGGATCAAAAAAGCAGAACACACACCGAGGCACTGAAAATAAACGCGGATCCGTAAGAAACGTGCAACAAGTAAAGGGAATAACTTACTTGTGAAGCGAGTGAAAGCTGACTGTTCCCCCACTGAGGCGATCGCGCGGCTTATAAATCAGCATCCACGCTACATGCGCCAACACGTCGGGGCTCGCTTGTTTCCACACGGTCGTAAATCATGTGTCACCTCGAGGATGAGGCCACGTTGGGGCCATCTGTTTAATATCAGAACGCGCGCTGCCGCAATGAGAACTCTATGGTGAGCTTTCACCGTCGAAGAAAATGTTGCGTCAAGGTAATGTAAATACGTCTTCTCTGAGAAATTGGGTCACCTTGGGGATGAGTCGGCTGCATCCCAATAAACCATAAACGTCCCATGGACATCCAAAACTGGTCCAAATATCCTCGTCCATCTTGGATGTCTATGAGATGTCCATTTGTCATCGCAAAAATAACCTCCATGAGCTGACGTCTCTTAGACGTACGCATGTGGCCGGCAAAAAGACATCCCTTTGTTGACGTCGCTTAGACATCTCCTTAAGGTAAATTTGATTCACATATAGGTCAGTCGTAATCCATTTAAACATAATTTATTTCCCTTCTACGAGGCGCTTTCAACATACGAAAGCATAACATTTTCGTTATTCGAAAGCGAGTGTTAAATGAGTATTCGGAACATGTATGCATTGAATCGTAGAGGAATTGTATTCAGTTATTAACAAAGCTTTTATGCAGTCAAAACTCGTTTCCCCAAAGTTACCCATCTCGGAAGCCGATCTCTTTGCGATCCCCCTGGTTCCTCCGCACATCTCCAAGTTCCAGCGAAACTACTGCTTGTGCTATCAAGTTAGCGGCACCGCCATCGACACGACTGTCATCATCATCCCCACCATCATCATTCGGCGCCTCGTTGAATTTTGCACGTTTTGCAGCGTCTCTTCCAGTGTTCGTTGCTTTTGTACGACGTACGGTGGGGAGCACTGTAGAAGGTAATTGTCATACATTTCCATGTTTTCCTTTCTGTTTCCTTCGTGATATAGGATTTAACGAAGGATGATGTTCTGCTGAGTTCGCTTGTCGCGTCTCGGTGCTCCGCGTTTCGCTGCAGTGTCGGTGCTATCCTAAAGCTTTCGTAGTGTGTATTGGTGCCTTGGCGGTTGCAAGTGGGACTAAAATGCCGAAAGTGAAGGACAAACGTTACGCTTATAATGGAATTCTCCAGGAAACCGAGGACCCTAACTGAATTAGACAGATGGAAAGCAACAGAATTCCGCTTGATGCTTCTCTACACTGGTCCAGCCGTTTTAAAATATTGTTTGGGTGCGAACGAGTATGCACATTTTCTAGCTTTTCACTGTGCTATGTATCTTCTAGCGAGCGAAACTCTGTGTCGAGAATACGCAGACTACTGCGATGCACTTCTTCGGTACTTTGTCTCCACTTTTGCGAGGCTCTACGGCGACCATCACGTGTCATATAATGTGCACTGCCTCATACATTTGGCACAAGATGTGAAAAATAAAGGTCCGGTAGACATGTTCAGCGCGTTCCCTTTCGAGAACAACATGCAGTTCCTGAAGCGCCAACTGCGAAAAAAGCAATGTCCCCTTGAGCAGCTATTCAACCGCCTGTCAGAAAGGGAACGCACATTAACATCTGTGAAGCCAAAGGAACAGGAACAGGTTTTCTTACAATCTCACTCAGGAGGCCCACTTGTGCCGGAATGTAGTGGACCTCAGTACAGGATGATGAAGACGCCTGGATTTATCCTGACCACCGAGGATGGGGACAACTGTTGCGAGATCGCTGGTGAAATCGTTTTAATTTCAAATTTTGCCACGTTACGCGCAACAAAAGATGTCTGTATCATTGGAAGAACATACTGCATACTCGATGATTTCTACACTCAACCGTTTCCATCTTCTAAAGTGGGAACCTACGTCGTGTCTCAGCTATCTGGCTTGAAACATTGGTCAATTGTAGGTGTAAGAAAGATGGTAAAACTTCCAGTTCGGGACAAGCACATCGTCATTCCATTGCTGCACCACAACCGTAAACCATAGAATGGGAGACAAGTGGGAAGTTTTCCTGTGGACTACGAACATAAAATTTAAGTTGCAATCTCGGAAAGTCATGCATGTGCTACATCACAATATGGTACGACGTTTTTTGCTTATTTTGATTCCGTGTTACCACTGCGAAGCAAATGTGACCATCAATGGCGACAAGATGTGAAGAGAGGTGACAACAAGAAGTGGGGGACAGTGGTGTTAGTAGACATCCTGTGATTAGTGGAAACTGTGCCAACACTCATATGCAAGGTTTAGAGAAAACGAGGGGAAAACGTGAAACAGCACGGCCGGTACAGGGATTCGAACCTACATCACCTCCTTGTTTCATAGTGGAAAGCAGTTACATGGTGCAATGTATGCATCATTTTGCTTAGTAGCTATCATATGCACATGTATAGATATGACGGCCACATTGTTGAGCGTTAGATGAGTCACGATTTTTTACTTCACAGATGTTCCTGATAGTAGAATTTCTGGAGGAAGAGCGATGTGGGACACATTCAGTTGAAATAGTTCCTGCCTCATGGGTCAAAGGTAGCGTCTGTAAATGGCCCAAAGTGCCATCCGATAAGGCACGAAAGCTCATCATGAAGTGCGCCCCTCCTACAGCGTCGTGGGACAGCTTTCACGTTGCCATAAAAGGCTCTTTTTGTGAGTTCGCTTTCTTTCGGGAAAGAATGATGCACTTGTTTAGGTTGCTTTCAAATAGTGCACTATGCATATGCACCTTGTCAATATATCTATTTTTTAGCAACGTATCAAGATGCAAACAGTAAGCTGAATGCTGCCCAGTACACCTCAGACATCAACTCCGCTTCCGATACAGGGTGTCAAAAGAGGAAGCCTGTCCCACTGCGGCATTTTGATGATTATGCGGAAGTCCCAGCCTTAGGTGAGAGGTTCATTTCTCAATATGCACTTGAAACAAGGGAACGATAGTTGAAGCATAATCCTGTTGCAAATATTAACTATTCTGTGTCTAATCTTAGCGCCTTTATTCCCTGGGCTTATTATATTACTACCAGACTGGACTGTGTACTCTTTCCCTTATCGCCAAGTGTCTATTGTGCACTTCAGCGCAACAGCACACTTTGCCATGTCTCATAAAGACAGGGCGTAGTAAGTATTTACAGTGCTCTGCTTCAGGTTCACAGACTAGAAGAAAAAGAAAGCGGATTGAGTCATTTGACTCGGACACTGATGTGGACGACGTAGACACTCTGCCAAGTCCGCCACCTTTCCCAACGCCATTCCCTGAGAGGGGTAATAATAACTGTGAGTGTCACAATTACGTAGTCTGTCAAAGGCACATTTTGCTACTGCATCTATATGGCACCTGTTAATTTAAGTTACAACTTTCAGTTGCGAGTCACCATACTTCACCCACCGGAAGTATAGTCCAGAGCGGCAGCGTTAACAGTGACCTCAATCGTATGCGATGTTTCATATCTTCAACATAAGTTAGCCCTAAATGTATTAATGTATACATCAAGTCGAGTGACCGATGAAGATAAGTTGTACATGACCTTGACACTTAAAACATCTAAATTGGGTTGTTTGCAAATCACATGAAGTTAAGAGCACTAAAAATCGCGAAAAATTGCAGCAAAATCATATTAAAGACACACACACACGGATGCTGGCGTGTCTGTGTTTTTGTTCTGTTTCGTCCAAGTTTGAGCACTCATAACCTAAGTATGACCTCGATAGTTGATGTTCTGGTTGTTAGATATTTTGACTATCTGTTTTGACCACTTACAAACCACGTTTTACCGTAATGATGGAAGAATCCTAAATAGTTATGTGACACTTCAAATCATTAGTGAGCACTGCATGAAATGGCCTTTTGTGTGCCAGCATTCACCAACTGTTTATGTTACAATTCCTGTCTTTCATAGACTGTGGCCAAGATGAACCTGAGACTCATGACAACAGTGGTCAAGCCTTCCAGGATATAAGAGGTACGAGATGTCCACAGTGAGACCCACGGTTGGGCATTACAAATAGTGTCTTTTCTACCTCTGTTTGCGGCTCCCAAACAAAAACCATTTCCACACCAGTTGTAGTGCACGTCATATCAATGCATTATTTATAGCGTGTTAAGCCACAAATGGCATGAAAATAGCAAAGTGTTAGTGGTGGACAAGGTAACTGTCCACCTGTTCTGTTCACTGCCAGCAAGCATGGAACAATGTTTTCCCATATTTTTGCATAAACAAGCAGAACATTTAACCAGAAATTGCAAGCGAGAAAGCGAGAAATATGTGACTTGTTATTTTGCTATTTCTATCCATGTTTTCTGTAATAATTGTCAGGCGAAGCATGGAGCAGTGGGCTAGCCTTAAGCAAACGATAAACATGCATACCAATAAGCTGGGATATGGATCAGATGGAGACTGATGGAGGTTCAACTGACACGTGCCTCAGCGCAGGCCCTGCATGCAAGCTCGTGGCTATTCATTTTTTTGCCCAATGCTTCATCATTTCTGTGGCACCAGTGCACTTCGCTTATCTCGACTGAACTGCACATTTGTTCAGCCTGAGTTTCGTCGCTTCAGTGTTTCTGATAATGAAAACTAATTTGGCATCTGCTGTTAATGTCTGCAGCATCATTTCTGTTATTAATATTTTGTAACTTTGAATATTATGGCCTTAGTTGGAAATGTGCCAATAAAATCCGAATCATCGGAATCATCATTGTCGTGTTTTGAATAACCGACTTTAGTTTCTTGTATAGTTCTTACTGAAGTATGCCTCTTTTTTTTTTTTTTGTGCTCAGTCGACCTCCTAGCAGGAGAGGGCAGCCTGCCGCAATCACGGAAACAGAAGGTTGTGCCACACGAAGGTACTTATGCATGATACATATGCTAAAATTTGTTTCCTGTTTAGCTTAAGTGCAAAAATTGCCACACCAGCTTGTATATTGTATTGTGAGCATCTAATACTTCTATTAAAACCACGGTGTCGACCCGAAGAGAGAACCGAAAAAAAAAAACGCTATTTCCTAAACGAACCATATACATATTACCACTGCAGTGCTGGAACTGAACCACATAAGAACCAAAAACTGAGACATGGTTACCGGTTTAAATAGAGTTTTGTCAAACACGGAGATATGTACAACAGCTGCGCTCCAACATGGCTATATAATTATTTGTGTTGGTTTTCAATAAATTTGAATGTTCAGCAACATGTAGTGGATAACAGTCAAACACAAAAGTCTCACTCCTTTCTGCTCTCATTTAACACATAATCTCTCTCTCTCTCTCTCCATACACACGACAACATTAATGAATAAGCATGCACTACAGTTTCGGTTTCTCGGGAGAGATGTCATCAGTAACTACACTACGTGCTACTGTAAGTAATCTTTTGCAGACTATAGTCAGTCATGGTGGACTTATACTGGGCTTGCATTCATGTAAGGCATGCCAGGTAATTCTATACTCCGTGTTGGTGCAATTTTTCAGAGCTGTGTGACATACCAATCGTTGCCAAGTCCCTCCTATATTAGGCATAAACGCAACTACTTGATCTTTAGCTTAAAGCTTCGGTCATCCAGAGTATGTGCAATTCTCTTTGGAAACACTTTAAGAAATTGAATCATCGAGCCTTTATCTACAAACGTCTGCGAACCTTAACTGAAGCAATGCAAGTTTTGGTTCGACACTCTGGTTAAAACTACAAGAGTATGATTTAAAAACATCACGTCTTGGGGTGATCACAATGTTGCACTGCCTCACTTTGTTACAAATATAATGGTGCTCTGCCTTGTCATACAGAGTTTCAACGGCAGGCTATGAGGCTGCTGCATATGATGCGCCTAACCCAGCTGCAACATGGTGAAGTACTGGAGGAGCTGTGTTCTCGACACACTCGCGTTCTTGAGCATTGTCCGTCCATGATTCAAGCACCTTTCACCACCACTGAAGACCTGGAGGCATTTGACAGCACCCTGAACGAAAGCAAGACAGCTCAACTGGTGAGCAATCTTTCTGGCATTACTGAAGTATATGCATAGTCAAGGTTAATAAGCTACATGCCTTCATGTCAATATGGAATTTGAACGTAGAGGATGCATAGTAGAACTATGCATATTGTACAGAAAACTTAAGGAAACTAAACAATGCTAAAGTAGTGCATTCTTTAAGTATTAACATTATCCCAGTATGAAATGGATAAGCACATTTTTATGCAAGACTGTATCCCACAACAAGCCTTCCATTTGGTGTACCTATGCGGTTGATAAAGCTGGTGCACATTACACTATCATTGAGGTAGTTCATTGGTACTCGTCTAATATCTTTGTTGCTCTACCCAAATGTAGATAGACGAACTATGTCCCTGTTGAAAAAACCAGTAAGATTTAAACTGGAAATGTTACTGGTCAGACCGGAAATGCCACTGGTCACACTGGAAATGCCACTGGTCAGACTGGAAAAGACTGGATATCGGACTGGCAATACTGGAAACCAGTTGATACTGGTCACTGGATACACCGGATTTTCACTGGATACACTGGAAACCAGTGTACACTGGTCACTGGCAGTACTGGATTTTCACTGGATACACTGGAAACCAGTGTACACTGGTCACTGGCAGTACTGGATTTTCACTGGATACACTGGTCATTGGCAGTACTGGAGTTTCACTGGATACTGACTGTACTGGATTTTAACGGGGTACACTGGAAACCAGTCTACCGCACTGGAGTTTCACTGGGACAAGTGAAACTGGCGCTAGATATACTATAATCCAGTGTACACTGATTACAGATCATAGTCCCACTGGAGTAGAGTCCTATAGAGATCAGAGATGTGTTAGTTTTACTCATAACCTTCAAAAAGTAATTAGTCGCGTCACTTCTTTATAATGCATAACGCTAAATCGTTACTTTTGTACAGTATGCAGTTACTGGGTATTAGTCATTACTTTGTCTTCAAGTTGTTAACAGAGTTACATTAGCCGTCAAGAATATAATGGCATTATACATTACATGCTGTATGCACACTTGGGTCTCAAAAACATAATGAATTACGCGCTGCCTCATTTTTGCAACGCATTACCGGTAATGCGCTACTTCAAACATGATATTACATGGTTAATCAATTATGCGCTAATTGCAATCAATCCAAGTAAGTCGCCCTGATATGGAAGCTATGTGGATTTCTGAATCTTTGACGTCGAGACGTCAGCGTTGATAAACGAATCCGAGACGAATCCAGACGAATCCCAGATGAATCTGGGATTCGTCAGTTTATCAACGCCAGCTCATTTCTTCGCTCCGATTTTATGTCGGCACAGTTCACATAGAATGCGGCCCAGGATGCATATTCCCCACGGCGTCAGTCGTGACGTTGCCCACTTCTGTGAAGTCGACAACAGCGAGCTCTTTCACCATCATCACCACCGTCGCTCAATTAAAAAACAAAAAAACAAAACGAGAACACTTGCTGGATTATCGAAACTCAAGGCATTCGTGATATTTCGTTATTCAACGGAATTTGTCGGCTTAATAACATAAAAACCAGCAGTGTGGAAAATTCATTCAAAAGTCATTAAAGTCACCAAACCGTCGCTTGTTTCGGTTTCAAACCGCTGCGTCTAGCGTCTAGCAACCATGAAGAAAGAGCACAAAGCAGCGTTCAGCGGGCTTCCTCGTGGTTTCTTGTGTTCAACTCATGTGTATGTTATCGTTGAGTTTAATCGGCAAGATATACTGCATCTCGTGCGTGACGTTTGTTGATGTGTTCGCTATTCGTCTGACGACGCAAAAGCTGTTGTGCCAGTGCCGTGACTACATGCCGTACAACTTGCCGGACCAGCCCGGACCAGGACCATGCCGGTAATGTATTATTTATTCGTTTCGTGTTACTTATTCACGTTAAACTAACACTAAGGCGTTGTATTCTCGTCTTTTGTGTTTTGCGTGCTCTACCATATATATCTTCAATGCAGTGGGTGTATCTTCGCAGTATAGGTGCAGGATTCAGTTCCTCCAGCGCTTTGTCTGCATAAATGTGATAGATATTTGTGCAAAAGAATATTGTGTTTCTCGTTGTGTATGTATGAACAGGAATTCGAAAGTAATCTTTCCGCTTCATTACGTTTATGTCGATTACGGTTGTTGTGTCGTTTCACCGTCAGTGCACAAATGGTGTTGCATTGTAGGATCAACAGATCTGGATGTGTATCATGGGTGGGCAGTTGCAAGCAATCAAAAAACAAGAGCCTGGTAGTGTCCTGCTATGTTTTGAACTATCCATGTTCTAAAGCATTGAGGCTTTGTTGAGTGTGTCTTTGCAGTCTGTTCCAGTCTCAGAATAGTTATTTTCCACCGTATGTGTTGGTTTATCGACAATTTTTATCGCGCTGCCTTTGGCTGCTGAGAGCCATCAATCACTAAAATAATTTTGCTCATTTAGCAAGTGCTAAAGAAGGTCAGAATGAATGAATGACCTTTTTATGCTGGAAATTACATATGTTGACAAATTTAAGTCATCACTTGGACAGGTAACAGATGTTTGTTGATTGTTGCTGCACTGAGAACAGATAAAACTGTTCCGTTTTGAAATATAGATCATGCTATTACTGCGAACAACCCAGAATCATTTTTTAATGTTTTCTTAATTGATGAGTGCACAGAGTGATTTAGTAGCTAGCTCAACTTTTGAGAAACTCTCTCTGACCCTATTTCCTTTCAGAAATTGGTGTCTCATGTCAAGCACACACAAGAAAAGGCGACGCAGCATTTGCAGCACATCACTTCACGGTATATGTGAAAGCATACTTCGGCAAATAAGGTGAGCAACTATTCAATGTCTGTAACATTTTAATTATGAGTGTTAATATGAGTTCCCATTAAGAACAATATTTGCATATTACGTGATGAAATTGTCAAACACACGTCTAGGAATACACCAGAAGGACACCACAGGACGCTTCAGAGTCTGGATGTACCATATCTGATGAAAATCTTGCACCACAGAGGCTGCTCGATGGATGGATGGGTTACAACCCTGATGAAGCAGCGAAGTTCAAGGGAACAACAGGTGCACGACACTATCATTGCTGGACAAAATTGGTGAGTACAATATACATTCATTGCGGTAACATGTATCCCTTATGGTTACAGCAGTGCATTTATTGTTAGATAAAAGTCATTATTAGGGACTTAATGAGGCCGAGGGCAGCCACCTCATCTCTGTATTTTTCGTGCCCTTATTTACACTTGGATGTTTGCCTTGCAGAGGTTGAACAGAAAGATGCCGCACAGGGAACGAGCATGTCACTCAAACTGTTTGGCCGGAAATCCTGGAGCAAGAGGAAACTTCCGCACAAGACTACAAAAAAAAGTAGACTTAGAAGTCCATGTATACGGTGTGTTCTCTTTTTTGTTCTTTAGTGCGGCTTGATTATTAGTACTGTATGTTTGTTAGATAATCATTTCTTAAACAACATGTTTCTTCTTTGTAGGGAGAGCACCTTTGGTGGAAGAGGCTTGTCGGTCGACACTGTTATTTGGTACTTAAATATATTTTATCTATTTATATTACTACACAACAAAATCAGCCAATTTCAGGTATGCAAAGGAAGGACAAGTGCACACCACGCATTCCATCACTTATATTGTGCCCTGGTTCATTTCAAAACCTGCACCGGTTGTCATGCCTCCCTACATGCCATCACACACATTGCGTTCTGTTGTTGACAGTAAGGTTTTTTTGAATCTTGTTTGCTCATCATGTTGTAGAGGCAGTGAAACCTCCCTAGTACCGACGTTCGTGGGACCAACGCTTTAGTTCACAAGACAGAGGAGTCCGCATGTGAGAGATACAAGACATTAGGGCCGTTACTTTACGCCAGGAATTGTATCAATAATATCCTGAAGTGTTGAAAATATCTCGAAGAAGTTTTGAAGAAATCTCGTAAATAAACATGTGCTCTAAATTCATGCGAAATCGAGTGGAAAAACTTCCAATACGTTAAATGCTCAATTCGGGGAGAAATTGGTCTCAGCTACTCAAAAGCTAGCTCTACTGGTTCGGTACAAATGGTTATGTAATTGCTGCCAAACAAGTTAGTGTGCATTCCGACAGATATCTCAGT
Source organism: Ornithodoros turicata (assembly GCF_037126465.1). NCBI lineage: Eukaryota > Metazoa > Arthropoda > Arachnida > Ixodida > Argasidae > Ornithodoros > Ornithodoros turicata. Next base: position 35,839,986 of record NC_088204.1, read on the forward strand.
GAGGGCAATTTGACGGGTAAAAATCGGGTTTCACCGTAAAAAGGACACCTTGAATTGGCGGAAGAATCCGGTTAAACCCTGAAACTAATAATTATGCACTTTATGCAAAAAGTTCAAACTAGCCTTGTTAGAGAGAGGCGATAAAGTACCCAAGATGTGACTGCCTTCTCCATGAGGGATATACCATGGTCTGTCGATACCAAGTCACCATGTTAACCGTAATTGTTTTGCTGTAGCTGCTCCTGTGTGCCAAAATCACTTGCCATATGTATTTTTCTGTCATGTGCCATTTATAATTGCTGAACAAACTGGCATGTATGAGTCTCACTGATTGCATTTCGCATTGTACTGTGGATTCCAAAAATTAATTTTGAACCTGCGATATCATGAGTACCCGTGTAAGCTGCCTGTGCCTGCTTCCTGCCTTCACCAACAGAGGGGCACGGATCACTGCAACGTATCATGTCAATATTTCTCGGTCCGCTTCTATTTCTATGGCACACCTTCGTGCGTTTCCCATTTCACAGGGCCTTCGGTCTCTCTGATGTTGCATTGATTCCCGACGATGACACTTAGTTGTGGACACGTCCACGTCGGCATTCTTATTTACGTGCAACCCTGTTATATGCCGTTGCGAGACCAACTGATGGCGTCTGTCTATTATACCACAGTGACTGAGAGTGGACTACTGACTGACGTTATGTAGCTGAGTATAGCAACAACTTTTGAAACAGTTTTGTCAATGCTGCACAAGGTGTGAATTTTTTAATTAAATTTAAATTTGGGAAGCGCTGCGAGTGGCTGACTGCTGGAGGTGCCGTCTTTATTACAGCCGCAAAAAGAAGTAACACATTGCATAGGTATCATGCCTTTCTGCGATGGAAATTATCGTGACATCTATTTGTGACATATATTAATAAAAAAGAATGAACGACGCGTTCTCACGACAAGGGTTCGCCTTGTCTGGCGTGGCGCAACCTTCCTCTTTATTGACCAAATCCTGTCTAAGTGACCAAATAATGAAGGGGCTCAGGGGATGCATATGTTACCTATGCAATGTAGCCGGGCAGTTTTTTGTTACTTCTTATTGCGGCTGTAATAAAGACGGCACCTCCAGCAATGAGCCACTTGGTAGCACTTCCCAGTACAGAATTTTTTTAAGCACACACCCTGTGCAGTATTAACAAAACTGCTGCAAAAGTTGTTGTTATACTCGGCTACATATCGCGAGTCAGTATTCCGCCCTCAGTTGCTGCGGCATAATAGGCATACGCCATCTGTTGGTCTCGCAACGGCATATAAAAGGGATGCACTTAAATAAGAATGCCGACGTGGACATGTCCACAACTAAGTGTCATCGGCGGGAGATCGAAGGCCCTGTGAAATGGGAAACGCGCGATGGCGTGCCACTCGAAAGTGCAGTCGGAGTGAAGGCCGCAACAGCGAGACCTGGGCACAGAGAAAAATTCGCTGCGTTCACCCTACTAAAATAGTGCAACGTATTTTTGCAGGTGGATTTAGGGGAAACGTTGGCCTTTCAGTAACCGCAAAATTATTGGAATAAGTATTGCAGGGGCTGAGGTATGCCATACCAAGCATTGGCAATTTTCTGCTCTCACCTAACTTTACTGCCATCTCTTTCGGTAACACACGGTGTACACGAGCCAAGAGTTACGACTGCACTAAACAGAAACATAGAAAACGAAAACATTTGTTCTCTCAGCTCAGAAAGAATGTGTGCTGCATGTAGTTTCAGTTAACTGTTACGAGACCATACATTACAACGCAGGGATCAATAGAACAGCAGAGATAAGCAATAAGACTATGTTGTCATGTGTTGTGTCACACTATGACGGCTTTGTGGGCTGGTTGGTAGCCTTTGTGGTTGCGTTGATCTTTATTTCATCCTCATTTTCACATTAAACACAACACTATCATATTAGCAGAGGTGTATGAGGATGCATTACAAGACCATATGCATATTCAGCAAAATTCTCGCCTACGTTCCAAAACTAACTCCAGAGTAGAGCAGTCGCGTGACATGGTTGTACCACGTGAACATGGGGGTAGGGGAACCCTTGGGTAGGTGCTGGTATGGGCGTGAGTACGATTCTCAACATGACGACAGTGACGTTTCGGCCCCAGGACATCAGATCTGCTGGCCGCTGTTTCGCTTTCATGACTGTGTTGAATTCAGTATGGGGTCATCTGCGTGTGTTCGTAAAGCACTCACGCCATTAATTTGGGGTATTCATACCGCACAATTTGAGGAACGGTAGCACTGTTCTGGTCCGCAGTTAGCTCAAAAACGCGTAGAACCAGCTTTCCATCTTCACATACGGCGAGCTGATGTGTGTGGTACATATGGTTCCGTGCATGGTGCTCTGTAGAAAACATCAAGTCAGAAAATCCGCAATGGAATTTCAGGACGTCCTCCATGATGCAGCCGAGACAAGCTCCAGCAAAAGCAGACGACAGCTTTGACGTCACTAGTCCTACCTACCCCCGTCTGATAGGGAGTAAAGCCAGTTGACTCCGAGTAGCTACTCTCGAGGAGGCTACCCACTTTTGGAACAGGTCGTGACGTCATAGAGTAGGTTCTGGAACGCGGAGAATAGCTACTCTGGGGTCTGTTCTGGAACGTAGCCCTCATAAACACTCAGTGTCCGAAGAGATTTTCTTGACTTAAGGGGTAATTTGACTAAAGTAGGGTAAAGTAGGTTATGCTGGGTATCGTAGTAATTATGGATGAAATTATACTTAACCAGTGTTTGATTCAAGCAAACTTCACTGTATTTCAGGTTCACCTTGGCAATTACTATTTTATCCCCGTGGATAAATTCACGTACATTCAGCAGGGAACAACAGACATAAAGCTTGTCAAAGACCTGGCACGCCACCTCTGGACGCCAGAGGAAATGACTACAAGAAGCATGACTGGCAAACCATGTCGCAGGCCGGGAGTGACCGCTGGCTTGAAGTACCAGGCAACCCCTGAAAAGCTGGAGGCCGTAATAAAGCTATCTTTTGTATCACTTGAGATTAGGTCAGATGCAGAATGTAATGCCCTTCTAATGACCGCTTCCACAGAGGACACCTTTATGCATGAATACCTTGCTTTTTCTTTACCAGATGGCCGCTCAAAGTACATCGACAGCCACCCCACCGAGGTGCCGAAAGATGTGCGCATGAGAACTGTCCGAAAAACGCTAAGTGATTTTTTTGCTGATGTCGCCCGCTATGGAAAGCGGAGGAAAACAGTACCATAAATAAAGAAACTATGTAACATTACTAGGTTGTGAATGTCAAATTTATACAAAGGCGAACGTCAAAACATGCTGTTGAGCAGGGCCTACCAGTAAGCCCCAGTCTGCCAGTGATCTGACCAGTTTACCAGTGTGGAGACTGGTACCGGTAAAGCCAGTCTGCCAGTGAGCTGGCCAGTCTACCAGTATGGAGACTGGTACCAGTATAGCCAGTGACTATACTGGGTCAATAATCCGGTTTGGCACTGTAGACTGGTTTCCGGTCTGCCCAGTGATACTGGTTTTTTCAACAGGGGTCGCCTTGGTGGTAATGATGTTGGCCACGCAACACGGAACATCCTGTGCTACATATTGACAGACTCCTTGGCGGAACAGTACAGCTGGATTGGCCAGAAAGGGAAACGAAAATTCGCAGTGCTCAAATTCCCCAGCATCATTTTCAGTACGTATACCATGCCCAAATGCCATCTCTGTCACAGTGCAATGTCAGGGTCTTTACTGCATCAGTGAGAACCGTTAATCTTTAAACTAAAAAGAAGGGCATTTTTGCTAGAGGAACATCAAGTGCTGGTTGTACTGTATGTACTATAACTGCAAGTGTGCTTGTCGTCCTACATGTGCCTAGTGCACCATTTTCCTCAGAACGCACAGGACATGCGTGGCTGTCGTACTGGCTTAAAATAGGCGGAACATTCGTACCGGTACCATGCTGACGCTGCTGCCATTTTTTCCGTTCTTAGATTTTCCGTCCCCACCAATGAGTTAGACTATACTTCATATACTATACTGTACTATACTATACTATACTATACTATACCGGGTTTTGGCATAAAAAATGTACGGACATGACCCAGGAACAATAACAGCGAGCTTTAATGCAGCATGGCTGCACTAAGCTCAAGAAGCGCATAGTAGCTTAGAAGTAGCTCAAGAAGCGCAAAACACTAGTGAATGGCAAGGCCTGTTTCCTGGATCACATTGCACGCATCAAATGCACACACAAAAATTTGTGCAAACAGAAGCAGTAAAAATCATGCTTGAAACATAAGATGAATACCAAAAAGCAAGTAAATGCGGGACACTCATAGAAACACATGAAAACGGAAACCACGCCACCACATATTAAAAATTATGAATTCGTCTTAAGCATTTGTACTTAACTAGTTAGCTATAGCATAATTTGTTAGAATGCGCCACGTGCCAATTGGTGAATCAGGTTATCGTTCATTTCAGGGGCTGTACGAGCAAACACAAAAACGACCACAGCAAACAAGGTGGAAGTGGAGACGCACATCAAGGCATGGTTGCGACATGCTAAAGACCGAGAAAAAAAGCTGGCGAGAGTAACTGTAGAATGAGCACAACGTTTACACAGGGAGCTTTTTGGTTTTAAACAGTTGTCTCAGTAAGTATAGTTCTCAGCACTACATGCGTCTGCCACAGCTTCGCTACTATGACCACTGATGGCTATTTAGATAAAATGTGTTAACTTTTTCATTGGGGCTTTCAAAGAAAGGTGTAATAACTGTATGATAACTGTATTGGAGGCAGTTCATTTGAAATGCGAAATTTGCAAAGAAATGTGGAATGTGAAGAATATTAATGAGGCAAATATTAAAATTGTGATTAAAAGTGTACAATAGTAAGAAGACTTGTATAGAATAAAATGTCAGAATGAAATTGGGTGAAGGATAATTCAAATTATACCGTGTGTCTCACCTAGATCCCCGGGCTAAATAATTCGCGAATGGGTGCACCAAACCAAGAACTTTCGTTTTTATTTTCTGTCCGATACCACCCACAAGCTGCACTCTGTGTGAATGAGTGGGAAGCGCTCATTCTTTAATTAAAAATTCAAAGTTTCGTTTAAAAACGTAACTTCTAAAGCTGCACGCTATGGGCACTAAAATGGGTACTACCCCTATTAGGACCTTCAGTGACCACCCTTTAGACAAAAATCTGTTAACGAAGCGGATCGTTTGTTGCAATAGGTAATTGATTTCGGCTTACATGTTTTTCGTCACAGCCAAGCGCAAAAGGGCGTAATTCATTGGTGTGTAAGGATGTAATTCATTGGAAGAAGACCATAGTGGGTTGTGTTTGGACACCTAAACAAAAATAAAGTTAAGTTAAATTCGTGTGTAAGTGAGTTTAAAAGCCCCCTTTTGCGCTTCAGTACGACCACCCACGACAAAATTGTGTAAACTGAAACCAATTAATTACTGCAACAAATGGCCGCTTCATCTGGAGATTTTCCTCTAAACGTTGTCCACTGAAGGTCCCAAAACCTGTAGTACCCATTTTAATAACGACAGCGCCCTGCCTTAGAAGTTGTTCTTTTTACGAAACTCATTTGAATATTTCTTTAGATAATGAGCAAGCAAAACACTCATTCACACGGTGCGCAGCTTGTTGGCGGTATCAAACAAGTACTTGTAAAAAAGAAAGTTATTCGATTGGTGCACCCGTTTGCAAATTATTTAGCCCGAGGATTTAACTGAAACACCCGGTATACTCCATTGGAGATTTCCTGTAGACACGCTTGCTTCCAACTTGTGCTGCCATGTTGGAAAATCACAGGTCCTCAGTAGGGTGGTAATTTCATCTAATTAGGGATCTGGTAGTTACGACGTACCATAAACAATGCAACTTTCTCACTGTATAGGAGTGCACACAAAGGAAAGACAGAGACAGTGTATGAAAATACTAAAACAGCCCCAGCAACAGCGACTGATTGAAAAAGACCAGGTAACATTTTAAAACACTGAACTATTAACGCGGTGTTTCTGCCTGTGCTGCTTCTGCGCGCCTATACCTCTGGTACTCAAGCTATCCTCGACACCTTGATAGCGTATTTCGTTCTGCAAAAAGTCTGTTTAAGGCAAAAAAACTCCCTGTATTTTTGGCACACATCATGTATGCCGAGGTTTTAAGGAACTGCTAGGGCGGCTTCCCTGTTGTACTGTTATTGCACACTTCAGTCCAAGGGGACTTTGAAATACTGTCATGCATATCGCGGTGTGCTAGTCTGAGCGAACTGTGAAAGGACTCACTTTTTATATATATATATACTGATAAATATATTCTAGTCTGGTGTGTCGGTCAAGGCGACCTATGTCACACTCCCATGCCTAACCTAACCTCGAGGAGCTTACAGGATATTTTTATATAGAGACATATGTAGACATATACAGGTGACCTCGTCTGAGGAATTGTGAAACTTACCGTAGTACTATTAATCCTAGTCTGCACCAATTTTCAAGGGGCGTTACTGTGATACCGACTGTCAAGAGCAGTCATTGTTACACTGTGATATGTATCCAAGCCTCAGGACCTGTTGTGATTGAGTTTTTGATACTTTAATATACTTTCCCGTCAGTACTCACTGTGCTACATAACCTTGTCAGACTGTACGTTTACATATATTGTGAAATGTATGCTGTTTATACCCATTAAATAATCTATAATAAAGCTACAATAAAGCTAAGGTACACTGTACTGTCATTACTGGCGCTGTAATACCTGTACATAAAATCTCCCAGAAAGGTCAAAAAAAAAAAAATCCATGTGGATGTCTCTCTGACAGGAAATGGATGCTTGTGTGAACGTCCACATGCAGTCCATCTTGACATCACCTGGATCATAATGGACATCCACAGGATGTCCTTAATGTCCCTCGAGTGTTATCTCAAAGTCATCCCCTGGATGTTTATGGTTTGCTGGGATGTTCCAACGCGTTGGGGCCGCCTATTTTATATCAAAATGCGCTTCATGGTCAAAATGAGTTTATACTATAGAACGGTGAGCTTTGTTTTATTCTCGGGGAAGAAAATGTTGCGTCAAGGTAATGTAACGAGAAATTGGGTCACCTTGAGACAAGCCCCAGCACGACGGCGCCATCTGTTTAATATCAAAAACGCACTTCCACCCAGCGTGGCGGGCCCTAGCGAAAAAAATGTTGCGTCAAGGTGATGTAAATAGGCTTTCTCCGAGAAACTGGGTCACCTCGTAAATCATGTTTTCCGAGGCCACGCGTATTAAAACCAAAAGTAAACTGTTGTGCTTGATGAGACAAGTCTATCTGAAGGAAAATATCCCTATGAGCCCGCGTCAGCACCTGCTCATTGCCGAAACAAGCTTTCTGTAACCAAACACAAAGGGTTCGCTTATGCAGTTTTGAAATGTCCTTCCCGCGCATCATATATCACATGCTGTTCCTGGGTGATTGTGTAAACAGAATCGCACCACCCTTGCGCTCCTCCAGGGGTGCTTTATATAAAAGTTGCGATATGTACAACTCATTTGAGGTCTGTGAAGCTACTTCCGTCGGCCGACTCCCGGTGAAGCGCACAACGAGAAAGGTATGTTTCACTATTGTCTCCAAGATGAGGAAAGCTAGGTAATAGTTGTCCTCATTTTCAGTTCATTTGGCGTGCGTAGAAACTTGCACTGAGAGATATGTCATCTATTTTCGAGAAGCTGGATAAACTAAAGAAACCCGGTGATGGGGACATTCAGAAAATGAGCATTGTTCCGAACAACGAAAAGCTCAACTCGACGTGTTGGACTTACGCAGTGGATACTATGTACGGGGAGTCCGTGTACGTGGAACTCCTGATGGACAATGATAAACGCGTAAAGGTGTACCTACCCAGTCGTTTTAAGCAACTCATAGTTGAAGATTTGCAAGAAATGCGAGAATTACCAGATCTGAAACTAGAGAAGAAGGAGAGATTCAGGGATGGTAAAAGAGGCGCATCGCCCGACATCATCTTTACTCACGCGAAGAAGAAGTGACCGCGAGACCAGCGAAAGTCCGCGTCACATATGTAATCAGCAGTAAAATAAAAATACATGTATTTCTGATTTTAAATGTTGCGTTGTTGTGATGGATTAGGAAGATAGGCTGATATGATGGGAAGCTCTATTGATAGAATGATATGATAGGGAGCTATAGTGCGTACTCACTGACTAAGCAAGTATAGTTTGTGGAGAGCTATAGAGAATAAAGGACACCAGGCGTTTTTAAGCGACAAACAACTTTTCTAGCAGCTTTATTGATTTTAGGTCATTAGCGGCGAGATTATCGGAAAACAAGGATACAATGCTCCTCAGTGATTTCCCTTTCGCCAACAATGTCGCTACGATACAACAGTACACACCACACATTGGAGAATACAGGCTTTGAATACAGACATCATTATATTCGTCGATGGTGAGGCGTTTCAACTCGGGTTCGATGGGTGGCAATCCGAAGGAATCAAAGTAGATGAGGTCATCCTTCATTTTCGTGTACAGAATCCAGTGCTCCCCACCCTGCTGTCGCCGATCGGTGTTCACCACGATTATACCAGGTCTATCCAGCCCGGGCAGACGGTCGTCTCGAGCGTATACACCGCGAAAGAGCGCCGAAGTGTAATCATTGTACTTCAGGAGTCCCTCGATATCTTGCTTGAACATCGCTAATCCAGTGTGACGCTCCTGTTCTTATCGATGGACATAATTCGCACACTCTCGGACAGTATCAATACGGTCGTGGGTTCGGCCAAGGCAAGTCGGAACTTGAGTTGCAGACGAACGTTTCCACGCCTGATCGGTGACAGGTGGACGGATGGATTGATCGGGATCCAGGTCGTAGTACAGTAGGAACTTGTTTCCAACGTAGTGGTCGTATTCGTAGGAGACGTGCTTCTCACACAGCTGCTCCAGGAGGTTGAAGTAGCTTCGGTGGTTCAGGTTATTGTTGAAGTCGAACGTGTCTATTCGCTGCGTCCCGTTCACGGTGAGCGTCGCCGACTCAATGTCGCAGTTCACAAATCGGTACGGGTCCCGATTGAATGCTCCCTGGTAGGCTAGGGTGGGCACGAATGCGACCACCACCTTAGACGGTATCTTCTCTGGTAATAAATCTTCCAGGCATGCATCCAGGTTGCTAACTGGTAGCGAACGAATACGCGATTCACTTCCGGCCAGTGTGTAGAGAGCCAGTGATGGCCAGTAGTTAACTATATGTAGTTAAACTACTATTTAAACTACCTGATTGTAGTTAAAAAGTAGTTATCAACTACTTGCAGAAATGTAGTGGCAACTACTAGTTAAACTACTATTTTAAGTAGTTAACTACAGTAGTTAGGTTACTGAAGGCGCCAACTACTTCCGATTTTGCCGCAAGCTTTACGGTAGGATTGTGCTTCCGACTTTTTCCTTGAGCTACTTGTTTGATGAGAACGGAGGTGCAGAGCAATTGTGTCGTGCATGTGTACTAAATCTTCACTTTTAATGCTTGTCTAGTGAAGGCTCATTTGCTGTGAAATAATTTTGCAACTTAGTTTATCGCGTAGGCACAGAAAGAATCCCGCCGCAAGCTTTGTATTTGACGATCGTAGCAATGGCTTGAGCCAAAGTTTATTATTGCTTGTGATTCATATTTAGCTGTCCAAGAACACTACAAGGGATTCGTGTTGGTGGACAACGTTAAGTAGTTATAGATGTAGTTAAACTACATTGCAGTAGTTAAAAAAGTAGTTTTAACTACTCCCCTGAAAAGTAGTTGAACTACTAGTTAAACTACTCAATCCCAAAGTAGTTAGTAGTTATAGTTAAACTACTGTAGAAGTAGTTAGTGGCCATCTCTGTAGAGAGCCTTGCGCTGCTGCAATTCCGTTTCGTGTCCGAGGAATAGGCTGGGAGACACGGTGATTTTCTTTATGCACAAGGTGGCACTCATGATTTCCACTTTATGCGTGTGCTGCTCCTGATCGGTCTTCATAATGCGGAACGCGTCGGAGCCTTGATAAAAAACAAGACTAATTTCCACTCCCGATATGAGTAGCTTAGGCTGCAGGAAAATGTCCGAGTTGATCTTGGAAACCAGGTCGATGGTCTTGCCGCCACGTGTGAGGTTGTATCGTTCGGTCGGTCCACGAGCGCGAATGTTGTTTTCCGATTGACGCGCTTCTTCTTGCGTGTACAGACCTGCTTTATGCACGGTATTTTGCTCCGTGGTGCTGGCGTGAAGCAAAATATCCAGGTAGCTTCTATAGCTATACAAATCATTATTCGTAATAATGGTCTGATTCAAGAAGACGGCTACGTTCTTGAAAAGCGAGCTGGCGAACGCGTTGACGGGGTAGACCTCGTCGTAGGTCGTCCGATCGCCAGCCTGTGTTTCCGGTAGCGAACCATGGTCACGTACGATGCGGACTTTCGTCACTGTACACGCGGAGTTCAAATCGAGATAGTGGTGCCCCAAATTCGAAAGCTGGAACTCTATGACGGAGGATATGTCAGCGACAGGGTAGAATACCTCATATTCCCCTTTCAGTATATGCCACTGCGTTCCCGGCACGGAAAATAACTGTGTTTCCGACTTATCCAACAGAGAAGTGTAGGAATGTACGACGTTAATCGTGTCCATCTCGCAACTAAATTGTGGCCGCGCAACCAGCGTGATTTATGCCGTCGAAGACGTCCGGTTTTCTCCTCTTTCTACGCCCGCCAGCCCCTCCGAGGTCGCGGAGAATTTCACGGCCCGTATCTTTCGCCGATCTTTTAAGCGCACTTCGGAAAGAGTATCCCTCCGACAGATTTTTGGCTACGCGCTTAGCGGCCGCAACAGCCGTCTTTTTTAAGCAGGGCGATACGCGTTTAAAGAGTGGAATAGCGAAACGCCCGAGCTGAGAAAAGAAATTGCCTCCCCTCTGGTACAGGTGCGACCTGTATACCGTCGGAACGCCAAATCCGTAGATTGGTACCGCTTTAGTGTACATGCTTAAAGTGCAGCGTCAGCGTCGATCTACCGCGATTTTGTAGCGGTAGCTTGCGACCCGTGTCGTCGCGTATAGAGACGGTGATTGAGGAAATTTCGCGCTGCACTAACTTAAAATACTGAACGGGTAGAAAGATGAAGCTCAGTTGTTCTTTCGTTCTATCGTATACGAATGGAATTAATTTCAGTATCGGATGCCGCCCCTTTCCAACTACGGAGGGCGTGACGAGATCCGTGTATATCATAGTACAGTTAATGGGAAGATCTATGGTCACTTCGTCGACGCCCGTATCGTTTTCGGTAAATACGGTTTTCGCGCCGAAACCCAGTAGGTACGCAAAGTAATCGGATAATGTAAGCGACACGTTTTCCCGCAAGCTCAACGAACACTTCCTCGCCCATGCATCGTACGTGAGGGAAGCCTCCGGCTGCAGACGCTCATGGATGGCGCTCACGACAGCTTCGGGTGTTTCGTAGTAATTCGGTGGAAGTGAAATGCGCCGACTTTCCATCTCTGGAGTGTTTATGTGGATGCGGTAGTCTTCACTATGAGATTACACGTGATGCGCTTTTGGGATCCTTCAACATGGATGTGCTTCACCTGAATAAGGTCCAGGAACTCGGTCGACAAGTTGAAATTCACCGGGAGAGAAAGCGAGTAAGTGTTGTCTTTGTATTCCACCCGTGATTCTGTATCGTTCGTCGCTCTGAAGAATTCGTTGAATATCTCGGTAATGAGCGATCGGGGTTCTAAAATTAGATCGTTATTGATCACTATCACCCGGCGAACTCGCATCATAACGGCTCTTTCCTCTGCGAGCGGTAACACGTTTGGGACGGCGCGTACTCCACCGCCCTCCGGGTGATCTCCATCGATGTCGACGATTCCAAAGGTGAGATGCAGCGGTCTGTCGATTAATTTCACCAAGCGCACGCGCGACGGTAGCTTGAACACGTAGTGATCTTCCTCGTAAGCCCACTTTATCCCATATTCGGGGAATATTTTATTCAATAGCGTGTCCGTGTCTTCGAACGTGAGCTGTTTTGTTTGCCACTTCTCCGTGGATAGCGTTATCAGGTTATCAGGCGCCCAAGCAGCAAAATGTACTGAAAGTCGAGTGCAATAGGGGTGGACGGGTAGGTGGAAGGCCTTGAACAGACTGATGAAACTAAAGAACATTGATAAGACACATACCGTCCACCCCTATTGCACCCGACTTTCAGTACATTGTGCTGCTTGGGCGCTTGGTTCACGTTCAGGAAGCTGTTGGGAATGGAAAATTCCTCTAGACCGACGACGCACGAATCATCCAGGTGTAGCGGCTTATCTAACGCGATCGTGAAGTCATTCAGCGTGTTGGACGGGTACAGGTCCATGCTGGCATTTTGGTCGTTTTCTGACATCGCTGGCGGGCAGCCAAGAATCGTGATCTTTGGCGTATCCGAACCAACGAACCAAGTAGTGCAATACCCCGTTAATTTTCTTCTTTCTAATCACCGCGGATATGAGTCGCTTATCGTACGAGGAAAGATGGTGGACGGGCTGCAGCTCCTTCTCCTAGAATGATCCCAGTATTTCTTTTCCCATCGAATCTTTCACGTACACTACGGGCGGATCGGTCTTTCTCGTTCGCGACACCTCGAACACTTCGGCCGTCCACCTTTGATCGTAGCCGCTTTCATTCTGCTTTGCATGCTATAGTGATTTAGTAGCGAGTGAAAGTTCTGACGAACGGGGGAACCCCAAAATTCGCTTCCGCGGTCCGTGAGCAAATTCTTCGGAATTCCGTGACGGAAAACTCGTTGGAAGGCTTTATTTACGTCTTGCGGGCGCTTTGTGCGAATGGGGACCATGTACAGGTACCTCGATAGCGTATCTATGACCGTCAGGATGTACCTGAAGCCCTTGTTAAATTTCTGATATTTGCGCATATCCATAATGTCTGCCTGATACAAATCCCGCACGTGAGTTGCGATGATGGAGCGCCGCTTAAATTTTTTTTTCACTGGCTTGTGAAGGGTGTAAGCATCTTTTTTCAGCTGTTCCACGGCTCCTGCGCGCGTGAGCTTGTGATAACGTCGGTACCGATCCACTCCACCTAACCCTTTCTCCTTGATCTTTCTATAGGGCCCCATATTTGCTCCAGCGAGCAATGCGGTGTATTTTCAGAGCGCTTATAATTTTCGATACTTTTTTGTACCAACTGGGTTTCTTCATGAGCGAGCTACGACGTGCTAAGTAGCTCACGAGAGCCACAATGTTTGAGCGATTAATTCGCTTCCCTCTATATACTAGCACATTATCCGCCTGCCAGGTGAAAGCTTTCTTCAATTCTTTTAGCACAGATTTCGCGCGTGCTTTATCAACACCGGAGGGAAGAAGATTAAAATCGAATTGATTGGGTTCCGGTTCGGGCTCCGAATGGACAGGTTCGAGAGGAGGAGGAGGAGGAGGGTGATAGTGAGCACGCTTCAGCAAGTAATAGAGGGCTTCCAGTATTTTGCCCACTTTTACATCGTCCGAATCGTTAGATTTCAGAACTTCACCTATTTCTATTCTATGAGCCATGACCGATGGCTTTGGATATCGCTCGCCCGGCGACTCCCGCCACGAGAGTTGATAGCACTGAGAGGAGCAGTGGAAGTATGGGAATGAGACCACCTCGTTGTCCCCTAATATATTTCTTCAACTGCCGGGGGCACTTATGAAGTGACTTGTAAGCGAGGAAGCGGAGGATTTTTTTGTGTTTCTTCAGGTTAGGAAGTTCCGTCGAAAGTGGGATATTTCCGCGTAGAATATTCAGACAGATTTCCGAAAGGATTCGAATGTCGTCGCAGCTGAGCTCTTTAAGTAACTCTGCGCGGTGCGTCGGTTTGCTGGCGGCCAATACTTTGAGGAGCGTGAGATGTCTTCTAAGATCGGCCGTCATTTCGCGGGCGTAAACAGGAACTGCCGGTCGTGCGGTAAAATACCCGTTCGCAGGCTACGAGAGGGAGGTGTTTGCGCGTGCAGATCCACAACTAAATAACCGTGCGCCTTCTCCGTCGCCTGGTTATATGCGTCGAGAAAATAGGAGAGCCCCTGTTTCCCGAATACCTGACGTCCGAAGGTTTCGATCTGTTGTACGGACCGCGCATTCCGGAACAATACGATATAACTGGCGTTCAGCGATATCGTTCGAAAAGCGGCGTTGTGATAGAACAAGGCTTGTGTGATCAGGATCACGGACGCGTTCTTATGGTGGCTACCACGTACAAACAACGACTCTACCTCCGATAGAACCCCCTTTTCCGTGATTTGGTCGTCAATAACTATGCGAGTGGGATATCGCTCATCCCAATCTGCGGGTATCCGGTCCATAAACTCCACACCGTTGAAATCCTTTTCCCAGCCGGCTGCATACTTTCGTACGTAGAGTATCTTCTGCGGTGGAATGCTAAATAATTCAGAGTGTCTCATTATATTCTGCGTGAGCACCGTCTTCCCACACATGGACGTGCCGGAGATGAGAATTCGAGCAGGGTGCTGGAACTGCATGCGCATCGTGGAATAACTTGAGCAGTCTGTGTAGCGAGGTGTGATGCATCTTTATTTTCATCTATAACTCCTATAGCGCGATTGATGATCGTCCCCAGGACTCTTATTTCTTCCTGACATAGTTCCTGAAGCTCGCGCAGTGATTGCTCCCTGTAAGCCGACAGGTACTCGTTCAAGATTTCGCGTATGATTTCCCGCAACTTGTTTGCGGTGATACGGGAGCGCAATATGTGGCAGCACATCTTAATGAAGTTCTCTCGCTCGTGTGACGCCTCAAAGCGGAATCGCGCGGAGTTGATGCACCTGAGTCGCGCCATCTGATGGCACGAGGTAAGCTTGGATGTATGAGATAGAGACATTGGGTTAGAACCATCTGAAGCCACCGCCGAGCGATTCGCGCACCATCTGGCGGGCGCCAGTGAAGGCTATGTTCAGTAGGCCACCCGCTAGCCCGGGCCAATCGGGATAGGTAAGTTTGAATATCTGAGATAAAGCCGCAGCAGGGCCGCTGCCGTCTAGCGGGCGCTAATGAAGGCTATGTTCAGCGGACCCCAATCAGTGGGCCTGGAACGGGCCAATTGGTGGCGGCGGCAGCCAATCAGAGGGCTGAGAGAGTGATCAGTAGGCTTAGAATGGACCAATCAGTGGAGCCGGTTAATTAGCGCGGCGGGCGTGCACCAATCAGCGTGAAGCAGGGCGGAGTCAAGTATTTAACATAAAAGGGGTGGAGCTATGGTGAACCAATCAACGCGATCAGTAGGTTTAGCGTGGACCAATCAACGTGAAGTGGGAGGAGCCAAGTAATTAGCATAAAGGGGTGGAGCTACGGTAAACCAATCAATGCTCAGTAGGCTTAGCATGAGCCAATCAGCGTGAAGTGGGCGGAGCTGAGCCGACTAATTAGCATAAAGGAGCGGAACTACGGTCAACCAATCGACGATCAGTAGGCTTAACGTGGGCCAATCAACGTGAAGTGGGCGAAGCTAATGGCGACCAATCAGATGGCTTTGGATTTGGCTTGTGATGGATTACAAATGGATTGTGTTGGCTTAGAATCAGCCATCTTGGATTAGAAAAAGGATGTCGTTATAGCGCTCGGTTCTTATGCCGTCTGGTTCTTATACAGGCACCGTTATTATGCCGTCTAGATCTATACTACTCATTCACGACTTGGAGGGAAGGCAACGAAGTTCGTTGTCGACGACGGTGGAAGAAAGAAGAAGGGATAACACTCACGTCTGCACCGGCGTCCACTAAAAATGCAAATGCAAATACACTCGCTCTTGCATGAACTAAGCCCAAGGCTAAATGTACACCATACGGAGTACAGGGTTGAAGGCGGCGAAGGTGAAACTGGTTTTCCTTGTCACCAGTTCCGGGTCACCAGTTGTTGTGACCGACACGACAAACAGGCCTGCAGAGGAAGTAGCATTTTAATGTGACGACTGGTCCTAAAGCCAGAGCCGAACTAACTGCTCTCGGGCCGGTGGCGCGTAGCTTCAACCAAGGCGCGGGACGAGAATTGGCAATGGTGCTGCCACACGTATAACACTGTTCCCGACATAACAATCCACCATAAAATCCGCCCCTGCAATCCACGCAACGATCCACATCTGAGGATAAACGGATAAGCGAAGTGAAATGAAATGCTGAGCCGTTGAAAAAAATGTGTCAGACGGTCAAGAA
Source organism: Ornithodoros turicata (assembly GCF_037126465.1). Taxonomy (NCBI): domain Eukaryota; kingdom Metazoa; phylum Arthropoda; class Arachnida; order Ixodida; family Argasidae; genus Ornithodoros; species Ornithodoros turicata. Next base: position 35,856,244 of record NC_088204.1, read on the forward strand.
GCCAGACAGCGTCGGGACTTGTTTGTTCACAGAGGTTCAAAGAGAGAGTTTGTTCGTTCGAAAGATGCCGCGAACAGAAGGAGCAGCAGAGAAGTAGAGAGAGCCTCCACGGAACAGCGGCCAGCGCAGGGATACTTCGCAAAAAACACTGTTAACAGGGGCTTCAGAATGCATAGGTAAACAGGAAAACTAATAATATGGTTACTAAAATAACGAAGTTCCGATGTAATAGTGTGTAATACCAATTTTCAGTGTCGCCCGCTGTACAGGGAGGTGTTTGACACCAGGCGTCGCACCGCTCCACTACGTCGCATCTTTAATGGCAAATTAAAAATATTTATGGCGCGTTGTCGGTCGTATGGTTCCGCATATGGTATTTAGAAGCAACAAAGTCTCTAGTTACATCACCGGCATATCATGATTCGCAACTGGTTTATAGTGCCTTTAAACAGGACATATCATCGTACTAAGCAGTCGAGGTTGTTGGTTTTCCTTGTTTCTAAACGTTAATTTGAGTTCCGGGTAAGATGGTTCCTCATTGCGTGGGCGGAAATAATCGTGCAGCGGTCGCTTGAGCGTTTTTTCTTATTGATTCACTTGTTGGTTCACACACAAAAAAAGAAGATAAAAGTAAAAATAAATAAATAAATCAAAGAAAGAGAAGAACAAAGAAAGTTGAGTTGTAAATGCCCTCATCCTAAGTTCCCCAACCCTTTTTTGCATAATAATTGATGTCAAATAATAAACATTTTTAACAAATAAATCAATCAAATAAATAAATGACATCTTTGGATGATGCTCACTGGGTGGTGCTCCTATATCACATATCGTATTTCCTGTATCGTATTTTCTGATATTGTAGGTCAGGCATGGACTTTGCAGTTGTTCTCCCATACTTTGGATGTCGATGAGCGGTATCTTCAGCAGAAGCGGAGTTGTACGTGCCATGAGACAATGAATAAATGGGTGTACAGGTTTCATTGTACATAAACATTGACACAGAAATGATGCAGGGGACATCCGTAAAACCCGTGTCTGGCCAACTGTAGAATAATACTAGCATCCAGAGGACGATATCGAGGTCCTCCCGAAAAACTTCAGAAGTTTGGAACTGACTGAGGCGTGCACTCATTGAAAAGAAAAGGAAACGGTGAATTATTATTATGAGAGACGACGACAGAATTTCTAATATTTTTTCAGCATTACGAAGACTACAGTCCTGTTGAACGCTACTGTAACGAATGGCTGTAAATCGTGGCTTGCACTAACCGGACATACGAGATATTCTCGTTGGCCCCATGAGACAGTTCAGACAGTTGACCGAGTCCGCACAAACTCGAACCGGCCAAATGTGCATATTGGCTTTTCACGTGAAGCTATTAAACTCGTCTCACTCTTCTATACGCGCACCGTGTGCAGAGAGAGAGAGAAAAGGAGCGGGTTGTTGGTGTCGGTGTCATTTCAATTTACATTACACAAGCACGACTATCCATAATGTAAAACCCCGATACTAGGGAACACGAAAAGACCGACACAACACGAAGTCTCAAACACAGCCGAAAATTTTACTTCACATACAAGAAATATATACAAACAGAGGGAAGGGAACAACCAGATGAGGACAAAATAGGAGGTCAATTCGGGAGAACAAGAACCTTTCGTGTTCCCTAGTCTCAGGGTTTTACATTATGCATCATCACCAGCTCGCTTGCTTCCTAGCCATTGTTTCATTGTCACGACTATGCAGGCTTAGGGGATAATCCCTTTACGAGCAGCTAACAACCTTTTGTACTGGTCTCGAAGGTTATGCTCTAAATCATGAAAGTAACGAGAAGAGAGAGAGAGAAAGAGGATGCAGGAACCAGCATGCCCCATACGAGCTAGAACTGTGATGCGCATGCGCACTGCTCGCTCGGCGGATGGATACCGTCAGCGCGGTTTCTTCTTGGCGTCACCAGGTGGGGCCACACCTTCTCTGTCGGTCGTATGTGTACTCACGTTCCATGCTTTTTTATAAAAACCAAAAGTGGTAGACATATAAATTTGGTGTCTATCAATTCCTGAAATATTTCGAGAGAAAGTAGATACCTTTTTTTTTCCCAAGTGGCTATAGAAGTTCAATAAAAACCTGTTCAAAGAGGGAGGAGAAAAATTGACGTGGAGAATGGAATGGCGTGGAATGGAAATGACGTGGAGAATGGAGAAAAAAAAAACGTGACGTCGCTGTAAAATACATACGACATGTATCAGAAATGTAGTAAATTATCCCATTCATCTCGTCATCCTCTTTATAGTGAAACCACCCACGTTAAAATCTGCCCGGTGGTGACCGAGAAAGAGCATGAAATATTTTCCATAGGAAATACATTGGGACGGAGAGCTGGTATGCCCTTTTAGTGGGCTATAATAACTTTATGTTGTGGTTTCTTGGCACTGAAGTGCAAGTTTGCCTCGATTTAATGAATGCTTCACATGAACACTCAATTATCTTGCATTTCAGGGAGGTGGATATAGAGAGTACGGAAACGAGACAGTAGTGTATCTCTTCTTTAATGGGACATGTTCGAATGGCTCGTGTATTGAGAAACGGGAAGGAACCACCGAAGGCACTTTGTTGAACAAATTGTATTAAAAAAGAAAACAGGTGCTTCGTTGGAAAATGTGACGAGCATAAATGCATTTCAAGGTGTCTGTTTTGTGGTGTTCTTAATTTCATAATTCATCGTGGTTATTTGTATATTGTAATGGAAAGAATTCCATGCAAAGGCGCCTGGAGTACGTTTCAAGTTTTCGACAATGCAAACAGCACCGTCAGAGTAATGTAGGCTAACGTTGCACCAACGTTACATCTGACCAACATTACACCCTTTCCATTCGAAATTAGCAGGGCAAGGTGAGGTAAAACGATAGGCAATATGACCCTCAGCATCATAGATCTCCTGAACATGGGCGCTGATTAGCTCCGGCCTTGTCTAAGATATGCGTCTCTTGGCAATCCCTTCACCTGAAAGTCATTGACCAACGGTGTTGTTTTACCCATATAGAAGAGACTGGGATTACTTTATGAGCGGGGATCCTACAGTACCTTTGTTGGGGAAAGGGTAGGAATAATGCGGATTGTGACTTTGGGAGAACGGGAGAACACGGGTTGGTATTTCCCATCGGTATTTCGATTGAAAAAGAAACGGAAAAGACATGGTATTGCCTTCCTTCTTGCGGAAGAACATATGCATCTAGTAACTATGAATAGCAATGAATCTTAGACCATTCGTTCGTTACAGTTTCGAGCGCCAATCGTAATCTCACAAGAGAACAACAACTCTCTTTCCGAAGGTTACCGAACGCACTTACGAAATGTAACTTTCGATACCGATGCCTTCCACGAAAAGAGATAGCCCGTAGATTTTCGAGATCTACTCGTTGGACAAAGACTCTGTTCTCGAGTCGACTGACATAGAGCGGAAACTCGGCAAATTCGAAATTTTTGTTCTGCTTGGAAGGACAGCGTCTCAAGGAGGAAAATGTGGTCAGGTTGGTTGCAGCCAATAATAATTTACGAGTGGCATTACGCATGAGGCGAGCTATACCTCTACTTTAAGAATGCTACACTGTGGAAATATTACGTTTCAGTGCAAATGATGAGAACACAAACGGGTATATAAAACACTAAACAGATTGGAAGCAGATATCGGTGCAAGAAATGCCTGTGTAACGCTTAGATGTTACCATTTGCAAATATGTTTTATAGAATTCGGATGTTATTGCAAAGACAGTATCCCTGTTTATCGGTAAGGGGCCTTGTAAAGCCACGTTATGTATAAACGAGCCGCAAACTCCAAATAGAGACAAATTCTTAAGACTTACGCCTTTATGCCAAATAACTTTATTCGGCATAAGGCGCGACTAGGGCGTCAACGCTGAACAGAGTTCAATAGATGACGTCGCCCGGGGAGGAGTTTTGAACCTTGCCCAGTTCAAGGAAAACTCTATGTCTCGGCAACTGAAGTTGGGTCTACATCGGCGCGGATCAAAAGCAGTCTGTGAGCGACCCGTCCAAAGGCACGAACATGATAGAGTGAAGAACGAGAAAGGGTACCGCTTCTGTCCGCTCCGGTGAAGACTGAAATGTACGGCAAATGTGTCTCGAGTCCAACACGGAATTGTGTGTTCAAATTTTGAATCCAGTCGTTGTTTCTTCCAAACCCAATACGTACAGAAACAGCACGACTTGACGATTGATCCCATAGCGTCACAAAACAGTCTCGCTACTTGGTAATATTAGACAGGATACGGAAAACCGTGGTTTCGATTCGCGAAAATTGCCGGCCGGACAGTCCTCCGTCAAGTTATGCAAAAGAAAGAAAAAGAAACACCCAATGACACGCATTTCCTTGTTATCTCCTCACCGTTGCTTCAGATAGCTGTGTGGTTTTCATTCGGAATCCAACAGCGCCGCTGGAATTTATCTCTATTGTGGCAGTGCAAGTGCCGGAGGAAACAACAGTAAGAGAGCTAGCAATGAATATGAGGACGACGATCACATTGCGCGACGCATCGGAACCCAGTCTGAATCAGGAAGCGAGCCTGATGAATCTCTCAGCGAGGATGGCAGTTTAGACGAAGGTGATGATGAACATAGCGGAAGCGGTGAAACACCTCATGATGATGCACACCATGACAACAGAGCCGTGCCAGAATTTGATGAGACAGACTTATTTGCGAGGTGTACAGCCGAATTTGGCACGATAACTTTACCTGGGTGAAATACAACAGTCGTAGTAGGTATCGTACTGATAATGTCGTTCACCGTGGCCCACGGCCTTCCTTGGTCAGCAGTGAACGACCTTCTGAACCTGGTTGATGCATTGTTCGGCTTTAAGAACAGTGGGTTACTACGCACGAAGTACCTGTTATGAAAGCTATGGGCGCCGAAGTATGCCATCGTGGTGAATTATCACTACTACTGCGGCGTATGCGCTTCACTGCTAAAGACGACTGCGGACAAATTACAGTTGTTTTGTGATGCGTGCCCGACGACCTTCAAATGACAGTCCGGTTGAAAACACGGGTCTGGGAAACACCGTCCTATGATTTCTAGTACTCATTTCAACCACCGTCCAAAATATTTCAGAACATATCGTATTGTGTGACTTATGATCGATTTTTTTCTATGCCGCTGTTGTTGAGTAAAGGCTGCAGCGAGCTCTTGCGTGACGTGCCCAAGAGCAAAGCCGCACATGACTTGCGCATGCCTGTTTGCGCGATAGTTGGTTGTTGCGTGCTAGCATTTGCTCATTATGATCCTTTTGAGTAGCAATCGCAGGTTACGCAGAGTAGCGTCAATGTACACACAGGTATCATGACGCAGCCTCCGGTTCAGTTTAACTCACTGAAAAAACAAAAAACAAAAAAATAGAAGCACCTCTACTCGCTCCCAGCAACAGCACAGTTCTGCGCTCCACTGGGTCAATTGGGGACGTCATGCTCACGTGACGGATGACGTACATATAGGATCCATAGGCCTGTTGCGCTCAAGTTTGCCCGGCGACGCGAGCGCCAATCGGGACCCAAGCGGGAGCGGGAGCAGTGACTGGTCCGCACAGCCAGGCAGCCAAGCATGTATCGTGATTAAATATGCCGCCTTTCAGATTGCCAACGCACGGCAAGCCACAACACAAGTCGGGCACACAGTATTGTTGTGTCGTTGGCTACCATAACAGATTCCAAAACGTCAAAAAATAAGGTTTTGTCGCTTCCTCGGAAACCCTTGGGAGACAGAAAGGCGGAAAGCGTTAATTGCGTCTACCGTAAAAACGCCGCGAAGTTTCCGCTCTGCATTCCACCTGGAGATAATGTAGAGTTATACCCAAACAATTTGCGGTAGAAATTTACTTTGATATATTATTATTATTATATTACTGGATTGGATTATTATTATTATTATATCACAAATTTTGCCAAACAGTTAGTACTTTATATGCAGATTAGAGGGAAATATGAAAGGCTTACTGTGGGCATCGACTCCCGCCGGTTCTTCTTCTTACTGCTATGTTCGAGGGTCTTCGTGCAGTGTGATGTTTACTTAAATAAAAGCAATGACCTTACTTACTTACGTTCTTCAAGAGACCCGCTATGAAGCTACCCCTGGCATTTTTGTTGGAATGCTATAATGGAACACCGTGCGTGTCCCTCTCATGACCTTTAGGAGATCAAATAGATTCTCCGTTTGCTCTCCCGTTACTACATTGTCGAAAATGCCGTCCAGAACCTCTTTACAGTCCCACTGTAAGGCTCCCTTCTGTTCAGACTCAAGGACCTCAGCGAGTGGACAAACTATGTCTGGGTACGCGTGAATGATATCACCAGGCGGTCTTCTTTTTGCAGCGGGAGACATTGGGTTGATATACCTACATTACACAAACAAGGAGAAATATATCAGATGCAAGCTGTTTATTGCCAAGAGCAATAAAGCATTGTTTTGAGGCAACGTACTAGGTACACGGTACGATACTGGTTGATGAAACATATAAAATGCTGAAGAATAACAGAATAGCCAACGATCAACGATGCAGCAGGGTACAGCAGCAGCATTCAGTAGAGAAAGATCATTGGCAAATGATCAACGATGCAGCAGAGATGACTGTAGCCTCATCAGCTCTAAAAATACAATATGAAAGGTCTGCACCCGAGCTCCTGCCTAAAGGAAAGCACATTGTCCACATTATACATACGTACTCGGAAATAAGTCGGCGATACCCTTTGTCATGTCACGCCTGCGGCTTTGAGCTTGGCTTGCCCCTCTTTTGTTGTTGCCCGTACATGTGGCGTCTTCTTCCTTGTTCAGGTAGCAGCAGACTGCTGTCGCGTGCTTACATTTTCCCGCAATTCCCGCTTTACAGGTACACGACGCAACATAAACTGTCACGAGCACTTGGACACCTGTGATGGAGAGGTACCGAAATTGAGTTAAATAAGCTTTCAGTGCGGGTAAAATGTGCATTCAATGTTTTTCTGATCAGGTATATCATTTTAATGTACAGTTAACAAATATTACGTACGATCACGCCGACTCACCTCGAACCGGACGCTATAAACCACGCTGTCCTTCACTTCTTCCGAAATGCATTAACGACGATTTCGTTACCGTCCGTTGCTTCGTCGACGCCGAAAACATTGACTAGTAACTTGCCCAATCGTCAATGACCTCCAGCTTTTCAAACCCACGCAGGATGCGATACATTGCTTGCTTGCGCCAGAGCGAAACCCGCGAAACCGAAACACTCTTGTGCGGACCATTGTTTCGATTTGCTTCCACATGCGGCGCTGTCGTCCGCTGATCGCAACGCCGCCTGGCCGAGAGCTACAGGCCCATGGGGCAAGGAGTATGCGAGGGAGAAAAACGAAATCGGATGTCGCCAGGGGAGTAGTTTTTGTTCGGAGCCCCGGAAACCACGCCATTTTGTGAGCTGAAACTTTTCACACAGCATGTAAGCCTGCGTGGCAGTTGGGCAACATCAACTTCCGGTTTTCCCAGACTGTCCCTTTACGCATATTAAAGGTGAAGGCCACCGGATATTTTTTGGCAATATCTGACGAAACAATTCCCGAGCCTAATTGCCAAACGGAAAGGCGTTCTATACGAAAACCTTTGTGAACTCCAGTGTCAACGTGAACAACGGTGCACTGCTGTGCGACATATTACGACTGGCATGATTCACCAACGCCTTCACCGGGAATGATCACTGAACTGGATGGACCTTACCGTAATCTTAAACACAGATGGCAGCCCATTTTATAAGTCATCGAATTCCTCTGTTTGGCCAATTCAGCTCATATACTAAATGAGCTCCTTTTGTCACGTAGATATCAATACACAAATGTTGCAGGGCTGTGGTTTGGACGCAAGCATCACGATATGCTGCTGTTTCTTGGTTTCTTCTGCTGTTTCTGCCTCTGTCGATGCTCCTGCAAAAGCTTCTGTTGGCAATCACCTCCAGTTCAATGGATCTTTCGGATGCCCGAGGTGTCTTTCATGTGCAGCGAGTGAGTAAGGTAAGCATCTTTCTAAAGTCGTCAAGGTGAGAGTGAAGTGCCTGGGTTTTATTATTTCTAAATTTAAAGGAATAATCTGGAGCTCAACATCGAATAAAAGGGCGTCGTTGTATATGGCTGATGTCACTGATATTTTTTCATTCTAAAACCACAAAGCCTTCAGATTTCTCATTTTGTATACGATGTATACGTGGGGAAATTAAATGGAATGTAATTCGTAAAGGCTTGGCCACAGTGTTGCTTTAATGGCATGAAATGCATGCTACAGCGGACCTGGAATGTTATTTTCATATCTGTACAGAACGGCGAGTGTACCTGGAAACCGAGCCGAATGTTGAAAGAACCGCAGCAGGTGTTCTAAAAGATATGAGGCCGGCCTTGGAGCTCGATAGATGTGTGAATGGAAAACAGTGTAAGATAAAGATAAGACGTGATGACACCCACGCCAGCGGAGCATCCAGATAATGTTCGCTTTCCAGGCCCCTTCGCCTGATCCCCATCTCTCAGCGCGCAGTAGGACTGACAGGACCGCCAAAGGTTATACCCATGCCTTTCCCCGCGTTGCAAGCGAATGTCTTCTGCTTTTGGCCTCGGCAGCTATGTGCACCGTGCAGCTATGCATCTGTGCGCATGTGAGGCAGCTTGCGCACCGTCAGATGGCGATCAGGCGAGGGGGCCTGGAAAGCGAACATTATCTGGACGCCGCCTTCGCATGGCGAGACAAGAGAGTGTCATCACCTCTTATCTTTATCTTACACCGTGGAATGGACTTAAAGGATCATCACCGCTAGTGAAACTACCACATTTTGATCTCGTATGGTCATACTCTGTAGAGTGTATCCACTGTGTACTTCTCGGTGTGACGAGACAGTTCACTGAATATTGGTTGGGCTCTTCAAACAGCCAAGAAAAGTATTACATTGGTAGGTATCCGATACTGGCTGTTTCATGAAAGTGTATGCTCTTCACACCACAACTAGTGCATGAATAACTACTACGAAAACCCCTAAAATGTGCATGCAAACATAGAGAAAAAAAAGTCAGCGAACATAATATATGCAATATTTTGTTCTATCTGCCCAAATCTTCTATACATTGAAGAAACCGAGAGGAAACTACACGAAAGGGGATTCCGAGAACACCGCCGCTTAATACTTTTACAACAGTCTGATAACATCAGCAACCACCAAATGACTCTGATTTCCAAGCATTTTTATGGTTCGACCCATAGTGCTGATAACGCTCGAGTTATCGTTCTTCGATCCGGCTTCAGCAATTCCAAATCACGTAAACGTGAAGAAAGCCGCCTTATCTACCACGTCAACTCGACTCATCCCGGAGGCGTAAATGAAAGACTCCCCAAGCAGCACAATGTACTGAAAGTCGAGTGCAATAGGGGTGGACGGGTAGGTGGAAGACCTTGAACAGACTCTTGAAACTAAAGAACGTTGATAAGACACATACCGTCCACCCCTATTGCACTCGACTTTCAGTACATTGTGCTGCTTGGGTCATTTTAGGATTCTAGTTTGTCGGCACGTGTTGTAATATACCGCCCTGTGACACGGATCTCGTGTTAGCCCCTAGCGGGCTGGGCGATATGTACAACATGTTTCCGGACATCCCCCTAATTCCGTCCATCTAGTCTGAAGAAGAGCCTTCGCTCGAAACATCACCCCCCCCCCTTTCTTTGCTCCCTCCTCGGTACACCAGTTCCCCCTTTTTTCTCTCTGTCTACGTGTACCTGGCAGCCCTTTTGGATTTTCGTTCTCATGCAAACACATACTTCAGGGAGGCAACAATACCGGGTATTTCAGTTAAATCCTCAGGCTAAATAATTCGTGAACTGGTGCACTAAACTTTCTTTTTTACAAGTGTCTGTCCGATACCACCTACAAGCTGCGCGCCATGTGAATTAGTGGGAGGCACTCATTATTTAATTAAGAATTCAATTGAGTTTTGTAAAAAAAAAACAGAACTTCTTAAGCAGGGCACTGCGGGCATTAAAATGGGTAATACCCCTTTTGGGATATTTAGGACACCTTTTAGACAAAAATCTGCCACCGAAGCGGGCATTTGTTGCAGTAATTAAATAGTTTCGGCTTACATATTTTTGTCGCGGCTTGGCGCGGTGAGGCGTAAAAGGACATATTTAATTTGTGTGAGGACATAATTCATTTGTGGATGAGGGAGTGGAAGAGCGTCCTTCTGGGACAAGCCGCGACAAAAATATGTTAACCGAAACCAATTAATTACTGCAACAAATGACCCGCTTCGGTGGCAGATTTTTCTTGAAAAGGTGTTCACTGAAGGTTCAAAAGGGGTAGTACCCATTTTAACCCCAACTGCACCCTGCTTTAGAAGTTATGTTTCTTTACGAAACTCATTTGAATTTTTATGTAAATAATGAACGCCTCCCACACATTGACACGGTGCGCAGCTTGGAGATCCTATCGGACAGGCACTTGTAAAAAAGAAAGTTTAGTGCACCAGTTCACGAATTATTTAGCCCGGGAATTTAACGGAAACGCCCGGTATACCGTCTATTATATTCATGGAGGAACGAAACACAGGAGTTTTATTTCTGTGTGTTCGGAGGTTTACTTTTCTATTACAATACCAGTCGCGGTCTAGAGGACCAGAACACAGGACCACAAAAATCATGTGTGGCAGTGGTCACTGCATATGTGGTTGCGTTTGTTGCTCATGTGGTAAAGAAAACCATTATTCGAACTTGTGCAACAATGGAGGAAATCAAATGATTCTGCGGCACACCGCCAGATCGCAAACAAATGATGCAAGGTGACCCAGCACACAGGGGCCCGAAAAACAACATACATATACGAATACATACGAATACAAATACATATTTACAAATGAAACATTATTCCTGTGTAGTGACAGAGCTGCTTTCTTTTAGACGAGAACCGCAGCCGAGACAGGAACATGACACCATAATGTTTTATCCGCGATGACGCCCACATTTCACAGGCTTTGGAAAAGCATAAAAACACGGAAAGCAGCGCAAGCAACAAGAGTTGCAAACCCAAACTTTTAGCATTTAGCTTTTAACACTTGGTGCATGTACAGGAAGTAATGGCGGATTTGACCCGAGCGACCACCAGAGTGGTCACAGGCGAATTTTTTGCAACCCGGACGCTCCTATATTATGTTAATATACATGTATTGCTGTTAAATATGCCATAATGTTTACAACGTGCAGTTATGTGTAGCATAGAACTGTTCCACTTAGTTCCAGTCTATGAGGAAAATTATTAACTACGCGTGTTGAGGTCTAACCAAAATAATCAATAACAGTTGGCAGCCTGGTCAAATACATATTTTTTTAACTACCAGGCTGCAGAAGACGAAAAATCGGGTTCCTGACAAAGACAGCTGAAACGTTAAATGTTTTCCGTACCCCATACTATTTTGATATTAATTATAATTACTATAGTCTAGCTCCCGTCAACCGTAATGGCACTGGAAAAAAATCTGTCTCATTTCCGAGAACGATAACAGCCACCCTGAGGGCATTGGGAGAATTTTAAGTGAACAAAATCGTTACGCTAAACTGACAGAACAGTTGTGTTCAATTAAGATTTCCTCGTGGTCCCAAGGATTGCTGTAATCGCGCCCGGAAACGAGATCATATTTTTTTCCGGTGTTATTATTAACGTTATCGGGAGCTGTACTTAACCATCAATAAATAGCCTAGCTTTCCTGATACCAGTTGGCCATGTCCTCTTTCTATTTCTTTTGCTGAACTCCCTGCTGCTGTCACAGTTGATGTTAATTGGGGCACCTCCTTTCTCTTATTTTAGGACGTCCAAGTGTGGTGGAAGTGCTCAATAAGCGCCTCTTAAGCATAAGACCACCTCACCACATCACCACCGTTCGCTTTGTAAGAGATGCTACTGGAAGGCTCATGAATGGTAGAACTGGTTGGCATACCTTGCAGCCGACAGGTCCAGCCACAGAGGTACCTTCGGCACTTTGCCTTGCTGTCGGAAGCAATCTTTATCTTGCTGCGTGAGGAACTTTCACTGGGCCAGATTAATCATGCAGGGGAGAGAACTAGCAAGAGTTTCTTGGAGGTGTTTTTACGTCTACCCAACAACAACAACATTGGTTTGGCATTAGATGAAGGGACTCAAGTTCATATTATATGTCTGGATTTTCAGAAAGCGTTTCACACTATACTGCACATCAAACTAACTGACAAGCTCATCCGAACAGGCATAAACACAATCATTCTTCAGTGGATCCCATCGAACCTATCGAAGCGAACACAGTACGTACAGCTTAAGAATAGCAAGTCAGATACTGGTCATGTCACCTCCGGCGTTCCCCAGGGATCTGTTTTGGCACCTCTGTTATTTTTCATAGTTGTTAAACATATTGCTCACGAATATTGCATTCGAGGGCAAACGCCGAAGCGGGTTACCAGCTCTAAAGGACGAGAGAAGCGAAATTCTGACAAAGAACTAACTACTGCATTTTGCTGCGTGGACAAAATAAACACGATAACTACCTAGCATTCTCACGTAATCATTCTGGTTGTGATAAACGGCGCACAAAATAGTAATTGCAGACGATGTGACCGTCTGGTGAGCGTCGCCGCAAGTGCATGCTTTTACGGGAAAACGAGGCGGAACTGAGGCATGTTAGCTCCCTCGTGCTTGAGCAATTCTTTGTTTTGGGTTTTGGTGTGATCTCCGTTGACGTCGTTCGCTGCAATTTAGGCGGTTTGTGGTCGCTACTAACTGGCAAAATGCCAAGAGTGTGTGCTGCAGCTTGCTGTAGGCTACCTCTCGGCAGCGAGAGGTCGGGATATCTTTTCCCGAAGGACGAAAAACTTCGAAGGATTTGGAGTCTTGCTGCAAATCCATCCCGGCCTAGTTGGCGGCCGTCCAAGTATGAGAAGCTGTGCGCAGAACATTTCGTCGATGATGATTTCGAGACAAAGCCTACGGTACTGCAAAGTGTGGGATGATCCACGAAATACAACCGCTTGTAAGACGGAGCAATTCCTTCGGTGTTTACAAGGAAGCACGAAGCGGAGAGGCTCAGCGGGGCATACGAGAAGCGGGCGCGGAAAGAGGTATGTGAGATGTTATAATACAACAAAAAAACCTAGCTACATTGTTGACTTTTACCAAGGTCATAGACCTGCTGCTGGCTACAGAAGGATTAAGCAGTGGAGGAGCTTCAGTTTCTTCTGACAAGCACGGACCGGCAGAACATGCCGCGCTTGATGCAACATCTCGTGACAAAAGTGCGTCGGTGCGTGTTCACTTTTTATACCTACAAGCGGTCGTGTAGAAAGCGCTGTTTGATCTACATTGCGGAAGAGTATTTCCCGCTGATGTCTTTGCGGACTTGCGCTAGGCTCCCCTGTCACCATGGGACAGCTGTATTGTTCCACAACCTGCCACACCTGCTGATGAAAGGCTGGAAAACAGTTCCGTCGTCCAACGATCCGACGAGGTATAGTTGCCATGTAGCTCATAGAGTAGTGTGGGCCGCAGACGTACAAAAGTCAGACTAAGCTAATTCAAAAATAACTCATTTCATTGACTGATGGCCGGTTTCACGTCAGTTCGGGCAGGGAGGTCCCATCGACCTCATGGATTTTCATTAGTTTTTTATACGTAGAAGCTCATCGTGCATGATGACCAACAGCGGTAAAATAAATAATTTCTACGGAATAGTTTTCGCGCAAAAAAAAATCCAGAAAATCCGTCCCTGAATTCGAGTGTTTCAGTTTTGCCGTGTTTGCACGCGTATATCTCCCGAGTCTTAAAAGATACTGCAGTGAAAGTTTTTTTATGTTTTAGTATGCCTACAGGCCAGCAGTGCAAGCGTAAATTTTGGCGCGCAGGGGCAACGTCCTGTGATATAAAAAATGGCGAACATGCTCTCTCGTGCGGTTTTGTTCCAACTTGGACGCGTGATTTCTCTGACTGTAGATATTCCTCATTACCCTATTTGGTATCATTTCACTCAGCTTTTAATGCTCTTTCATCTGGTATATATAGCGTGCGTACACCTCCTACAAGTATCTTCTGAAACACGCAAACGTTAAGGTATATCTCGAAAAAACAAGGATTTTGAGCGCCCGATTCTCGAAAATGCCCCTTTTTATTAAATTTATATTTTACCAGGACGCGGCCCGATGTTAGACCTTTCATCTTACGTAAAAAATTCTGCTTTTAAAGACATACACTGGCGATTAGCCCGTTAAAACGCGGCCCTAGTCAGCGTGCGTACTTGTCGGAGCCCGGCTGCGGTACCGCGGGATGGCGGGCCTCCTGTCGATGTCCTACAAGAAAGCGACAACTTTGTGTTATTAAAAGTGGTAGTTTATGTCGATATATTTACAAGACTGCGAAAAAGCAGCATTTTGCTATGACAGCGACAAATGATTTCACACATTTTCTATGAAAATGTCACTCTTCTGCACTCACTGTCTACGGTACTAGCTATAAATGTTTCTCGGCCTAGACTTTCCGGTCTTTCTTTGCCACGCATGCGAACTCTGTATGCCACTTTGATGCGGTATAGGTTTACCCATTGCTTTTTCTTGTGCATTCTAAAGGAATCCACGTCCTCAGCCCGTACATGGAGTAAATGGACGCGCGTGAGGTGTTTTGGCAAGCACGTTATCATATCTTGTGACTGTAAGATGACGTCTTGCTCCACTGAACGCAAGTTAGGTCTCGTGGCATGGTGCTTGATTCCTGTCACACCGATCCTCTTTATCGATCCTGTCACACGCACTTTTGTCGTGGCCTGTTCCTGAACAGCCATGTCGCGCTCGCAGAAGTACATTTGGAGAGCTCATAAGCCATTTTTCATTTTTAAAATGGCTCGCCGCTCCATCTGACACGTAAATCATTAGCTGCAAGAAGAACACTCTTGTCAAGACATTCTTCAATAGCTATGGAAGCTAACAGTGACTGTGCTGAATCGTGACAGAAGTCTTCGCTTACCACACCAAAACTGTGCGTTTCCGTGCCAGCTGTTACCACACATGTGAATATGGAAATCTGTTTTACGCAGTGGCACGCTTGTATTGCGCTAGGCATGGCTACTGTCCAGTTTTGAGCGAAATCAAAGTGCATTAGGTGCGTCTCCCGTATGGCTCTGCTGTGAACGTATCTAATGTAACTATGACAAATGCAAGAACCCGCCCACTTCCTTAGCTCTGAGAAGAAATATACTGCTGCAAGTTCAGCACAGCACACGCATTTCGTGCTAAAAGCCATCTGCATAACTTAAAAATATCGTAAAATGAAGTAAAGCAAGCTTCGCAGGAACTTGCGCGAACCCTGCGAAAAAGCAATTCTTAACTCGATATTTATTTGTACAGTATCGGTATCACCGTGTACGAAGCTTGCAAGAGTGAGGTTTTACCTTCACTGACCATTAAGTTTGACCTAGTCTTTGAAATACGACTTTACGGCAACATATGATTTCATTCTGATGCTTTGTTGGAAATCACTAACTCCGAAAAGTGAATTGTTTCTTCGGCAGGACGTCAAAAGTTTGCCGACGAATAGCTCAGGTAAAGCTAATGCCAGACAACTTTGCTCAAACAAAGGGAGGATCGACACGAGGGCCGCCATCCCGCGGTACAGGCAGCCGGGCTCCGACACGTACGCACGCAGACTAGGGCCGCGTTTTAATGCGCTAATCACCAGTGTACGCATTTTGAAGCGTAATTTTTTTATGTAAGATGAAAGGTCTAACATCGGGCAATGTCCTGGCAAAATATCAAATAGATAAAAAGGGGCCTTTTCGAGAAACGGACGCTCAAAATCCTTGTTTTTTCGAAATATACCTTGACATTTCCCTGTTTTAGCAGATACCTGTAGGGGGTACACGAGCGATATATATACCAGATGAAAGAGCATTAAAAGCTGAGTGAAGTGATGCCAAATCATTTATTCCAACCTTATCCGTTTCCTCGAAGCTAACTCCTTCTTCTCTAACTTACAACATGGTTTCCGGCAAGGGCTATCATGTGAAACTCAGCTGGCATGTTTTACGAGCGATCTATTCTCCGCCATGCATTCTAAGTCACTTACTGATGCCATATTCATAGATTTTCGCAAAGCTTTTGAAACTGTTCCTCATCATCTCTTTCTTCTGAAGTCATCCCTGAAAATCGATCCTAAAATTGTAGCTTGGATCGCGGACTTCCTTCATAACAGAATTCAGTTTGTGTACGCCAACAATTCATTTTCTCCTTCTACGCTTGTCACTTAAGGAGTTCCCCAGGGTTCCGTCCTCGGGCCTCTCCTATTCCTAATATACATTAACGATTTACCTTCCTCTATATCATCACATATAAGACTCTTTGCTGACGATTGCGTAATATACCGTATTATTAACTCCTCCAGCGACGTATCTGCATTACAAAATGATCTTGACAGCTTATCTTCTTGGTGTGAAACTTGGCTCATGTCCTTGAACGTTAACAAATGCAAGCACGTGGCAATCAGTCACACTAAACACTTCGTTAATTCCTACCTCCTTGGCAACATTAAGCTGGATAGCGTATTTAGTTACAAATATTTAGGTGTTCACATTTCGAGTGATCTTAGATGGGACATCCACATTAATTCTGTGCTCTCCAAAGCCAGTCAAACACTTGGCTTCATTATACGCAATTATTCAAAGGCACCCTGCGACTTAAAACAGCAGCTTTATGTTACATTAGTCCGCCCAAAATTGGAATACGCATCACCTATTTGGGACCCGCACCAGGATTCTCTCATTAACAAATTAGAAGGCTTACAAAATCGAGCAGTTCGCTTTATATTTTCCGACTACTCCCGACACTCTAGCGTAACGCTACTCAAGAAACAAGCGTCCCTTCCCCTTCTTTCTGTTCGTCGCAAAATAGCTCGCCTCACATTGCTTCACAAGTTTTACTACCACAACATTCTGCCCAGGTACCTCCTGCTCTCACCACCCCATCCTATTTCCAACTACCTCGACCACTCAGAGAAACTACTTGTTCCATTTAGTCGCACAAATCACTTCGCCAATTCATTTGTTCCCAGAACAGCGAACGACTGGAACCATCTTCCCGCCTCCACCGTCATCGTCCGGGACCCTAACAGCTTCCGCAAGCTGCTGGACCAATTACTTTGTATGTAAATTCGTTGTATGTTCCTTTATTTTGCCACTCCCCTCTGTAATTCTCTGACCTGAGGGTAAATAAAGAAAGAAAGAAAGAAATAGGGTAGTGAGGGAATATCTACAGTCAGAGAAATCACGCGTCGAAGTTGGAACAAAACCGCACGAGGGAGCGTGTTCGCCATTTTTTATATCACAGGGCGTTGCTCCTGCGCGCCAAAGTTTGCGCTCGGACTGCTGACCTGTAGGCATGTTAAAGCATAAAAAAAATTCACTGCAATATCTTTTAAGACTCGGGAGATATACGCGTGCAAACATGGCAAAACTGAAACACTGGAATTCAGGGCAGGATTTCCTGGATTTTTTTGCGCGAAAACTATTGCGTAGAAATTATTCATTTTACCGCTGTTGGTCATCATGCACGATGAGCTTCTAAATATAAAAAATAATGAAAATCCAAGAGGTCGATGGGACCTCCGTGCCTGAACTGACGTGAAACCGGCCTGATAAGCTAATCAAACCAACGTGATTGTATTGTATTGTGTGTTGGAAAATTCACAGGACAGTGAATGTGGTACGAGTTCAGAGATTCCACTGCTTCTCACAAGTGACAATCAACCACAGGTAGATAAGAGATAAACTGATGTTCTGAGGCTGGAACAACATAGAGGGGACAGATACACACAAAGCCTCAAACCGGCAATCCAGAAGATGTGGGTTCGATCCCTACAGCTGGCTAACCTTTTCAGTGACTCTCATCTTTCATCAACCACAGGTATGTTATGTTTGCTTACGTGTTCCACAATATTTTGTTTACTGCGTCGTAGCTTTTGATCTATGCTAAACACAACCTTATCTCATCATCTGAAGTGTAGAAATACCGCTATCTAATTGTTCACCCGTCCTGACATAATTGGTACTATTTTCTTCAGATATCCTCTGTGCCATTGCAATCTGAAGATTTCTTTGAAGAGCGTGATGACTTATGAGGTAGCCGATACTGAAACCAGAAATAAGACTTGATTTTAGCTCTAGCTATGGAACTTCCATCCCCAACAATAGACCTCCCCCTTTTTGTAAACAAATGACATCATAGTGCTCGACAGTGCCACCAATTTGGTAGAGCTGAACTACTCTCAAAGCTAGAGGCGAACAAAGTCTTGCCCGAAAGCAACTTATTCAGGGGATTACGATGGTCCCAGAAAGGGATACAACCTTTGGTCCTACTTTTCCTTTAATAGGAGGCAGCGAATAGGAGGCCATTCATGGAACCCATCCCTCCTCTCCCGATTTTGTTAGTGTTTGAGAGGCACTCTGTCGAACACGCCGTGTAGGGTCTTGTTATATACTGACATTCGCATAATCTCTCTTTCTAGGTCAATACTGCAATAGCATAATGGCAGAAGCTGGTAAGCTGGAAGCATGGCAGTCAAGCTGCATCATGGCAGCTTTTTGTCTGGGACCACCGCCATCTCTTAATGGAAACGAAAAAAAAAACATAGAAGAGCTTTCATTTTGATTTCCACTGCCCTCTGCACAGAATATCTGAGCGGAAGTTCATCATTTTTGAAGCAGCGCTAGATGAACTTTTATCAAGATGCAAGACACGCAGTGAGCAATGTTCAATAGTTGAAAGGAAATGCGACGGCACACTTTTAAAGGTGGTAACTGCCTGCAGGGATCGGCATAAACACACTTGATACAGCCAGCCACGAGTGAACAGGAAGGCCTTAGGGAATATTTTGCTAAGTGCAGGCATCCTTCTCACTGGAGCAAACATTAAGAAGGCACTGAGGTTACTAACCTCAATTTGGATAGTATGTTTCAGCTATAGGACATTTTTCAATATTCAGAGTGCGTTCTTGCTGCCTGCAGTGGAAAAGGTAATGTCAGGGACTTGCAGTGTCATTGTATATTTCTGACAGTAGTTCTGTTTCTGTGTTTGCAGGTCTGGCCGCATCAGCATGCTATGATTGATGCAGCTCAAGGAAGAAAAGTCACAGTAGCTGGGGATGGAAGAGCAGACTCGCCTGGCCACTCTGCGAAGTACGGTACTTACACCATGCTTCCTGCATCCGAGATGAAGGTGTTACACATTGAGACTGTACGGGTAGGTATTACTATTTCCAGATCAACATTCACGCATAACATGTTGATTTCCTTAAGTACACACTTCTTCCGTACGTGTCGCAAACAGTCACGCAATAGAGTTAGAAACATCACTTCCGCGGCACATTTCAAATGTGCATGACCATGACGACCCGCTCTTCCCACAGTGTGCACGTGGTGATATGTCTACATTTACTCCTCTTTAGACCTCCATAGATTCCGTGGCACACAAAAAACTACGAGACATTGTGCAGGCAAAGAGCCTGCTAAGGGACATCCCTCAGCTCTCGAGCGTGGAACAGACATATGCTGTGAAATGTTTCCACAGTACACTAAACCACTTCGCGCCGATGTCAACGTATTTTGCTCACGCTTGTATGAAAGCAAGGTGTGTACAGTTATGAAGGCATAAGTGCTCATTGTTTTATGACAGAGGATATTTTTTGTAGAACCTACCTTGCCGCAATGGACTATAATGAGAATAGCAAGCGGCAACAAGCCACGACCTCTGAAGGAAAGCTTCGCTATGTCCTGACGTTTCCCCGTTCAAGAAAAGAACCTGCTGTTCTCCCAATCAAAGAGGAATGCAGTTTTGGTAAGGCGCACCACTCACAGTTGAATATAATAAGAATGTTTATTAATTGCTGATACATATGTCATTCTTTTTTGGCAGGGCATCTTCACACTCTCCTTAGAGAAGCTTTGGCCAATTTCCCTCTTTGGGTTGGTGCCAAGAAGCATGAGCCGGTCCGCTTCCACTGCTTCCTTGGCGCGGTAATCGACTCGGACATGCGTTGGGCTCGCCACATTAAACACCTTGAAACTAAAGTGCGGCGATGGCTCCCCGCAATTCAACATCTTTCTGGCTCAGGATGGGGCTGTGATCAGCGTTCCCTGCTCGCAGTTCACGCGGCGTTGGTGCGGGCGACTGTGCTTTACAGCCTTCCTATCCTGCACAGGATATCAACAACATCATTAAATACCCTTCGGTCCCTGTTTGCTCGAAGCCTTCGTCGCTCCCTCAGAGTTCCAAGAATGGCTGAAACACGGCAAGTCCTGGCTGAAGCTGGTGAACTACCAGTTGAGGTTCTACGTGAACGTGAAACGGCTCGGCACTTCCTACGTTTGCGAGCTCACATTCCCCGTCACCCGCTCCTCAGGAAAATTGGATACCTACCTGAAAGCGACTTCCATTAAGTAGCGCAGAGGACAGGCCAGACTCCCACTGGCTTCATAGCTAATGGCATTATACCGCCGCAAGCCCCCGGTCTCTGCCGCCGAATTTCGTAAGCCTTCCGAGCCTTCTGGAAAGCAGAGATCAGGTTCCCCCTCAGGTCCTTCGAGCCCATTTTCATGCTCTGGTAGACAAGAAGTTTTCTACGTTCACGGCAGCATATACAGATGGCGCATCCCGAAACAACAAGTCCGCCTCAGCATTCGTCATACCGTCCGAAGGCGAAGTGCAAGGAGGAGGAGGCCTTTGATATGCAACCTCCTCAACAGCTGCGGAACTCTTTCTTTTTCTTTCTACAACACAACGCTGACTTTACCCCGCGGGCATGGGCAGTTTTCACAGATTCCAAATCTGCACTTCACGCTATTGAAAATTCCGGCATAAGAGGCCCATCCGCACCCCTGGTCGCAGATGTGTTAATGGCTTACAAAACTGTCTACGCAGCAGCATAGGCTAGTTCTTCAGTGGCTTCCAGCCGATTGTGGTGTCGTGGGTAATGAGCAGGCCGACAGCGCCGCAGAAGCAGCACTCTCGTATCGGGAACGTACGAGTATTGTTCTGCTGGGAGGGGACCGTCGTTCCATTCTGCAACGCCTCGTGACACCCCTGGCTTCCCGCCAATGAACAACCAACATTCTCCCCCCATCTATGTTGAGCAGAGTTGATCCAACGCTCGCTTTCCGCATGCTACGAAACACCTCTCGTCAAGATGCTGCATTAATCCACCGAATGCGACTCGATGTGGCCTTTACAGCTCAGTGGCGTTACTGCTTGAGACAAGTTGACTCTCCCACCTGCTGCCACTGTTGTGCTCTACAGGATCTGGCGCACATTCTTCTCCATTGCCCTCACTACCAACCTACCCGGACCTCACTGTCCGAGTCTCTTCGTCAGCTGGACTCTCGCCCCTTCTTCCTCTCGAAATTGCTTGGTCCATGGCCCAGCAACGATCAGCGCTCAAAGCCCTTTTGACATTTCTGCACAACGTTATTGTGAGAGGGCTCTGTATTTTATACCCACATCCCCACCAGCAATGGGGTCGAGTATCGCCTCTGACGATGAACCTCCCCACTCTCCTCCTGAAAATAAACTTGTTTGTTTTCCTTAAAGACGTTCTTGAAAACGCATCCACCTTCAAGACATACACTGAAGCAAAAGCACCAAACAGCCGAAGTGCTACCCCCCCCCCCCCCCCTGTGACATGCCTATGACCACAATGTGAACATTGAAGCTCTGGTAGAAGCACATGTGGCACGTTTTAACACATGGTTACATACTCTGCGCATGGCATTGCTGAGTCTCTCCTCGCCTTGGAAAACATATGATACTATCAGGGATATACAGGGTGTCTACCAAACTGTACCCTTCAGATTCCATTGCTTTTCCAGGTTTTCACTGACTATTTCACGCGAATTCCCTGTCCAAAACAAATGGAAACTTGGTGCCTGCTGCAACGTTTTGATACAGATCCCAACGGATCATTAACTGAGAAATTAGTAAGACTGCCCTACTTTTCTGCCTCTAAACTCGTATTGGCATACAGCTACTTCCAGCAACGTTGCTGTGGTGTGGCCGCTCAACCACTCGCAAGTACTTGCGATTCACTGCGCATCGTGACAGTGTTCGTCTGCGTTTTTCCTTGACTTCATCTGCCTGTTTAGCAAATTCCCTGACAATACCCCAACTTTTCCAGTCTCATCAAAATTCCCTGGCAATTCTCTGTTTTCCAGGTTGGTAGACACCCTGATAAAGTAACATACTGTACAAGCTACTCCTTTTCCTTCTTGCATTACTGCGCATGCCTGAAGGCAGTGTACACACCACCCTCTGATGGGAATGCTTGCAGACGCTCTGCGATGCTCTGATGGGAATGCTCTGAATGAATGCAGACGCAGGATATTGCACATATATAACACCTGTCGACTTACGACAACAAAAGGCGAAAGTTACAGTATTCTAGTAATGTGAATTCACTATTCTTGATACAATAATAAAATAATATCCTTCGAAATAAATATTTATATGGATTACGCAGAGAGTTATAGGTGTCTGTATTCACGGGGCTTTATTGCAGTTATTACACACAAACATCGCCCCTGTATGTGATGTAAGAAATATATGCACAGGTCCCAATTCTTAGCGATCCCGCTATGGACCCAAGTATGAAGCGTCCATCCCCACATGGTATATTGGGTACTTAAACGTAAACGTAATGTGTCACAAATTTATAATATCCATATATTGAATTTCACGGGAGCCGCACATTTCAAAGCATTTAGATATGCAAACTTACCAGTCAAATTCCTCTACACGGCGCTCAGCGGGTGCATTGGCGTAGTCATGCTCGGCCGGAGATTCGTCGAACCGTCGTCCAGAGGCGGAGAGTTTTCATTTTCCCGGAGGGGGCAAGGGCGCACCGCGAAATACTCTGGCCGGGGGGGGGGGGGGAGGGGGACATGTTTATTAAGAAAGAAAGAAAGGTAAGCCAGATGGTTGTCGGCTTGTTATTTTTAAAAAAAGTGAAAGGGGGAAGTCAAAAGAGGCAAAGAAAATAAGAAAACAAACAGAAGGAAAGAAAAGGAAAAGAAAAATGAAGTACACAAAACTAAAGCTGAAGAATCACACACTCTGGCGGGATCCTATGATGTATGCAGAACTGGTATAGGAATAAGAGGAAGGAAGAACAGAAAAAACAAAAGAGAAAGAAATAACAGAGAGAACGTAAACAGTGAACATGTGCACAACTGAGGGCATTACGCCTTTGAAAACTGAGTGCAAAAAGAACAAAATGTATTGAATCCTCGGTGTTTGACCCGAAATGCGTGCAATATAATGAATATGGTCAACGAAATGGAGCAGCGGGAGTTGAACCTGCTCCCAACGGGTATGTGTTCCGAAGATCCTACCGTTACACCTCACTGGCCGCTGCTGGTACCTTTTCGACTGGTTCGTTTCATTGATCTTACTGCTTTGGGCGAAATTCAGGCTATGTGTTGTGTCAACCTCTGTGTTTCTTCGCCTCACCTTCTACTGTGATAATGAGTATGGTTCGCAGATACATATTTTACAAATCGCAAGATGCATTTTTGGGTTGGTGCCTCTTCGCTCTTTTGACCCGGGCGCACCGAGCCCCAAAGGTTTGTGTCAGCCTCGTAGCGGGACTTCCCGGGGGAGGCGCGCCCCCCCTAGTTCATGTTCCGGGGGGGCAAGAGCCCCCCCCCCCCCCCCACCGCAGTCGGCGCCTATGCCGTCGTCCCAAAAACGCACGGGCGAACGCCTGATCACCTGATAATTCGTATTTAGATTCCGCTGATGATGACGAACTGTCCGTGTCTGGCATTCCCAGCGCGATTTCCGACCGAACGACCAAAACAAACAGGATTCCCCACTCCTGACCACCAGCGTCGGAGACAGATTACGTTACGGATGGCTCAGCTGATCCCGAGATGCTTTGCGACTGCCCGCTCGCTGCGGGGGCGACCTTTCCGTGTGCGCTGATTGATGGGTTCGTAATCGCTAAAAATATACCAATCCGTACGGTGTACGAATAAAATAATTGTGGTTCTAGACTGAGGGTTAAGTTAGAGATATAATTGTAATGCCTTTCCTCAATTGGCATATTTAATTGCTATCGGCCTTTAAAGTACTTGGGCGCGATGATTTATTCTCATCTCAAACTTTGGATGATAAGTTAAAATTCGGTACAAGGGGAAACTGAACTAGCAGCACACTCACTCTGGTACAACCAATACTAGGATATGGCAGCATCCTTTGGGATGCGTATACCACAAAACTAAGGCATAAAATAGCACTAGTTCAAAGATTAGCTGCAGGGTTTATAACGTCAGACTACAAAAGGAATGATTCTGTCTGAATCATCTTGGACCAGCTGGAGCTAGAATCACTTGAAAAGCAAGACAAAATAGAAGAGTTCAGAAAATCCCAGTGCTGTTTGCGCACGGATTGCATCATGGGCGCTTACTGAGCGGGGCAACGAAGAATAATTCTTCAAATTTTGCTTTCGTTGACCTTGATACGTCGTGGACAATGGACAGGCAGGGAGAAAATCGGAACGGTTTAGAGGCCACCCGTTTCTTTCGTATTAGTAAACTCCCACAGTTCAAAGCGGCGCAAAGCACTCTGGGATTTTCTGAACCAGTCTATAAATAAATAAAGTTTCTCTTCCTCATTTATCATGGGCAACTAAAAATTGATGCTGCAAAATACAACACACAACGAGAGTATTTTAGTCATAGCACTAACCACCATAAGCACATTACACCACATACTGCGCATTTGGACGCGTTTAAATATACTCCTTTTTACAGGATACCATTGACCTAGGGAACGCCCTACCCCAGTTGATAATCATGGCAGGGATCTGTTATTATTATCAACTGCGTTAGGGCGTACCATGGACACAGTGGGGCGCAGGACCGCATCGTTGCTGGGAATGCCAGACGTGTTTTTTTTTTCTTTCTTTCGTTTTTTTCTATGAGTGTAGTGAACCGTATGCTGCGTCGCGATACCTGTGTTTACATTGACGCTACTCTGCATTTTACTCAGCCTAACGTGTAATTGCTACTCAAAAGCATCATAATGAGCAAATGCTAGCATGCAACAACCAATTATCGCGCAAACAGGCATGAGCAATTCACGTGTGGCTTTCCTCTATTGCACGTCACGCGAGAGCTCACTGCGGCCTTTACTCAGGGCCAACTGTGGCATAGAAAAAGATCTATTATAAAACGCGCGATGCGATTCCTTCTGAAATATTTTATACGGTGGTTGTGAGGAGTATTAGAAATAATATGAGGTGTTTCCCAGATACATGTTTTCGACCAGACTGTCACTTTGAATGCAGTTTGTAATTATATCGTTCAACCTTGTTAGGACGGGTAATGGAATTGAATAAAGACAAATAATAAAAATTCAAATATTCTCGAGTCTCATACTAACTAAACTGAAATAGTAAACATCTTTGTTGCAAGCTGGTACAGTATGGTTGTACGTACATTGCTTATATATGCATCATGCATCTTAGATATGTTAATCAGCGATGGCCACTAACTACTTCTACAGTAGTTTAACCATACCTACTATCTACTTCGCGATGCAGTAGTTTAACTAGTAGTTCAACTACTTTTCAGGGGAGGTAGTTAAAACTACTTGTTTAACTACTGCAAAGTATTTTAATTACATCTATAACTACTTAAAGGGATGGTCTCGTACCCCCTGGCCCTCTCATAAAGTGCACCATTGGATTGCCCTTTGTTGGAAATGGAATAGTGCGAATTTACCCGACAAAGCACGCCACGGTTATTAAATAAACGAATTAAATCGATAAGGATTGCACAGCATACCGCGATTTGTGTTGGCAACAACAACAACCGGTACGTCGGCGTGCGGGCACTACGAGAAACTCAGTGATTGGATGTAGAAATCATCTGCTTTCGCGCGCGCTAGCAGACGACTGTCTGGAGACCGTGGAACCCTCGTACATTTTCTTTCAGTTGCCAAGAGAAAGACGCACATTGTAAGAAGCGGCCTACTTGCTGGTTTAGAGAAACGGTGTCAATCCACCTTTGCGTCCTCATATCGAGAGCAAAGGGAAGCTGGGATGACTCGACCTAAATAAAATCACTTGGCGCCTTGAGCTTGCCTACTACACTATCGTTCTGTGTTTCGTGAATTTCTCATCGTTACACCTACGAAACATGCCGAATGGTGGACACTATTGTAGCGTGCCTGGGTGTAACAACAGGTCTGTTGTCAATGGCAATCTGAGTTTTTATACCCCGAAGGACGAAGCGACGAAGCGTAAATGGGAAGCAACCATCGAGAATCACACACTCGAAGCGTCTTCAACGAAAGTCCTGAATGTGAAACGAGTGTGTTCCGCACATTTCGCTGATGACGCATATATGGTCAGGGATCTTCTGCAAGCGCGGTTCGGGATGGCGCCAAAGAAGATGCGGCTCGATGTAGGAGCCGTCCCCACGATCTTCGGAGCAACTTCTGGAGACAACGGTCTTAACATCAGTAACGAATCTGATGTGCATAATTCTGAGGTCAGTATATTTTCTATGAGCCCGCGAAACCCCGAACTGTGCCGCGGGCGTACCGCGAATGAGTACTGAAGCAACCGCATGTCGTAATTGTTGCGTACATCGCCTTTCCAGGCCTGCCAGGTGCTGTCCCAAACGGAATCGTGTATCGCCGAACCAGCCGAACATCGTGAGTTCCATGTTATGTCTTGACGTCGCACATGCGAAAAATAACCAACGTTTGACTGCTGTTGATCCAGGATATTTTTTCTGAGGGGGGGCTGCCCTGGACAGCATGCTATTCCACTACCAGGGTCAACTGAAACTCTGTGTAACGACTGAAATTGAGTGTGTGTGGAGGGTCACGGCATCCGGATCCCCTCCCCCAGACTCCGTCCCTGGTTGAATAGTATGCTGGTGGGATGGCAACAACAGCTGTTTCACTTGGCACAACGCGCAAGATCGAGACGTTACGGTTCACACGCTAATATACATATCCTTGCATTTTGGCTGCATTCTATTGTCACAAAACGAGGACTGGATTTTATTATTTTGCATTTTACTTATTGCACATATCTTGCAACAGCTGTATCTTTCATCTCACTTGATCGTTTTTTACCCTTTTAGTGACAGACAATTCAGAGGGAGCAAGATGCGAGAGCAGAGGAACTTTCCTTCCTGTGCCACAGTCAATATCTGATGACGGTATGTCACCAGCAGACATGTATAGCAACTCAGTCACATATCTGCTTACCTTTTCCCCCTCATTGATGCGAACATATATGTAGAATATTATATCTAGTTCATTAACATGCCGTGACGAAGGCAGCTTCAACTGCAACAATGATTAAACTCACTTTGAGAAATCAGTTTAACACTACCATAAATACCACATTTTATTTTTTTTCCTTTTTATGTTGTCTGATTTATTTTCTACTTTATCACTTTGTGACTTCTCCCAACATGTCAATACATCACTGCTATGAACACATTGCACATCAAATATAGAAAATACCGGGTGTAATTATGTGATGGCTAACTATAGGATGCTAACATCTGCTCGAAAACGAAGCCTTCAATGGTGTTTTGAAATGCGGACGCGTCTGTACCCTTCTTTTATCCCAAAGACGCTTCGTCATTCTCGTTCTCACATTTTTCTTTTACGAAATCTATGGTTGTCGCATCGAAAAATAGCACAGGTCATCATCTTTCAACGCCGCTAGCACGAAAAGTGACCATCAGTGGGAGGAGCTTACGAGAATGTCACGTCACTGCCACGTCACATAGTGACGTAGGTGAAAGCTCCCTATAGCATAGCTCTTGATTTCCACGTCTTTTACAGTCAACGTGCTGGTGCTTGACGGGTTGCCCTTACAACCCCTGATACCCTACCAAACTGTAAGCCAATACGGGTTCAAGTATACACTTGTGCCATACAACCCAGACAAAGGCGCAGGAGCTACCGACAAGGCCACGCAGACAGCTGTTCCAACTTGCACTCTTGGTATGCACATCTATGTTCCTAAATTCTGTATTATGTGGTTTCTTCATCTAGTTTTGTTTGTGGATATTACAAACTGCGCATGCCTTTTAGGAACACAGACTCATCTGCACCGTCCTAGAGTGTCTCACAGGCTTCTGTAAATCCTGCCAGTAAGGTGTCATTGGTTTCAGCAAGCAGCAGCAGTTGCATGCCCGAGTGTGGCGACAGCGGCATGGGCAGCCACTTTGAGATGACACCACCAAACATGTCAAGCTCACAGGTTCCTGCCTTGCCTCTCGACACCAGCCAACCGTTGCTAAGGAGCTCCACCCCGATACCAAAGGAGCTCAACATAACTGTTAAGTCTGAATAGTACGTAGCTTAGTACAGACAAACAGTATGCACTCTAAACGGGGGAAAAAAATGGACAGAAAACTGCGCATGGATATTATTTACGTCAAAATACGTATTAACCGAAGGGACCACATATAACATACTGGGCAAAGTAATCTTTGAACAATCCTGTTGCTTTGCTTATTGAACGCAGTTTCCATGAAATGTTTCTTTTTTTTTTCTTTCTGCAGCCCACGTGATCCGCATGACACAACATTTCAGCTCTCCAGTGTCTCAGAAAGCACAGACTCTGATGAGTAAGCTTACGTAACTAAAATTAGTGCACTTTATTTGTCGATTTGCTCGCAAATTATGAATGCAAATAATCTACTGATGCTTTCAGGTTTGAGAACGAGGAGCCGTTCAGGTTGCAGCATGAATCCCATACTCGTAAAACGTAAGTGTGAGACGTTTCATTGTGTTGATTGTATCTCAGCAGAGGTCAATAATGGATCCAGGACATTTGCTCACCGGACAATTGTCCACCGACTGAAAGATAAACGCGAACAAATACTCACCACGGTTTCTGACGTGCTTGTTGTTTTTGCAAGTTATGTATGTCGTGTTTGGTGGTTCGTGCAAGTGGAATAGAAAAAGTATATTTCACAAGTATACTTCGTTATGCATCGGGGTGGGGTGGGAGATGACTGCTGGGAAACATCAAATTTGTGGGTCATGTTTGCAACCGCACCCATGACAACAGCCTCTTATTAGTATAAATACTTCATACATGCACACAAACACAGAAGCATCGTAGGACTCACATGGCAGTAGGGTATGTTGATAAAGTCGGAGCATGGGTGTACCATTATTAAGGGCACATATCTGTTGTTCATTTACTTTCAAAACATACCTTTAATAGCTACGAAGCGGACCGATATAACTTGCAAAAATGCTGCGTGCCTGGCAAGTCTAAAAGCGTATAAAAATAATGTGTACCGATCAATGCCGCCTTTACATAATACTGTGAGGGTTATACTGGGATTAGTGCTACATAAACTAATCCGATCACAAATTTTAACCCTGACCTCGCAGAATGCAGTGCGTACGCATACAAATACGCTCTGTTATTGTGTCGTGAAAAGTCGAAGCTACAAAATTAGCTGTTTTCTTTTCATGCTTCGACGAGTAGCTTTTACGACGACGAGTATAGATTAACCTCAGAAAGGTCTTTTTGTACTTCATATCTCACAGGGCAGTCCAGCTTTGTGTATGTGAGGTTGTGTTCCTTCGTCAAATATTCCCTGTACAGACAACGAGCACTGGAAGACTTTTTACCACACCCCTTATTCCCTTGTTTCTTGTAAAATAATTACCACACAGATGCCGACACGGTTTCTAAGAGGTTCGAAAAATAGAATTGTGATTTGAAAAATACAACGCTGATTATCATTCACTGTGTCACACAGTGTAAAAGGTGAAAAATAGAACGAGTGAGCAAATGTCCGGTCTCAGCATGGATTGGTGAGCAATTGCCCACTCTGTCAATAATACAGTGTATTGTGCCACAATGAAGCATTTTGAATTTTGAAAATCATGTTTTATATGTCTTTTAGGTGTGCTGCAGATGAGAGGCTATTTATCGTAGCGGAATCTTGTTTAAGAGAGCTGCTATCAGTGTGTCCTTCATGCCAGCGAGATGATGTTGAAGCTGATATAACTCTCAAGGGCACCTGTGTAAGAGCAAAGATGACTTGCGGTTGCCAAAAAGAAAGGCTGTGGTACAGCCAGCCATGTGTGGGCAATAGGCCACTGGGGAATGTTTTGCTGTGCTGCGGGATACTTTTCTCTGGTACAAACATTACCAAAGCCCTCCGAATGCTGAAAATTATGGGAGTCCCAGCACTCAGGAGGTCCCAGTTCTACAAAACGCAGCAATGTTATTTGTTTCCTGCAGTAAACCTTGTGAGTATCTCTGATATTTAGGATAAGCTGACTGTGTGACTTATAAATGACATCAGTCAGTCCTCTCATGCAATATGTCTTACTACAAGTGCAAACTCACAGAGTGCAAAATCATATGCAGTGCATACAGCATACATTAATATAAGCGCTGTTCATTTACAGGTATACGAGACGAAGCAGCAACAACTGCTGGAGGAGCTGCGCCCAGTGCATTTAACACTTGCTGGTGATGGGAAGTGTGATTCTCCGGGTCACACGGCTCTCTATGGCACGTATACATTACTGGACACCACTGCCAATCGCATTGTACACTTCGAGTTAGTCAAGGTAAAAACGTGTATCTTTGCGTGCTATGCCAAGTACATTTCAATGCAGAAACTTTATGGGGCCATCAGTGGTAGCAAATTCCTGGTAGAACTCTTTTTGAAATGCTGTTATATTTTTATTGATTCTTTCTGATTTTACAAAATTTAAACCTGCAAACACCGTCTGGCTACCACATTATGTCACATGCACCTATAAAGCAGCAGATTGAGAACCAATCCACGTGGCAGTCGGCCCTGTAAACGCTTTAATACCTCACAGATTTTTAGCAGTATACATTGATGAATTAACTGGATTTCTTTCTAACTACTAGGTCACAGAGGTGACAAGCAGCAACGCCATGGAGAAGCATGGGCTACAAAGGTGTCTTGCATTTCTCGAGGTGCATGACATGGTAGTAGACATGCTTGTCACGGATCGGCACACAGGCATCAAAGCCATGATGAGAGACTTGTGCCCCCACATTAAGCATCGATTTGATGTGTGGCATGTTGTCAAAGGTGAAATCACAGTGAAATTGAAGCTTACAGAAAAATTTTACATGTGTGCTTATAACAGGTATCAAGAAGAAACTTCTTGCTCTCGGTCGCACAGCAAAGCATCAGGTGGTGCAGCTGTGGATCGAGAGTATAGTTCGGCATGGGGGCAGTGGGGATGATGGTGAACTGTGCCGGGCTAAATGGGTGTCCTTGATGAACCACATCGTTGACGTCCATCAACACGAAGACCCTCCGTACCCTGTCTGCTACCACGGGCCAGTGTCCCCACCAAGGGAATGGCTGAAGAAAGGTGAGCAATTGAAAATCTATAAAAAATGATGTGTCGTAAGATTTCATGACATATAATTCCAGAAAGTGAGACCTACATGCGCGTGCATGATATACTGATGGCTCCTACACTTCTGAAAGACATTCCGATGCTGTCATCTACAAATCAGATATTTGGCCTGGAAGCATTTCATAGCGTTCTCCTTCATTTTCTGCCAAAAACACATGGCTTCTCAGATGCTGGAATGCGTGCGAGGTAATAATAGCACTTGAAGGTTCTGATGTTATAGAGAAAGGAGCTAGCAAGGTGAAATCACAAGCAATATGCATTGTTTCTTGTCAGAACACAACTAGCAATCTTGCATTATAACGAAAATGCGGACCGCGTGCAGCTGGTGGAAGATGGTGCAAAGCAGTACCGCCTGAAACCATCCAAGGTGAAGAAGACGTGGCTTGCCGTCCCACTGAAAGAAAATGCCACACACAGTAAGCTATACAAACATTAGGCATGCAATGAGAAACATTGTGACTTAGCAGAACATGTAATAACTGTGGCCTTGGAATTATATAATTACGGATTTTTCTCCTTTTGTGCAGACTACACAGTGACACTAACTAATGCAGTTTTGAGCCGCATGCAACAGTACCCAACCTTTGAATCGGCAAAAAAGGCACTAGTGTTCAAGGCTCAGCCGGCCCGCTCAACAACGTATGGTGAGAAGCCCACCCTTGCCGATGCTGCTAAGCAACACAGAGCCAGGTATTTATACTGCAGATGATTATACTCGTGTATCTACTCAGCATTTTACTAAGTTTACAGCGCTGTCTGCAATGCTGAGTACATTGTTACCTCTTCTGTAAATAGGTTCAACATTTGAGGGACCCCGTGGTGACCCTGAAGCCGGCCCCAGTCTTCTTTGAAAGTCCTCATTTGTCACCTCTCTTCAAAGAAGACAAGAAAAAAACGGCCCTTATCAGGGCCACCCAAATGTCTTCAACAGAGCCCAGCGCTGCGTTATAAACCCTTGCTAATGAGAAATGCAGTTGCTGTGCTCAACTGTGTGTGGATTACCAACATTCCCACTGTCCTTATAAAGTGGCAGCTGGGATTTTATGTCCCAACATGTGTAGCTAAGAGGCCACCCAGTGGCTAGTGTGTTGTTTATTGGCCATTTGTATATTTTTTCTGCGCATCCAGCTCTGTGATGTGTGTATGTGGTGTGGTATGTGTGCGTGGTGATATGTGTACGTGGCACAGAGTCGTGGGCATTTTATCATTTTCACATTTCCTTTCAGATAATTTGTATCGCTGCACCGTGCCCTCCGTTGACATTTTCCACCGAAATGTGCATTACCAGTCACAGTGACACCAATACTCACTACGTCACTGACCAGCATGGCAAATGGTAACCCTCTCCGTAATCACAAAGTACGGCAACTGCATGACCTCTGTGCATGTCTGCCCCTCTATCAATTTTCATGAAAGCAACATGGACGTACTCAGGATTTTTTACAAGTGGAGCAAAGTGCTTCAGGGGGGAGTGCGCAAAGCTCGTCCGTCTGTTTTCCTGGAGACGGATGCTGGTGACATGTGGTTGCTCATAGGTTCGTATTATGATATCTGAGAAAAATATATATCGGTATACAGGGTGTCCCAGAAAACGTGTCTGAAATTTGCCAAGTAAAGGTCACTTTTTTACCCCACCAATGTGAAGAGCGTATCTAATTTATTCAAATTATTGATAATTGACAGGGATATTGAGGGGCTATCCCATAAAAAAAATAGCCAAACATCATGCTCTACGGAGCTAGCGCGCGACAAATTTTTCAGAAAAATCTTTGTCAGTCTGACGAAAGGAGGTTGGAAACCCAGCTCACACCTGCAACGTAAGAAGAGAACACAGGTATGGCGTATCGCGTCCGACTTTCATTGGGATCGCACTTTCCCTCTTCCAATTTCAGGAACTGTTACTTTTTCTACTATCACTCTGCGGGCTGGACTTGGAACCTCCTTTCGTCGGACTGAGAGCGATTGCGCTCGAAAAGTCGTCTCGCGTTATGGTTCCGTGCTACGAAAAGCATGATGTTCGGCTATTTTTTCCGATGGGATAGCTCGCGAATATCACTGTCAATTATCATGAACTTGAGTGAATTCGGTACACTCTTCATATTGATGGGGTAAAAAAGTGACCTTTACTTGGCAAATTTCCGAGTTCAGTTCGCAAATATTTACACAATTAAACTTACGATACATGACACTCACATCAGGGTTTGGCGAAAACCGAGTAAGAACAAATGCCGTTGACCGCATGATTCGAGGTGGCATATTTTTTTTATTATAATTCAATGACACGTTTTCTGGGACACCCTGTATGGATAAGAAGTAAACAAGTTTCAGAAGTGATATTGAAGCTCCAGGGAGGGGCCATAACCCCTCCTTGCCCACCCTCTGGGTACAACCATGGAAAGCAACCTATATTGACACCAGACTACAAAGGTTCCTAACACTGTAAGCCGTGAAAATTTCCTACCTGACTGCTTCAGACAAGTTGCTCCTATATTCATTTGACAAACTACGCACTATTGCATAGGTGATACCTGCAAGAAACAATGCATGTGTAGTAGATAAATGCAAAAAAAGTGTGTGAGAGAAAGATTTGGAAATTTGCCATGTTCATCAATAGAATCAGTAGCTCCAATCTTATGACATTGCGTGTTTGCGTAAAGCTGTCTATTGGTCATACTGGTATTCTATTGAAGCTTTCCCTATTTGTGGGAATTTCCACAATGTTTTCCTAGAAATGTTGATGCAAAGTAATGAAGATAAGGGCTTGTTCTATGCAGAGGCACGGTCTTTGCTACAGACATGTGGGATGGCCCTGAAAAGGGCCTTTTTTTCCTTAGACGAGGGGTAAGCGAAGGTCTCGACGTAGATCAGCTTATGTGGATCTTTGTCTGTCATCTCCTCCTGGCACAATGACGATGAATGGAATGCCTCTGCCCACCAGGTTGACAACCTTCCAATGCTTCCTGGGGTGGATACCGAGAACAGCATCTTTCAGAAGTCCATCCAAGACCATGTTCTTCCTGCAGTGGTGTAGGCAACAATTTTTTATCCCTGTAACCATTCGGTACCAACTAAATGGTGACAGGCGCGATGCATAGGATGAAGAGCCAAAATGCTGAAATGTTATCTAAGGACCGGGGAACATAACATTCTTGAATGCAAATAAAAAGTTGTGTAACAAAAACAATACATTACCTTTCACGGGAAGTAGCCTGTGTACGTGGCAGATGGGAACAGGTTCCGAATAGTGCGCACAACACAGCCTGGAATCTGACGTCTGTTCCTTGGGCCAAGGTACCCCCATATCCTATTGGTGAAACATGCGTATGCTGCGTATCTGATGCACCTGTCAAAAGTAGTTGAAATGCAAGTCAATCCTACGTTTTTTTTTTTATATGTGTGTGAGAACAAATGTCGCGTGACGGTCTGTTAAACAATCCCTGCAACTCTTGTGCCTTTGTTTCATCCACATATCCCGTATGCCTTCCCGTTCCCAATAATGGAAAATGGATGCGACATACCTGTTGTCGTTCGCATCCAGTGGCCGTAGCTCACGGCTGTGTCGCCGATACGGAGCGCCGTTAACTATCAAAAGTTCCCGGCGTGTACAGAAGTCGGGGAACAACACATGTTGCGTGATGCAGCGAACGCCGGCGCCGTTAACAACAGGCACCACGCGATCAATAGCCATGCAACACACATATTCGTCAACCTCCTGCGGCGAGCAGTGGCTACACATGCACCTGTAATGATTGTGCGAGTTAGAAGTGGTCACGAAACGACTCAATGTGCGCAAAATCGCCCGTATTTACTGTATAACAGTCTTACGTACCTAAAGTCAATCGGCTGTATATCGTCTACAACTTCCACTTGTTGACCGCGTTGTTGTGGCAAAGGGTCAGCCTCGTAAGGATCGTCGATATCCTCGTAATTCAGCCGATCGACGTCAATGAAATCATTATCGTCACCGCTGAGCGACAGGGATTCGTCGCTATTGCTAAATTCGCTGTCAGACATGACTACGTCGTGCGTCAACTACCTACGACCCCAGCTACTTACAACTGCCATGGCAACCGCGCCGAATGCACACAGCTGCTTTCTTTTCTGCTCAGCCAATGGGCGCACTACCAGAGCCACCCGCGGGTCGACGTCATACGTGACGTTACATGAGAGGGAAGCGCAGGTTCCGTCATCTGCTATTACGATGTGTTTCGACAAATTCCTCGAAAACGGCTGCGTTATTCCGAATGAAACTTTCACGGTTGTACTTGTAGAGCACTCGTGAATATAGTTTTGGGTAAGTTTCGGAATCGCCCCGGCTGTACGAGACAGTCCCTTTAACGTTGTCGATTCACGCCAATCATATTCTATAGTGTTCTTGAACACCTAAATATGAATCACAAGCAGTGATAAAAATGAAGATTTAGTACACATGCACGGCACAATTGCTCTGCACCTCCGTTCTCATCAAACAAGTAGCTCAAGGTGAAAATCGGAAGCACAGTCGTGCCGTAAAGCTTGCGGCAAAATCGGAAGTAGTTGGCGCCTGCAGTAACCTAGCTGCTGTAGTTAACTACTCGAAATAGTAGTTTAACTAGTAGTTGTCACTACATTTCTGCAAGTAGTTGATAACTACTTTTTAAGTACAATCAGGTAGTTTTACTACATGTAGTTAACTAATGGCCATCACTGGTTACAGTCAACCAAATTGGCGTCACTGCAGTAGATATTACGTCTTTTCTTTGTAAACAGGAACAGCTGTACTGTCAAGAGATAACACTGAGCAAACCCAATAATATAGGTGCACCTGGCTGCAAGCGCAATACAGTGTTTATAGTATGGATGAACGAACAAGACCTTTTTATATGCCTATAAAAATGTCTTGTTGGACCAAGTGCTGGTTTAACCAAGGTGTCGAACCAAACCCTAACTAGAGCCCATACAGCGCGACCAAAAAATTATGGTGATATACCTGAACTCCAACTGGAAATAGTAGTTACCCATCTGCATGAGAAAGAATTCAAGCACGGCTGTCCCAATTCTTCAATTCCTTTTACTTCAGTTATTTGAGCTACTCATAAGTTAAGATCGCATTGGTAGAGCTGACCGGAACTGAAGGTAAACATGCACTACACGGCAATGTCCTGAAACTGATTTTTATCAATACATTTTGCAGCTCAACACTTGGCTGATCGCAAATCAAAATGTTACTATTCTGCACTACAGCCTCCTAAAACAGCCTGCTCACACTGAACAGAAGCCAGTCCCGTTCAACCAAATCTCGAACAGACATTATGTAATCCTCTCCATCCACAAATCAGATTAAAATACATGGCTTTGCTATGCCAGATATAAGAAGCAGAACCAAAGAATATGTAACAGAAGAAAGCCTTCCAAAATATGTGGTAGAAGTCCTCAACATTGCAAAGAATGAACTGCAAGTCAAAATGCTTGCAAGTAAATTTCTGGGGATATGCTGTATTTCTACATATGTCAATACATCACTGAATATCTTTTTCGGTTTTAATGTGCGTTCTGCATGTTCTGCGTGGGCCTGCAAATACTTTACAATGTACAATCTTTTTAACATTGCTGTCCCAATTTGACGTACTGTATATATGTATGAAGGGAGTTGCCTCAGGACAGAAGCCGCCGATATTTCGAACAGAGACTGTTCTTCTTCTGGGCACCGTCCTCATCATTGGCATGGTATTTAAAGGGTTAGGTGTGGCGTGTTTAAAGGTTCATGCGAATTGTGGGTCAACAGCCCGGAGGGAAGAAAGGTCCGTACGGGTTTTTACGGCGGGAGTGAATGGCTGCTTTGTTAGAGTGTGGAGGGGATTATGTGAACGTAGTGATCTAGGCTACAGACCGGTTGCAGAAAAATGGATGGTTCACGAACACGTGGACGAAACGGGACAACAGGCAAGAATTCGCAAGCATAGCGAAAGATAAGGAGGTTAGTGGTTACGTGGGGAAAATTCCAGAACGAGCAAATTTTTTTGTTCTTTTTTTTAGTATATATTTGTAATACAAAGTTGTGGCATGCAATAAAGAGAGCAGAAAGCAGTGGCCATGCAGAACATAACAGATGATAATGGAGGTAGTTGGGAAAAGCATATTTTATTTGTGAAGTGTTTCTAGGGTGCCTTGTGATTTGTTGATACCGGACGGGTGAAGAGCGTTGAACTTGTATATGAGATAAGACTCCCTATCACGTCTGTCACATGTGGATCTAAACCCGGTTTCTAGAATATATAGTTTAATGTTGTCAAAATTGTGACCAGGAACGTTAAGGTGTTCGGCGACTGCTTTGAGGAGTTTGTTGGACGTGTCGGTTCTGTGTCCGGTAAGGCGGTTGTTCATTTGTTGGCCGGTTTCACCAATGTATTGCATAGAGCAGTCGCCGCATTCAATGCAGTATATAACATTGGAGCTTGTGCATGTGAATGCGTGGTTAACGGGGTGGGTGTAATTGCTCGCAGTGCTTTTGATGGAGTTAGCGTGTTGAACGTGCTTGCATGTTTTGCAGCGCGGGAGGTTGCAGGGTCGTGTTCCCGTGTACGGGGCGCTCGTTTTGCTGATTTTGGCATTGACCAAGGAGTCTGCCAGGTTTCTTGCGCGTCGGTATGTCACCTGTATGGGATTTGTGAATATGTTGTTAAGTCGGTCACTGCTTTGGAGGAGGGGCTCGTGCTTCTGTAGAATGGCTTTGATGTTTGGAAGTGCGTTGGAATATCTTGTGATGAAGCTTATTTGGCACGCGTCGGGATTTTTTCGGTTTTCCAGAACCTCGTTTCGATCGAGTGTGAGTGCCTTGCGACGGAATTCGGTTAGGAGGGAGTCTGGATAGTCCCTTTGGGCAAGTGTACTGCAGAGTTCGTCAAGCTTCTCAGCGTAATCTGTGTCGTTTGAACAAATTCTGCGTAGTCTTACACTCTGCCCATTAGGAATTCCAACCTTACAGTGACGCGGGTGGTGACTCTTGAAGTGAAGGTATTGTTGTTTCTCAGTTGGCTTTTTGTACAGGGTTGTGACGAGGTTGCTGTTGTCTAGTGATATCGTGGTGTCGAGGAAGTTAATTAAGTGCGTTGACTGTTGTGATGTGAACTTTATGTTGCTATGCGCGGTGTTCAGTAGATCTACGAACTTTTGAAATTCATGTTCCCCGTGTTCCCATATTATCAGTATATCATCGATGTATCTAAGGTACACCGTGGGTTTTAATGAGAGGGCGCTGAGAACTTTGTTTTCTAGGAACCCCATGAAGATATTTGCGTATGTGGGTGCAACAGGTGTGCCCATACTTGTACCGTGTACTTGTAGGTAGTATTCACCACTGAACTCGAAGTCGTTCAGTTTAAGAACCAAGTCCATTAGAGCGAGTATGGTTTCCGTGTCTTTTCTGGTGTTTGTAGTAGAAAGGGTATTGCAGAGGGCTGTGATTCCGTCGTTGTGTGGGATGTTAGTATACAGTGATGTCACATCCAGCGTGGCTAGTATTGTGTCCCTACCAAATGTACGAGTGTTGTTTATATCTCTGATTATTCTGAGGAGGTGGGGTGTGTCTTGTACACGCGATGGCAGTGTTGTCGGAATATGGTTTAAATAGTGGTGCAGGAATTTCGAGAGTCTTTCTGTTGGTGTGTTGTTATTAGATACAATTGGCCTGCCGGGGATGTCAGCCGTATAGAGCTCGTTGGCGTGTACCTTGTGGATTTTGGGCAGTAAATAGAAACGACCTGTGTCTGTGTTTCATGGGGTGTATGTTTTGAATGCACCAGGAGTTCTTTAAACATCAAAAATGTGTACATCCATTTGCAGGGGGTGTATTGCTACACCTTCTTAGTTGTTTTAGGTTTTCAGGGGACTCATGGGTAAAAAAGACCCGTATTAACCACACTCAGTTGAAATCCGCGTATGCGACTAGATATGATGTAAATAGTAGTTAAGTACTGTAATGCGTAATGTATGCATGTATAATGTACTGTAATATACGCCAAATATGTGCATGGAATACACAAGGTATATTTAAACAGGTAGCGCAACTCCCATAGGCCCCTGTGGCTTCAGAATGACGCCATGATTGAGACGGTCAGCGCCATCCATCCGTTGCGCGGACTACTACGATTGTAAATAAATGACGTCACTAGCATGAATAATAATTAGTGCATAATTAGCCATGCACGTTTACATTGGCCCACTTCACTTGCTCTGTATTCCCTTTTCCGCGCCCAGTCAACAATACCAGACGGGAACACAAAAATAAAGCATATCAGGTTTAATGAATCATATAAATTCCAAATACATACGGTTATCACAGATTTTGACAACTCCAAACAGAAAGGCATCGTGATGACCATACAGAAATTAGGAAGGCTCACATAAGGCCCATTTCTCACCTAGAGCTATACGTATACCTAGTGATTAGACGTTTGCATTTATTCAATAAGTGGCCGTTATAGGTCCATCGCAACAAAACACGACATCGTTGTACACAGTTGGTTCCTGCTAACACTCACACCATAATGGCCGCTCGTCCCATGACGAAACCTTTCTTTCGCGGGCCCAGCAACATGGGATCATTGTATTCATCTGTTCACTCGTGTTAATCTTGGTTTACAGCACAGAGATGTGAACGTCGCTTCCTGCTTAACCCAAAGACTGTACGAACTCCGTATTACAATGCACGGACACATGGTACGGATACAGAGACGCACGGATAAACAGACCCAACTGTGACACATGCGCAAGGAGCAGGATACGGAAACGTACTGGAGTGGTAGATGATCTCGTATATGTGCACGAG
The DNA here is from genome assembly GCF_037126465.1 of Ornithodoros turicata. Classification (NCBI taxonomy): domain Eukaryota; kingdom Metazoa; phylum Arthropoda; class Arachnida; order Ixodida; family Argasidae; genus Ornithodoros; species Ornithodoros turicata. The sequence goes on from NC_088204.1 coordinate 35,896,584, forward strand.
CGGGGCAACAGAAAGTTTTTTCTACATTGAAATTATGAATAACCTATTAGTACACACACAAGCGACGCCCATGTTGCAAAGTTTTTCTGTTTACAACCGTACCTCTACTGTCAACACCCAGGATCGCTCGCGCCTCTTGCTGGTGGCCTTGCCGATGGGTCTGATTTGGTATTTTCGCTAGTTTTCGCTACCAGTTTAGATATACCTTGGAATACACGCATCATTGTATGTTTGTTCGGTCGACTAATAATGGACTCTTATGCATGTTCCAAAAATGAATGCAGCATCAGTTATTTTAAGCACTAACAATTTTGATTTTCGGTGGGCTGATGTGCGGTGCTGTACGTTCTCACTTGTTTGCAGGTCACCGGAGCTCATCCAAAACTGCCGTCAAACTAAGGAAGCCGCCATTAGGCGTCCCCGTGTTGGCCGGCCAAAACTGGCGGAGCCCGCTAGTTTTGGCGGAGGAAATCTGAACAATGGTTTTGGTTCATGTTCGTCGTTTTTTCACTGTGTGTACCAAACAAAAGCGTGTGAAACGTTATACATAGCGATTAAATCTCGAGTGGGGTCATATCTTGTGTGTTTTATTGTTCCGATGTATTCTAGTTTTCTATTCTATTCTATGTATTCTACTCTAGTTTTCTAACTCGAGCCTACTTAGATTTCGGTTTGTATTCCGTGGTTGTCAAACCTGTCAAGCCATAAAACGCGTGAACGTATCTTTAATTAGTGAGTTTATTGGCGATTCCAAATATATCTTGGTACGGATGCCTTTAAATGGAGCCGAAATCCGAGAGCTTCGACGTTCAGTTTTGGAAGTCAGCAACATAAACATGAAACTCCCCATTGGCCTCTGCCGGTGGAACTCTCCATTCATCAACTTAAAATAAAGTTGTTATTGTTACTGCCCAATAAATGCATCAAAGAGAACTGCAAGCAGTGCAGAGAGGGTGGATCCAGAGAATCTTTCCTAAAGTAAGTAGCCTACTTTTCCTACTTTCATGTGTGTGAAATTCTTCCACTATGTTTTTAGTGAATTAAGTTTGTCTTTAGGCCGTGCAGCTTTGTACATCAGAGTGCCAATATATACAAATATAGCTTTATTTTTGTAACATTTACCCAAACTTATAAATTTCAACATCAGAAATATTTTACTAACACAGCATTGACTAGAGGCCACATGCCGCTAGGTAGCATGCCGCTGAGCAGCCATCTTATCCCACCCAGTTACTCATATTTGTTTGATCTCATCTCTCATGTTTTTGTTCAACCATCCGAGAAAAGGGTACACACACACATAGAGGAGCACCATGTATTTTCCTCAAGATACATATAATACAAGCACTCAGATATTTTCAGTCAGGGAATATGCCAAGCAGATGCTGCACCATCCCATGAACAGCCCCACATGGGAAGGCTCTGTTGCGATGGGGATGCATGCACCTGTAGCTGGAGATCCTATAGCTTTTACCGACATATTTGAAGGTGTATTATGCATGCGCTACATAAAGAAAAAAGAGCGCACTACTTCTGTTGTTTCTGTAATATTGTTAATGAAAATTTGTCGCCATCACAGGCTCCCTCAACAACATACGGAACGATATTCGAAATGGGTCCAGTGACTTGAGGAAGTGAATGCGAGATCCTACACTGACTGCAAACACGACCTCATATGCTCCACTCATTTTCAGCAATACTCCTTTTATGGTGGACACAGTCGAGCTGTACTGAAGCCTCGTGCATGCCCTAGCGTTCCGGCACCAGGTCAACAAAGTATACATGTTCAGGAGGTGATGGAGCTTACACTGTTTCATTCATTTTAGTGTCAATGTGCCTCTGTGCTTCTTTGTGAATTTTCTCAATTTTATCCTGCTTGTGCTTGTGTGCAGGTCATGCAAGAGTATACCCACAGCAAAGTGTGTCTCAGATGCAAACTCCTTCAAGCATTTGCAATGAAGCCATGACAGAGGAAGGGTGTGACCTGGGCCATTCAGTTGAAAGTGTGCTTGCGGCATACTTTTTGTTTGAGCAGGGGTTTTTCAAATACTTTAAAAAGTAAAGTACTAATTAAAAGTACATGATCGCTGCATAGACATAATTTGTAAAAGTGTTTTACATGGGTGACCAGATAGTTTGTGTGAGGCATGTTCATCTAGCACATGTTACATGACTAAAATTCATTTACTAACCACGAAACTATGGCTTAGATTTTTGTGCAATTATACCAAAACCAAGGAAGAATCTCCAGCAAAGTGGGCGGGCACTACAACTGTATACATGAAACAGCTATGTGCTACAAGATGTTCTACATCGTGGCTGCTCAGTCGATCATCTCTTTTATATGGGGAGTACCGACACTGACAGTGCATCCTGGTGTGGTGAATGCGCCTGTGTAATACACCCTTACAAAAATGTTTAATGAGTTTCTGGAGAGAAGTCAATGCCTTTTGACATCACACACATCAGAATTTCTGATGACTTCTGTAACGAGTTTCTGATGTGTTTCTGTTTAAAATTGGCCACCGATATTCTGATGTGCACTTGATGTGCACTTCTCTGATGAGTTCATGATGTGTTACTTCGGAACTGTAATGATGGCTATAGCAGCCCCACTAGTCATACTAATTAAGAATGATCAATACACAAGCACAGTCTATTAATGATTACTACCATGCACTATCATCTTCAGTGGCCATGTACAAAGATACTGGAACAACAGTGGATACACATTGGCAGCAGATTTATTTCAACTCCCGTGAAATCATTGATGACAAACTGTTTTTCAACTGCACAACAGTGGTATCGAACTTGCTGCATACGTAACCTGTAAAACGAAAAACAAAAGGGGTGCACACATTACACTCATGAAATAGTAAGTTATCACATGACATACATGGTACACAGGAAGAGAAAAAGGTTAATACTGTCATTTTCATGAAGTGCACTCGATGGTATTGAAGACAGATGAGAAATTGTCGGTATACGTTTTGCCGAGTCTCACTCAAAGATGGCATGTGACAGCAAACAAATAAATGACACCTAAGCGCAAGCGTCACTTGTTGAAAGAGACTCTAGGTAGGTTTATCCATGTGACAGTGGTATAAGATACAAACAGAGGTGTGTCTGCTTATCTTCTAATGTGGTTAGTAATCTTAACTCTTTGGAAGAGCGCGCTCATGTGGTTCATTTTGCACCAGTAGTGACCTGGTGAACACATTTGCTCACAACGAATTCGCCAAAAAGAGTTTATGGGCGAGAGAGTACAGTGACAATTGCCCTTCCTTTTTTCATTTTCATGTATGCATTCATATTCATTCGTATTCAATTTTTCATGTATGCATTAAAAAAGGCACAGAGGCACAACGGCAACAAAAACAGCGTAAGAAGTTCAGAAACAGTTCTGATTCCATCATCAGAATGAAATGCGAAAGCTGATGAGTTACCCATTTATCTACTAATGGCCACACCTGCATGCAACCCACATTTATCTTACAAGTTACTTCTGTTTGCTTCTTCGACGTGAAAAATACAGGCTGCTTGGTCTCTCTTAAGGCTGGATCCCATAACACGCCACATGTGACGGTGACATGCGAAAAATTTGATGGCGGCGGCACCACCACTGGAGCAACAAGGAAGCTATGTCACGGCTACAAAATCTTGCATCTACTTCCCTTAGATATTTGTCACTTGACGCCAGAGACTGTTGCCCGGCGCGCACCTAAACTCACTAGATTTGGCTGCATCTAAGTGGAGCGAGTGATAAAGCATAGGTATGTGGTGACAACGACATAGTGTGGCTGTCAAGACTTTATCAAAATGAAATTTCGAACTTGTACGTGGAAATTAAGTAGCCGTTTGAATCGATGGTTATCGCATGTGACCAAAATCTATGCACACTGTGTGGAAGTGGAACCGTTGCAATTGAAACTTCATTATACTTGAGACAGGTATGCACATAATCAATTAAGATGTATGAACTTTTGTCTCCCAAATGTGGTTTTGTCGCAAGCTGCTGTCGCCTCTCAGATGGATCGGGTAGCTGCACCCGCAGCAGCAACAGAAAGTGTAGCATGTCGCTTATTATGGGATCCGCCCTTTACATTGTGCACTCCATCCAATGAAACGATGGTGTAGTACTGTGGCAGAAGAGTACGTTTTTACAGCGAGTTGTGCATACAGTGATATTGATAAAGAACCCTTGGCACTGAGAATTTGTTCTGCTGGTTAACGTGGACTTTTAGTCATACTAAAAATACTAAAATTACTCTGCGCATACTGTAATCATTGTTATGCCACCAACAATATGATCAAGATATAAATAGTCTACGTTATGTAGCAAGTAACTTGGAAGTAACTCATTCGTTTTTAAAAGTAACTAAGGAACTTCAAATTGGTTTTCATAGCTGTTTACTTGCTGCATCATGGGCACTAACTTAACTGGTAGAGAGCTATTTTTTTTTTTTTTTGGTGGCTTCCACGTCACTGCCTTATATGTTGGCCAGATCCAATCTTCCAATAAACAGTAGCCATTAATTACATTTGTCCATACCAGGAACACAATTATCAAAGTGTGATTTTCATAATTCCTGTTTGTCTTGATAACGAGAGCCTAGCATATCAAGTCCTCTTATTAACTTGTACTTGAGCCCCTCCATGTCACAGGGATGGAAGAGAAAAAAATGGAAGATACAGCGACATCTAATGCATTTGACTAGCAACACATCAAGTGTGACTGCAATTAACACCCTAGCACCACCCTACCAGCCCATGTAACAAAATTTCTCCACCCTATGCTGGGGGTCACAGTGCACGAAATTGGAAACTAGTCTGATACATTATGTATCATGTTTGCCTATACCTGTCATTAGATGAACAATAATAATTTGTCACATATAATCTATTACGTACCAATTAGGGCATTGATGCGTACTGGATCCAGGGCCTCCTTAATGGGACCATCCTTATTTGCATTGGACCCTTTTCCAAAAAGGGATTTCCCTTGCAGTTCTTCGAGGGGGAAGAGGATCCGCAAGAGTCCCCTTGCAAATTTTGTGGGTGCCCCTCGGCAGTGCGAGTGGAGCTGATCTAATGAGGTTTTTTCGACCAGCACTCCACCGCCAATGTTCACCTGCACAGCAAAAGATATATCAATACCACCATGCACACACTTCAACACCTCAATATTTCATTAATTTGCTATCTTTGTCATTGTGGAATGCAATACACCTCACTTCACTCGAGCACTTCCTATGTTGCATAATGTAAAAAACCCCGAGACCTGGGAACACGAAGGGACAGACACAAACACGAAGTGTTTGTGTCTGTCCCTTCGTGTTCCCTAGTCTCGGGGTTTTTTACATTATGCATCATCTTCACCAGCTCGCTTGCTTCCTAGCCATTTTTTCATTGTCACTTCCTATGTGACAGGAGTCTTAGACCAGTTCAGTGGCATTATTGCTAGAGCCTGACGTTTTTGGGAAATATTCTTTTCTAAATTTGGGGGTAAAATCACGTAAATAACCACATGCTCTAAATCCATGCGAATTCGGATAGAAAAATTTCAAGTCTGCTATATTCACGGAGAAATCAGGATCAGCTACTCACACTAACACTACTGGTTTGGTAGAAACTGTGATGTAACTGCATTTTCTGTCAAACAAGTTAGCGCGCATTCCGACAGACGTCCCAGTGAGGACAACTTGATGGGTAAAAATTTGGTTTCACCCTAAAAACGCTACCTTCAATTCAGGAACCTCTAAGCCAGGCTCTAGTTACAGTGTAACAAAAAAAACCTGAGACTAGGAGCAAAAAAGGCACACACATAACCTGTTCTGTGTGTGTTCCTTTTTTGCTCTTGTTTCAGGTTTTTCGTTGTTTTAGAAGGTACCAGCTCGCCTGCACCCTAGCACTTTTACCATTGATATAATTATAGTACTCTTTTCCATGCTCACAGACATGTGTTTCATGTTCTATGCTAGGGTGCAGGCGAGCTGGTACCTTGTATGTTACCGTGGTATGTGGTACACGGTACCTTGTTGGTACCATGTATGTTACAGGTACACGTTGCCACAGAACAGTATTAACTAGCAATGTAGCACCTAAGGGTCTCTACGTACTGCAGATTTGGTCATATTCTGCAGAAAAAGGTAATTCTCCCACATAATTATTGGTGTCCTCAAAAGTGAACAATACAACACCTTTTCAGCTTCGACAGGCGTCGAATGTTGTGATGCCTCCAGTCTCTTTGTTATTTTCCGCAGGTTTTGAACCATTCGATATGAGTCTGTAACAAGAAGATGAATACACTTTACAAATGCAGTATCATGCATAAAAAGTAACTAAGCAGTCACAGAAGATAAAGAACAAAAAGGTGAAATACTGAGCGACAGCACACGTGTACGTACAAAGGGCGGGAAGAATAAGAGTGGATGAGCCATAGGAGTTACCATAGTTGTTTTGTGCCTGTCTCAGATCTTCTTCAAGCTTCGTGATGCGGTCCTGCAACTCCTGCACCTTTTGCTGGGCCTCACACTTGCATTTTGGTGCTCCCTGCACAAACAGTGCAGGGTTTTAAAAACATTATGCATAACTAACGTCATTGTGTGCAATTGGGCACATCCAAAGCGACATACAAAACTAACTTCTATCAAGCTTCGCGCAAGTTAAATGTGCAGCTGCGTTATTACAAAGAAACGGCGCCTGAAGTTCGTCAAATACTTACTCTATGCAAATTTCGTGGGGCTTCTGCAGCTCCACCTTCGGTACCGTTTTCAGAGCATTGGGATGAGCTTATGGTCCCACGTTTCGCGAGCCTAGCGCGGCGCCGCTCCATCACCTTTTCTGTACCTGAAGTACGTTGTCGCAAAAGTAAATAAATAAACACATTACGTCGTCCATGACCAGATGCAATCGGTCATGTACTTAACTTACCGCAATCAAGAAGTTTTGCAGAAGATGGCGGTTCACCGTCCTTCCACTTAACCGAGACAATGCTACCGCGTAGATCGTCAATGGCGGTATTGTCTGCCATGAGGCGGAAACCAATAGCCACATCCACAAGCATCCGTACATCATAAACATCCCAGGAGTCTTCGGTCAACCATTTCACTAGTATGTGCATGCTTACGAAATTACCAAAGACAATTACCAAGTTCCAAGTGCAAACACGCGCGGCAACCGTCGATCTGGCTAGCGGCTATGGATAACGGCAGTAGGAAGTACTTGTGGCGCACGTACCGCACTGACACCTACGATAATCACTGCTATTTTATACAAATAATCGTTGTAAAATCAAATATACAAACAGTTAATTTTAGTAATATAAAATAATAATATATTTAATGAATACGGTGCATAAAAAAAAAATTGACAAGCTAGCCGAGACCGGCCAAGACCATGGTCGTGGCGAGAATCGGAAGTTGGCCGTTGTGATCACGTATGGTTGTGAAATTTCTCTAACATGCCTAAAACAAAACGATATAAACAGTATCTGTATGACACCGCGTACGATATTCCGGTTCGAACAAGATGTCGACTGAAAGCACACGAAGCAGCACGAAATGTTCTTCAGACGTCTACGCAAAGCTCATGCGGAAATAGCAGCGTGCATGAATCCGACAGCGATGATGGTACTCAAAATATGCCATTAAATGAAGCTCCAAACAGAAGTGTAGAACAAAGTGAGCGAGGTCGTGCTACATCTCCTGACAATGAAGAAGAAAATTATGTGCCCTCGGAATGCGAAACCGCTTGCGCTGCGGAGGAAAGGTTGCGTGGCGATTGTTCCCAAGATTATTCATCAAGTGATGATGACGACACTGTTCCAGAACCTGGAGAGACTTCGGAAGCAACAGATGAACTGGTGAGTTCCTCACATGTGCAACGAACTAACGTCCGAATCACACTGTTTTAATTACACGGCTTCAACTGTAATTCACGGTTTTTTTTTCCTGTTTTTGCACCCACCCATTCACAGCTTAATTTCCAAATGTGTCTTTAACCTTTCCAGGGTGAGCCGCTGTACCCAGGAGGAAAACTTTCAAGGGGCCAAAGTCTGGTGATGGTGATGGCCCACAGCCTCAGGCATCATTCATCAAAAGAAGCAACAGAAAGTTTTCTCAAAGTGATTGATGCCCACACGCCGGAAGGTGCTGTTTTCCCCAAAACAAAGTTTTTGTTTTTCAAGAATTTTTCATCGTTGTACGAGGCCAAGCGAACAACCCATATCTACTGTCCAGAATGTTCCGGGTATTTGAGTACTGCACCATGCACAAGTGAATACGTAGAGTGCTCCTTGTGTTCTTCAAAGCATAAGCCTGTGGACCTTTTGGAATCTGGCTCAGTGTTTTTCACCCTGGACATAGAGGCGCAAATTAAGCAGCTTCTTCTAAGTGGCAAGCTGGCACGTCACCATACTGGAGTTTCATATGATGTGAGCGATATAACGGAGAGTGCTGCGTACAACAGGTTACCAATGACTGAGGATGATATATCAGTGACTTGGAACACCGATGGTGTTCCCTTGTTTGAGTCGTCTGGATACGGTGTGTGGCCTTTGCTACTGCAGGTTAATGAGCTGCCGTACAAAAACAGGGTCCAAAAACTGCTCCTTTTCTCCATGTGGATGGGACCGAAGAAACCCAATATGAATGCGTTCCTAAAGCCATTTGTGGAAACCATGAACAGACTTTCGTCAGATGGTATCTCTTGGACAACACAAGATGGTTCTTCCAAGAAGTGTCGTGTCTACGCCGGGCCATGTAGCGTGGACACTGCTGCACGCTGCATGGTCATGAACATGACACAGTTCAATGGTGCTCATGGCTGTGCATGGTGTGAGCAGAGAGGTGAAGTAGTGGAAAAAGGCAAGGGACACACCCGTGTCTATCCAGTGGAGAGGCCGCTAGCAAAGTTGCGGACACATGACCGTTTCGTGAAAAATGCTGAAAAGGCCCAATCTAAAGGAGAGCCCTGTTTGGGTGTGAAAGGCCCTAGCATTCTATTTTTCATGACTTTCTTCAACTTTTGTAATTCATTTGTAGTAGACTATATGCACGCTGTCTGTAATGGATTTGTGAGAGCCACCGCGTTTCTGTGGTTCAGCCAGAAGAGGAGATATCCTTACAGCATTGGATGCTACCTCCCACAGATGAATGACCGACTGACGCAGCTCACTCCCATCTGGGAGATTAGTAGACTCCCACGGTCGCTTTCAGATATGAAGTTTTGGAAGGCTTCAGAGTGGAGGGATTGGATGCTTTTGTTTTCTCTAGTCGTTGTTAAGGATTTCCTTCCAAAGACTTATTATGATAATTGGAGAAAATTTGTACAGATTATGCACTTTTGTCTCCAGTCTAGTATTCCTATTGACAGGGTGGAAAATGTCAAGAAAGCCATGGAAGAGTTCCTTGAAGAATACCAGAAGCTATATGGGGCGGTGAGCATGAGTTACAATGCACATCTTCTGATTCACATGGTGGACCATTTGAAGGAGTGGGGCCCACTCTGGGGTTACTCAGCATATCCATTCGAGTCAATGAACGGGAAGCTTGTACGGCTTGTAAATGGCACGAGATATGCAGATTTGCAAATTGTGGAAAAATTTAGCATCCTGCAAAGCCTTCCACAAATTCTTACAGCATCCATGCCGTGGCCAAATGACTTGATACTTTTTGTGCATTCACTGCTGAAGGGGTACAACCTAAGGAAGTCTGGCACAAAATTCGATGAAGTGATCCTGTATGGTAAGGGAAGCAAAGGACCGGAAGGTACGAAGTACAAGAAAGCAACTGTTGGTACCTTCACGTATTGTATAGCATCAATCGATAAGTCAAAGAGGAAAAATTCGTATGTGTATACCAGTGGGGGTGCATTTGGAAGAATAGTGGACATATTTAAGACAGGCATTGAGACTGTGCAAACAATGAAAAGTGGTGTATACTTCAAGATCCAAAATTTCCGGATCCTCAGCATCTTTCTACCTAGCATAGTTGATAGTAACCCTGCTGGCTTTGTAAGCGTCCATGAAACAAATGAACACGTTATTGTGAATGCGTCAGAGGTGAAGAAGTGTGTTGTGCTTTGCTGCATGGGGAGGACCATCTTGTGCGTTATTCCAGAAAAGTATGTGTTGGAATCTGTTTAATCAATTGTGCTGTACTCCCAAATGTTTCATGTTGCTTTTTGACACTAAACAAGTCTGAAATCTATCGTACCCTTCTTGCAATAAGTGTGAGTTATTCCATGTGGATGATAGTGCGGAGTAAAGAAAACCAGTAATATTGATCAGTGGATGCTGTACATTTCTCTATCGAATGGTGGCCCTAATTTTAGGCTATATGAGTGACTGAAACTACTGCCACCTCCAAAGTTCCAGCCTCAATCTGCCCATCTCCGTCTGCCCATATTGCTGGTTTTGGATTTCCCCATCAATACAGGACAACCCATACTGTAGATCACACCTGTTGCAAGAGGTCTAAAACTGAATTTTAGTATTGTCTGGATCAGTGAAATGCTGCAATTTCATGAAACTTAGTGACGTTCTAATTCCAGCACAGATTGTATCATTGACTGAATCATTCCTGTACCACCAATCATGTCCTCTTTTTGTGTATGTGCATATGTATATATATACACTTTGTAACCCTCTATAGTTAACTGAAGTCAACTTGCTGGAATCTTGTCTAACTTTTTGTCATGTTTGTTTGTATAGCTGCCAACTACATTAATCAAGATATAAAAGTATTTATGCTTTGGGACAGCTTTGATTGTTTTAGCCTGTATATATAGAGATCATAACAAAACATGTGCTATGATGGAAGTATACGTGATATGTTCCCCAAGCTTCATTGTTGTCAAACTTACCATTAGCAAATTGTCTTCAAAGCTTTTTACATTTACATAGTATGCATAATTATTTAGAACATAAGGTATATGTCCCTCTGTGTTCTCCCTTTGTAAATAAAAGTGTTGAATAATTTTTGTAGCAGTGCACATTATGTTGACATGGAGTACATTATTTTACAAATACTAGAAACCAATGTGGCAAATAAATTAGTATTCATCTGCAAGGTTAAATCAAAAAGTGAAATTCACCTCAACATCCAGGCTGCATCACTGCAGTCATGACAAATTGTAGTAAAATATCAGTGGTCAGTTTAAGGTATATGACAGCACGAGTGATATGTCCTGATGATTTCATACATTAAAAACTTTGTGGAAAAGATATGGAAATTTCTCATGAGAAAAGTTAATGTCAATGCTCCATGAAGTTCCTGATAGGACCCTAATGTGGAATCACATTACACGTTGAGTTTCTGATGCGTTTCTGTTGACTCATTAGAAACACATCAAGATCATATAAGAAATTCAATAACGATTTTTGTAAGGGTCATACTCTCAGGACACGGTACTGCACAGCCATTGGTAGTAAATGTCATATGGATCACCTGAAATCGCCAAGTTATTGTCAGGTACATGTGGAATGAAAATCAGCAGAGAACTTCGCATACTCAGAGCATATACTTGGCAGGTACTCTTATTATGACAAATATCAGACTTCGTGACACATCGTAGATGTTTCGGTTTCGTTTGGCGTGCTTTGAAACCGCAACCCTTTGCTCTGCGAAATGTTCTGTTACAATACTGTCAATGTGACGCTTCAGATAACAAAGCTAACAATCAACATTTGAGATATGGCACAAGATAATGTAAAGGCAGTACTTTACGCAGCAATCTTCTGCACTGTGAGGATAGTACTGCTCGCGACACGGTTGTCTGAAATCCCCTGTCAGTAGTTCTGCAACCCAAATTTCCTTGATTGCTTTTCGAAATGTTGTTCCAATAGTGTATTTAAAAGTGGATCGTATGTTGCATGTGTTCCTTACTCAAAACAAATGACCTTGCAACACCTCGAGATTTGAGATGGGATAAACCACGGGGTGCTGATTTCAGACAACCGTGTCGCAAGCAGTACGCGCGTAATCGTAGCTTGGGACAAAGCTGTGACTTTAGTGATATTCTTGTCGCATTATGAGTTGATAATGTTATCACAGCCACGCACAGTTCAACATGGTGAGTAAATAGAACGGCATTTGGTGACAAGTGCCTACACCACTTAGTTGAATGTTCGCTTGCGCTGATAATATTTTTTCAAAGGCGCAGAATCCCAAGATACGGTTCGCAATACATTGTATGTCCTTCTTCCACAAAGTTAGAGCAGTTAAACACTGAATATCCGGTTCTTTTTACGTTGAAAAAGTACGCTGACAACTCCAGACAACTCCAGCATACAACTCCAGGAGAACTTCGAACCGGAACCGTAAATCCATGTGACATTGCAACTTCCCTCATTTCATGTTGACAGGAAGTTGGAAACCATCCATAGCACACTTAAGTTATAAGCACTGAAGACCAGACAGTAGCGGAACATCAGGTAGTATCATACGGGGAACACGTTAACGGTTAAGCGGAAGGGCATAATGAACCCTTTGCTCTATGCGCAACGTTGTGCGACCTAGACTAAATGTTTCACAGTGCACGCGGCTCTTCGTGACGCCTATTCTAGGCGGCATCGGTGACAGCTATGCTACGCGCTATACTGTGACGTTCGCCATAACAGCGACTGGCATAAGCCGAACTTTTTTAAAAAATGTGCCGCTTACTAAGCGTCACTCGATTTAGAGGAGTGCTATTCATATGCATGGGACGGACATGCATGACTATGAAGCATATGCATATCAAATTCTTTCGTGCGCAGCCAGGCGTATGCTTCAGGAGCAGGCGAATCACTTGCTAACGGTCTCAAACTATGAAGGTAAGAATCAGTCGAGGATGCTGCAGGAATTATTGCATTTTACAAATTACTTAGCATGTTATACACAATGAACATTACATAGTAACTGCTGTGTGCAAGCATTCGTGTGAACAGAATTAATTCATACTCTATTGAGTGATGTCACTCATGACGACAGCCACAACTGTCTGTATTACTTGTACACTTAAAGGGATCAGTTATGAATTAAGCTACCCCTACACAGTAGGCCACAATTCATTCACGACCTTAGAATTTTGTTTCCCATGAGGCGAAACGGTTGCACCCGCCTATACAAATTCAACGAACTATGGTTTGCCCTCACTCCTCACATTCCGGAGACAAGATTTCTAAGTGGCAATATGTTTCTTGGTATTTCCGTTGTATCTGTGTGGTGTGCAACCCACATGGCTTTAAAAGCTTTCGCGTGCATGTTTTTGGGCTGCCGTGCTAATTAAAAACACGTGACGCACATGTAGACATGAGCGTAGCAGTTTGTGGCGGGCCATATGACGCAGCATGAGAAGGCCGTAGGCGATTCAAATAAAAGTAATGAAAATTGCACATAATCCGACAAAATGGTTTTAAATGCCATTTGCACTTTGTTTCACGTCGCTGTTAGTTCCATAGTATCGGCGTTGCTGTTCCACATCTACATAAAACTTATACACGCAGCACGCTTGTTCCTACAAAACTAAAACAGTGCAGCATTTTGTTGCTGAAGATGCTGTCAAAACGTCTCCCAATTTCCTCCGATACTTCTCCCTACGCGGCAACCGCTGTAAATGGGCTAACGCAAGCACCAGTTGGTTCAACTATTCGAAAGAAACACCTTCAACGCTTACACACCACACGAAACCTGATTAACCAATGAGTTTATAGCTACTGCACTTATCGCGGAACCCCACGCACTGTCCGTCATCTACAAGTGCAGAGACGTGAAGCCAGGAAAAGCCGTAGCTGTAATCCATGTATGTAAGCACCCGATGTAAGTACGGACACGTCAATATGTCCGGTCGAGCGCATCTACATCATAAAACATGGCTGCGCTCATGTGTGTTTCAGAATGAATTATCTGTTTTTTTTATAGAGGGCACATTAGCCAGTTGGCGTCCACAAACAGGAATGGACCAGATCCAGCATAATGAAAGGTTTTGAAACTGTGGTGCGTGACCATTTAAAAGTGCGTGGTATAATATCCTGATAGTGCGACGTCAGTCGAAGAAGCTTTCGTTATTCCAAATATTGTTCGCCTCAACTTAAGAGTTACTCGAAGGGAGCGAATGGGCAACGCAGGTCGTGAAACGCTCAGACTGAAAATTCGCACAGGTGGTGAGGTGAGGCTTTCTCCAAAGAAGTAGTCAAATGTCTGTTTTATGTGTTTCATTCTTAGGAACGCAGCCTACACCGGTGGGTGCACTTGGTTTTGCTGGTCATTCAGTCACAGCTCCTCTTCAAGTTCCAAAGGTTCTTCAGACCATCCAAAGGCAAGGTTGAAAGCTGAAAAAGAATCGTATTCTGCTGTTGAAAGCTGGCTGTTGAAAATTGTATCTGCTGTTGAAAGGTATATCTTGCGACAATCATCTTTACTTAGTTTGTTCAGACAAATGTGCAAGCTTCTGTAATTGCGAACATTTTTTGCTCCCTTTGCAATAGCAACTTTAGCAACTTAGCAACTTTCGAGGAAAGTTAAAAACATGTCATATAAAGGCGTACGTAAAGGGCTTTGTACAGTTGGAACAACAACGTCCCACACGTATGCCGCCATTTCGCTTCATATCCTGTCGTGTTCGTGTTACCGCAGTATCCTGCCCTCCTCTGGCCTCGGCAGGGCACGTGCTGTTTGAGAGGCAGTGACTGTCCGACAACATACGTTACCTTGCGAGGACTCTTTTGACCGATTAGGAAGACATCATAAGATACTGAAGAAAACACAGTGCCCGAGGCATACTTTCTGAGTCAATAGTTATCCTATATTTATCCTTTATTTATGTTCATTATCATAACTGGTCTAGAATGCGTCAACACTTTGCAAGAAACGTCACGTTTAGCATTTAACGTAACAAAATGTACCGGGGTGACGACCTGTCACAGCATGCGTTTTTTGCTGTATGGGTTGTCAGTATGCTCAAGTTCTTTCCGCAAAAATTTTAAGCGTCGTCGTGAATGTACTTTAAAGTACCGCAAACACTACAAAACTGTGGCGCGTGACCGATGGTTACGGACGAAACATAAAAAGTGGATAAACCAAATACTTTTGGCAACATGTTCGCTTCTTGCTACTTCATCCGCCATAAGATCTGTAAGGCTAGGAAAGTCCGCTCTCTAAATTCCCTCCTTTGTTGTACACCTTTCGTGTTCCTGATAAGCTTTGACTTTGACGTAGATTGAGAGCGGATTAATAATTTTCAGTATGACCTACTAATGGGACTACTGCAGTAAGGGATATCTAACATGTAACTTGCAGAATCGAACTGCGGGGCATCCAGCAGGATCGTCTGACGTGGAATGACCCAGGGCTGTTCCTGTTGATTATAGCCTACGTGACAATGAAAAGAGAATTCATCTTCGCGTGTTGTACTGCCGTCCATGTCTGCCGCTATTTCTGTGCTTTTAGACACTGTCGCAATGCGGCATAGAGTATATGCGTAGTTTTCGTGTCGTTCTGTAACTTTAGTTCTTAAGATAAGTGAAGACAAAGACAGAGAACCCCCAAAGCAACGGAACAATGATCTACTCCGTGCTTTGTGACCTCTCTGACTGCTATTGTAGGTGGTGGTGGTGATGAAAGGGTTCGCCATTGTCGGCCTCACAGAGGTGGGCAACGTCACGACCGACGCCCTGGGGGAAGGTGCATCCTGCGACAACTGTACCGACATATGTTTGAAAGCGTCTGAGGAAATCCTAGGAAAAACCCCATACAACACAGTCGGCACCGGGATTCGAACCCGGGTACCTCGTCTCGACCAGACATGGCCAGCACGCTAACCACTGGGCCACGGGAGCTGGCGACTGCTATTGTACCGTAGTATGCGTGGGAGCAATTCCTTTACGATCGCTTACGCCAATAAGATAACTCAGATTCTGTCTTTATCCCCCTCCCTCCGAAAAACTATTTTAAACCATTCACCTACAAAGCTCAAAATTTTGCTGAATCGTTTAGTTCACTGGGTAGCGGTTCTATAAAATATACGCATTGTAGATACCTCAGAAAAGAAGCGTAACTAGACCTCAGGATGGAGCCAGACTTTTGTGCAAACTGGTTCCACTAACACCAGCACTGAGGACTTCAGAATGCTACCGCCGGCAGTGCGTCAGTGCTTACTGTTCACTTACCGAGCCCCAACGAAATCAAAATGCATGCAATCAGGAATACCTGGTCCAAAATCTTCACATTTGCTAGCATCCTGCAGAAATGCAAGGAAAATGAAAAATAACTCAACACAGAATAAAGCAAACGATCAGCTGACGGAGCGCGCATGCCCAAAATAAGTTCGCAACTTTTGCCACCAAGAAACACGAACTACAGCAAGATTTAGATTGTAATGGGTATAGCTTTTGTGTGTATTGCTATTGGGGTTGGATTTATGGTATATTGAGGTGTGCTGGCGGGACAGCTCGTCTTTTTCCCTGCGTTAATGAGGAAAAGCTTCGCCGCGGTCATATGATATGCATTTGCTTTTTAATTTCAGCTCCATGGCAGATTCTGGTCCCGTGCGGCACAGTGTCATGTAGCGATGTGGGTTCAGTGTACAAAGGAACGTAGAGTGAACAGAAGGACAAATAAAACGGTACGCATGTTGCACTCAAGCGACCCGACCATATACGGTCAAGCCAGTGTAACACTTCTTTCACTACACAACGACCAGCGGAACTCATCATACACTCTTAAAATAAAAAGTGTAAACTCCTTTTTTGGGACTACACCCTTGCCACATATACCACTCCCTAAGGAGTGTACCGCTACTCTCCTCCTTAAAGGGGGTACCAGCACTCCCCCCATAGAGTGTGCGGATACTCTCGTTAGGGAGTCTCCTCACTCCCTTATTATCGTTGCCAGTAGACCTTGAGAGGAGTATAGTAACGCTCATGGAAGGTGTATCACAACACCTAGAGAGGAGTACCATAACACATTGAGATGAGCATAATAACTCACATGAAGTCAGTGTCACTACACCTTGAGGGGGATTTGCAGTGCTTTGGGATAGCCCTTCACGTGGCAGTAAATACAGTGCAGAATCGGAGATTGATGATCGAACGGCGTGTACAAAGTGGGGGAGTCAGCCAGGACAAATGGAAATTGAAGAATTCACAGACTGAATAAGTGATACCTATGTTTATTTACATTGTACACAAATTCTAAAATAGATACTAACGACAACAATAATCATAAGCTTGTCTCAAACTATGCTACACTTCTGACTCTCGATTGAAATAGTGTTTGTTAGTTATACCGTACTATTGCAATGCATGCAGGAGAAGATGTGACTGGTAAAAGATGTAGTACAATAGTTTTTACTGAGAACTACTAGAACCACAAAATAGACTGATCATTTAAAACGAAATATTCCTCACCCATGCCTTTTTCTGGAACTACATGGCGCGAAGTTTTTTGTACGAGAAATAACTGTGTTTGCAATGCAGAGGGCAGGAATAATTTATTTCTCAGAGCAACATGCACATGTCCGTAAGACGTAGGCTATCACTGCAAGGGGATTAAACCCTTGCAGTAATAGCCTTGCAAAACCCTTACCCTTGCAACCCCTTAAACCCTTGCAAAACATATACTAAACCATGAGAGGCGATGTGATCTGACAACTAACACGTACATGTGTCAAAAACTCATGAGTCCTACATGAATATGTAGTGCCTGTCCTGTTCCTCTTCGAGTCTGTCCATGTTCAGTCAGTTTACTTCTGCTCAGCAAGATCTCCTTTTGTATGCCATATTTAAAGTCTCGTGTCCAGATACTTTGATAATTTTCGGTAGTGGTGTGTCAGCAACCACATTTATGATTTGTTTGGACTCATTGCGAATCTGTAATGCACAAAAAATACAGTGTTAATGCTCTGAAGTGCTTTGAGCTCAAAACGCTAAGCACTTAGTATTCTAGTCAGGCAGGAAATACAATACAAATGCAGATCGCAACCGATAATTGATTTCAAGAACGAAAACTACATTCATCCCAAAGTACAGTGCAGGCGTGTTGGAACGTCCTGAGGACACTTGAGCTCTTTCATCTAGACATCTTTTTCTGTTGACCTGTGATATTTTCTTCCCTCTTTTTTGCGCGCATGTGTCAAAGTTCGACAAACAACAACAACAACAACGTTATTTTTGACTTTGGAGAGTGGGGAGGTTCATCGCCACGGGCGATACTCTACCCCATTGCTGGTGGGAATGTGGGGAATAAAATAACGAGCCCCTTCACAATAACGATCGAAGTCCGATGGTGTCCAGAAATGTCAGAGGTACTCTCAAGTTTACTATTTACTATATTACACTTACCCTTATCAACAGTTACTCTCGCAATGTCACTCTTTCGCAGAGTACGCTGCATACAGCCGCAGTTGCTTCGCGGCGCTACCATGAAATAATAAATAAAATAAAATATTAATATTAGGCACACCCTGGCACACATTACTGTACAATGGAGTTGCAGTTCTGAGTTTTGCTGGATAATTGTTCCTTCGTCCCTGTCAATACACCATTTAAGATCAGGTCAAGCACCTGTTAAGAGCTAACCTGTAAATACTAGAATCAGAATATTACATACTTATAGATAATGCACTGAACTCGTACGGCTTTACGTGAAAGAGTACGATACTATGAGTACATAAAAAATATATTATGAATTACACTTGTAACTTTGAAAACTCACCTGCGCGAGCAGAACATGCGTAACTAAGAAAGCAAAAGGTGATTCCTTCCGAGAGGCAATGACACCCACTACGCCTTCTTCGTAGACTCACTGTAGTTTGGAGGTAAACAATGCCATCTTCCTGAATGAATAAAACTACTACTCTCAGCACAGTCCTTATGTCCTGTAATGTCGCGATCATCACATAAAGTACGTTGCATACGATGCGAGATTCTAATAAGAAGCGTCTGAAATGCTATACAACACCCACTACTGCAAGGTACATACATCTGCTTTTACAGTACCAGAGGTCACCTACACCTGTTTGAAAACAGAATGACAAAAATTAACAAAACGAACACAGAATTATTGTAACAGTTTCAACAGATGCGCCTGTCTAACCAGCTATGAAGCAGTGCTACATTACAACGTTCGCGACATGCTAAAAATATAGGTGAACTACAAGAGACTCGCCCTTTGAGATATTTTCAAAACATCACGCAACGAGTTTGCATACAAACGTGCATGAGCAGCTGGAAGGCCGAAGTACAAATTGAAGAGAGCAACACCAATAACCATTGTAGCACAACATGTGCCCCGCGTCTCGATAGCGTTCCCCAGCTACTACAACGCGTGCGCATGGCTCCTCCAAACAACCTTCATCTGGGTTTCGTCCACTCCCCATCTGCTAAAGGGAGTACCGTAACTCCCTATACTCGGACAGGGGAGTAGTAACACGCCGAAGGGAGAAACAGGTAGTCGTTACCCTCTTTCTACTCCCAAAGTACATCCTTTTTTAGGAGTGTACTCTGGAGGAGTGTACTCAGCTTATTGAGTACCCTGAGTGCTGTAAAAGTTTCGCACGCTCTTGGCGGATTCGAATGAAGAGTGAAACAGTTAATGCAATCGTTGCATTGCTCAACACACCCATGGTTAGCTTGAAGTTGCATTTTCTACACCGACACTTTCACTTATTAATCACAAATGCTTTAGTACACCTCCACTTGGGGATCATCATCCCTTGCCATGCACACAATTGGTTTATCCTACGAGAGTAGATGATGAAACTCTTTTCGCGAAGTTTTACAGCGATAAGCTACTGCAGGTTCAATTTCCTGTCCCGTACGTTGCATCGCCGAAAACCATTATCTCTCTTGGCGCCAGACGAAGCGAATAAATGAGAAAACGGCGCGGGATGGATATGGGTCATTTCAGAGAGCCACTTTGTCTGACTAGCGTGTTCCACCTCACATGTCACGGCCAGTGTTTCTATGTTGGAGGTTTTCCAGAGTTTCGTGCTAGAGCCTAGAGCCTCTCGTGCTAGAGCAAGGGAGGTCAAGGAACAACATGACCGTTTTTTCAGTTGATGTTGTCGACCTGTTTTACTCAATTCCACACGTTCAACTCCTACAGTCAGTGGAGGATATCATCGAGCGCTCGGGAGGAGTACGGTTCCAGCATAATGCGGGAGTCTCCATTTCGACGTTCATGGAGCTACTTACAGCTTATCTGTCTTCGACCGTAGTTCAAAGCTCTGGACGGTTCTACATTCAGAAGAAAGGAACTCCCATCGGCTCGTGTGTTTCACCGCTCTTATGCGAGATATTCCTGGCCGCTGTGCACAATCAGGTCTACGAAGCATTGAAGGATAGGTGCATCTTTAGGATTTTTCGATACGTGGCCGATTACTTAATTTTTTTCACAGATTCGGATTCCTCGAGGATGGATACACACTATATTTTAGATCTAGCTAAGCTAACGCCAGCGGCCTCGATTTTACCTTCGAACTGCCTTTGGAAGGTTGCATTCAGTTTTTGGACATTAGAATGGTTGATTCTGTTTTTCACAAATGCTGGTCCTACCACCCGAGGCCCAGGAAGGCTGTGCTCCCTTTTAGTTCTTGCCATACCAAAATTGTCAAGAGGGGCATTGTTCGAACCATGCTGCGCTCTGCTCTCAATAAGTCTTGTGAACATGAGATGCAGCACAGCTTCCAAGCACAGCTGGGGAAGTTGGCAGTCGGTGGATACCCGGACACCCTCATCCAATCTGTGTCAGCAACCTACATCACCGAGATGCGGCATGCCTCGACCACAAAGAGGAGGCGGCCCGAAGGAAGACCTGTCTGCCATTCCTTATGTACATAAAATTTCGCACAACATCAAGAAAGTAGCCGAAAGACATGGTGTCCCAGTGGTCCTGTCCGCTCCGGTGAAGCTACAAAAGCTGTGCTCCAGAGTCAATAACCCCAAGCCACGCCGGGGTGTGAAGTCCAGCATAAGAGGCCTTTCGTAAAATGTGACACATCTTTGGTTTATAAAATTCCTTTGACCTGCGGCAAGCACTATATAGGGCAGACTGGAAGGTGCCTTAATGTTAGGTTACTTGAACATGCAGCTGCACTAAAAAACACGCCCAGTGGACACCTTGCACTACATGTAAGGGATTGCGGTTGTACACCGTTATCTGACCGCACGCTTGCCAAGCATCCCAATCAGACAGTGAGGCAGATACACGATGCCTTCAACATTTTTCAGCATGGTCCCGATTGTGTCAGCTGCCCTTCAATAGCCTTGTCTTCTGAGTAATATGATTATCTAACGAGTCGCACAGATCGTGATATCGCCGTTTGAGTGTGCTAACCTTGCTGTCATCGCTGTTGACGTCATCATATCTTGATGTTTTTTGTTCCTTGCATTAAATTCGTCAGTTGAGAGTAAGCTGTTTCTGTTGTCCTGTCTCCTACTTTGTCCGACGTCGCCCTTGGCAGCCTAAACTAGTAATTTACGCAGAATTTGCACATTGAGCGCGAAGCGGCGGATCCACGGAGTTTTCGGGTTATTTTATCTTTGTAGCACATATTGCAGAGAGTGTTAGGGGATCAGTGTTGGCGAAAATCCCTGCATGGCAACATTGTCTTGGAACCACAAGGGTACTAATGCTAGATCTAAAAGGATACTAAGTCCTGACGCGGTTATGGACAGCAGGAACACGTAAAGGAAACGCGCTCACTCCCATTGACAATCAAGCCCGGAATTTCAACAAACCTTTCGCAAGATCAAGAAAACGACATTCCAGATGGCATCCGGCCACTCGTCTGGACGCCCTGTCTTCATTTATTACTGTCGTCTTATTTCAGTGGCCATGTTCAGTCTGGAGAGAAGTGTATTTCATGCGCCTCTTGTCCCTAACTCAGGTGCGCAATGGGTATAACCATAAAGCTGTATTCGACGAAAGTATGCGCGTCGAAACTTTTATAAACTCATACCGTGATAGCGTAGTTTGAAGAAAATCCAATGTATGGAGGCTTTTACGGCTCCGTTTCAAGGGACAGTCGGAAGAGACTTCGCAACACTCATCCACAAAAAGAAAAGGGCGCAGACTAACTAGTGCATGATGATTAATAAACAAAAATCCGACAGACACGGGACACGTAGACAACCACGAAGTTCTCAGATTTTATGTAAATAGGTCATTGTTTCTCCCTCTTCCTTCCCTCCAGGAGTTTGATATTTAAGAGGTTACATGTTATTAAACCCTGTACTGTGTTTGGCAACTTGGTGTTTGTCTACGTGCCCCGTGTCTCTCGCTTGTTTCGTTCTATTAATCTTCGCAACACTGGCCGGCGCATGCGAAGAGTTACGCCGCGCGCATGCCGGCTTCTTGTCGCTCGTAGCAGCAGCGGAGAAGGTATTGCGTGTGTGCTCGGAATAGCGGCGTTATCGGCTGTCCTAAGAAGTACGCGTACGGAATATAATCTTGCTGCGGTCCACAATCGGCAGGGCGAAACCTATACCGAGCGGCACAGGCGAGCCCCACTAAACAGCTCTGTCGCTGTCGTTGATCTGATGCCAGTGTAACTTACATCCTATCTGCCTGCTTTTTAAATATTCCTCACACAGACAGGGTCCATGTCTCATAGTAGGCTCAGCGATTCCACTGACTCCAACAACTCCAAACCGAATATAGGCTGCCTACAATTTAAAGAACGCAACAAGTCACATAAGAGACTGCACCAGAGACATCATTCAACTACAGGGCTTACCTAGAACTATAAAGGGTGTGTGTGTGTTTTTTTTTCATCTCTGGGCCTGCGGACGATCTTGGGCATCTGTTGCTCAATCGTCGAATGACTAATTACCTAAAAATCGTTCGGTTTTTAATTATAAAAGCTACGAAACAAACAGAACATTTGTTCGTTTGGGTCACCTGATATCGTAGCCGTTTTCAGAACAAAAATGCGTTCGGTACATCGTCCGCAAAAAAAATCGTGAAGGAACATCATTTTTTTTCTTTTTTTTTTATTCATTGCGCATCCTCGGAGACCCGACTTTCCTTCATCCCGAACGTGAGAGGGTGAAAGAGCACACTGTCGCCTCTCGCGACCTGGAAAAAAAGATTAAAAGAAAAGAGCAAATGCAACCCAAGATAAGGGCAGTTCGGATAGCGTCCCCCGATACACGTGTTTTTGTTTTGTTTCCGCAAGTTAAAGCTCGTCTCCGACGCATGAGGCGGCACTCTGCTCCTTCACCCTTCCACGTTGGAGGTGAAGGAAAGATCCGTCTCCGAAGGTGCGCAATGAACAAAATAAGGAAAGAATGTGTTCGCGCGATCCTTTCTTTTTTTTTTTTTTTTTTGCGAACGATCTACCGAACGGATTTTTGTTATGAAAACGGCTGCTGTATCAGGTGACCGAAAGGAACAGATATTTTCATTGGGACAACATCGTAGCTTTTATAATTATACAGTTAATTAACAATCTCTAGGTAATTATTCATTCGACGGTTGGGCAACATATCCAAGAACGTCCGCGGGCCCACAGATGATAGAAGTGAAAATGGGATGTCTATAGCCCTTATTTTTTTTAATGAAAACCTCTCTATCGAGAAAAAAAGAAAAATACACCCTGTACATTATTTACATAATAAATGTACGATTTGCTGCTTTATTTTTCTTTCGTTTAGGACGTATATGTTTGAAGCCACCTCCCCCGCACCTGCAGATAAAATGAGGGGATCCCGCACAAATTCCTGCTTACAAAGAGTGACGTACCTTCATGGGTTCACATGGTCTGACCAATCTCGTTCGGCAAACCCTAAGTAATTCCTCTCCCTCTTATACCGATAATTCACTGCTATGCCAGTTGCACTAGACGAGTAGCGTATTCCTAACTGCAGGTCACATGAACATAGCTTTCATGCGTAACATCGGCTGCTTACGGGCAACTTTCTGAGAGTCAATCAACGACCGTTCGCCTCTCGCACCAAAGTTAACGCAAAAAATACATTATCGTATTTTCCGTAGTCATGCGCTAAAATAAGAGAACGGCCAACCTATACCTCGTAAAAGGCGTCATTCAACGCGCCTAACGCATCAACAGTTAAACCCTGGCGGCTTGATAAAACGTTGGTGCAAGAGCTTGTGTCGTCAGGACTGGTTTCCGTCCTATGTGTTGAGACCGTAAAGTTGTTCGGCTGTTGTACTTACCGCTTTACTGTAGAGCAAATGTAAAAAAAGGCATTATCTCTCCAGCGCTTTAAGGCATCATGCATCACTTCATTTAGAGGAGCACGTAAGCGGGGATACTTCATTCAATAATATCAGGAGTATGTGTGACTCAAGACATGATTTCACAAAGTCTGATCGAAAGTACGAGTCGAACTTCTCATAATAGAGGGTTCGAGTACATCGTACGCAAATGCGATAGCGTACGTAAGACATAGCGTTGGGCGTTCTGCGTAATGCGCGAAGCTCTTTGTTATCGGTGTGCGCAGAGCCATCAACGCTATCCTTTACGCACGCAAGGGCGGCAGCGTACGATGTACTAAAACTCTCTAATGTGGCGTGCAGACGGTTGTATATCCTAGAAGCGCATGCTCAGACCAGGTGTTTACCAAAAGCATAGGACTATTTTTTTTTAATTCCGTGTCAGCGCCGCGAAGCCACTGTGGCTTTGAGCAGCGTACACACGTGGACAGACTGAGAAAGGACACCTGGAAGGAGTGGGGGACAGGGGTTAGTTCGCGTCCTGGGCCGACTTCAGGGGAGAGCTATGCCGGCATTCGTCTGGAAAGTGGCGTGGAACAGAGGCGGTGGCAGGATTCGAACCCGTGTCACCTCTTAGTCTCGGCGTGGAAAGCGATCATCTCAACCACTATGCCACGGGAGCTGGTCATTGGACTAAAACGCAATTACATTCCTGTCTTCGAACAACTGGGTTATCATAGCAAAGAGAAAAGCGTTTGCTTGTGGAACCTACCAGGCGTACGGTTTCCTGCGCATGGCTCTCCAGCACCTTCGTCAAAATGAGAGAAAGATTGTAAGACAATCAGCTATATCAGGAATACTCAATCGAGTGGTGGGGGATTTTCGGATGTCATGGGGGAGTGATGCTGCCTACACATTGACCTCCAATTGGGCCTTCTGCGCACTTTCCGTAGTATTGTCCATAGCATTATCGTATTATAGTAGCAGTCTCCGTATTCACAGGACATCTCCCTCACACAGAAGGCCTACCTGGCGCTAAGGTTGCACGCCAGAAAGAGTTCTTTCAAGAAACTTGAAAGAATGAATAAAAAGCCTCGAATATTGAATGTGCCATTTGCTTTGGGGGTTAGTAGGGGGGTGACACTTTAATGAACGGCAAAAGTAGAGCATGGAGCAAAAACTGGGTTGAGAGCACTGAGCTATATGGACTTGAGCTCCGTTGTCGCTCCGTTGTAAATTAAGCAAGGCATAGTCCCCAGTTTGTTGCCTAGGAGAAGTGGAGTATAGTCCACTGAATCTTCTTTAGGGGACACTTTTTCTTCGGTGCAGTTACTCCATACTGTCTTTCACATTACATGAGGCATAACTACGCCGTGGTTGATATCAGATTTCTTACCCTTTCCGTGCTTCTTGCCTCTAAAACGCGTCACCAACATTTACATCTTCACAAATCTACGCCAGTACATCAGAATATAGTGTGACGCTAGTATATGTCAGTTCTACGCGCAATAGAATACAAAGTTTTCCTTCCGGAATGCCCCGAACACTTAAATATGTTCCACCGAACTCCGACCGCGCCGTGGCGTTGAGGGAGGCGAAACACAATCAACAAAATGATAAGAAGTGAGGACGTCAAGGTTTGAAGAGTTTGTTCAGATGAAGCGCAGGACTATTGGAGGACCAACTTTACTTTGGGTCAACACTGTTTCTCGTGATAATCATGTGGAGTGTGCTATGAGATTCGCTTACTCATTTTGATGAGATGGTTAACTTCTTGTAGGGAACTTCATACAGGACTCGAGGCCGGAATGATGTTCTTCTTCTTCCTCTACCGATCAAAAGATGGTTGCGGGCCACTATTCTTCTTCTCACACGCAGCAACTTCTTCTTTCACGATATACAGCTCATTCGTTTACCTTAACTGACTCCTATCCCACAAGTGGTTTAAATTGGGATAGCGGTGCACGTAATGGGGTAAACAGAGGAACCATCCCCGCACTTCAAATGTGGTCCCAGAGCTTTCCTCAGCCGCTGATGTGAATACGTCTGTTCCCGAATGTCACTAGTGCTTGTCGAGACATTCCATTAAGACTTTTTGTTCCGGATTGTCTGTGAAAATGTTTGAAGAGCGACCTCTTCTTGCAAGGTGCTATGATTGCGCGGGACTTAGGCAAATGCCCACTACGGGAAGTTCCTGTCTGCAATACACAAACGCTCTGGTTGTTGCCAATGGCGTGGATATCTGAAAGGTGCATTTTTTTTGTAGACTAATTAGCCTTGCAAGCTTCAATCTCTCGCTGCTGAAACGTACCAATGTTTATCATATGATCAGTGGCATGTGTGCTGACACGGCCCTTGTTTTTCGGTACAGCGAAGACCGGTCTTGGTGGCTCAGTCGGTAGCGTGTTCGCCTTCTGATCCCGAGATCGCGGGTTCGAACCCGGCCGAGGACGTCAGCAACTTGGTGGCAAGGTACAAGTTCCTTGGACACGCCGTCTTCCGCGAGGGACGTTAAACACGGGGTGCCGTGTGGTGAGCTTTCATCGCTTTTTTTCATCGTTTTTATGAGAGCGAACTTGTACGAGTGCGACAAATTCCAACAGTAGAAAAGATTATAAAAAGACGAGTCAAGAATGGCGAGCTTCAGTACTTGATTCACTCTGGTGACAGCTCGAAGTGGGTACCGGGAAATTATCTTTTTGATTGACTGGCTGAATATGGACTGTTCACAGACTTCGGATGTACCTGAGGGACGCAGGACTATCGAACACCTCGATTTTCGAGTGCAAGATCCGTGTGGAAAGCCTCATGCAACGTGGAAAGAAATGATGGACTGCAGTTTGACAGAGGGATCCGACCCAGTGATAGTGGAAGCCTTTAATGTAGTCACAGACATGGTGCTATTTCAAACGATGCCAGATCCCCCTCCAAGTAGGGATGTTTGGAAGATTGCAAAGAAAATCTATGCTGGAGTCCACAGTGGCTGTTCACTGAGGTCGTCCCCAGGAGGTTTGAAAGTAATCCAAGACTGGACATGCACAATTGACAGTCTGTTGCTTTACGTGGATGAAGTGGATGCTATACGAATTGCTGAAGAGAGTCTATGTTTCATGGAGTATGCTGTCCGCTCAAAACTTCATTTTGTGGCAGGCTACATTAGTATGATGACCATTGACCTTCTTAAAAATAGACTGTTGCCTAAAAAAAATTCCATGTAGCAAAAGCGAAACAGAAATTCTCTTTAAAGCCTCGTTCTTGTCATTTCACTGTGTGACATGGATAAGTGCGGGTGGTTTGTCACTTCTCTTGGATTCCATATATGTCTAGCAATAGTACTGATATTGCAGTTTAAAAAGCCACAATTTTACACTGTACTTCAACAAGGCAACTGTACCCTGGAGGTAGAACTGGAGGAATACGTTTATGTGCACAGGTGTCCCTCGGACTTGCTCTCCATTAGAATGTGGGATAAAGATGGTCGAGCGAAGCGCTATGGTGTTACACTGACACAAAACGAGACGCGTCAGTTGGATGAATGTCTCCATCGGATCAATGTTAATGAAACATTTCATTACCAACATGAGTGTTTGCAAGTGTGTTGTCTATGTGATGAACGCACGTTGACACTCCGTCGGTGTCCTGGCAACATGTACTCTCTGAGTCGAATGGTTGGCAGACGACCTTCCGGCTATGGAATTTCCCTGTCGAAAAAAGCCATCACTTCACTGTCCTTATATCTGAATAATAAAGTGTTATGTCTTGAAAAAGTATGTCTCTAAAGCTTACCATGTTCGTAATCCTCACAGCCTCAGCTGGGAGGGATTTTCATTTTTCCTCCTCAGGAATTTCTTCTTATGTAACCACGGGAGGATCGATTAGTATCGGCCCTCCGGAAAAAAAGAGAAAGATGGTGTGATTCGTGTGCCTTCCCCCTCCCAACGGATAACAAGTCTCAAGGCTGGTTAGCAATCAGGTAGGAATCGCTTGTGAAATGCGTAAGAGGGATTCTGGAGAAAAACAAAGAGAAGCTAATTTACATGAGTTGCATTGCAAGTATGAGGAACACCAATACTGGAGTCACGTTTGGCGAAAAGAAACTATTCACTACTCAAGAAAGACTAAATAAGACTCCATTATCTACACGTACGTCTTCGCAAGTCAAGAAAAAAAAAACGGTCAAGTGAATGTAATTTATAAAAGATGCAAAGCAGCCAGGTACAGTCGTATGAGGAAAAACCAATGCCAGACACGCATTCGAGATAGTGATCAAGGAGAAAAAGAGGTTATTCGTTGATCAAGTCGCCACGGGGTGTTGTTACCTACATGCTCAACAAGATACTTTGTACGAAAACATGCAAAGAGGAACTAATTCATATGGGTTACACGATCAAGAGTGTAAGGAAAAGGCGATATGCTTAATTGCTACAATGAACAACGAAAGAACGAGAGAGATTAGTCAGACATAGTTGACTATATAAGGTTACTTGAAAGCCACATGCCGTGTGTCAGTGTACGTCTTCAGTGACCGCCGGCATGTCTCGTAAGTATTCTTCCTTACGTACTAGTGCCGCCTTTTCGGGTTACTATGACTTGTTAGCATAAGAGAAAATCACTTATGCATATAGCATGAGAAGTATGATATATCGAATAACATATTTGGGAAGCTTTTTCGAAAAAATGACTGAAAGAGGGTTCCACTTTCTAGGAAAAACATATCTTTGAGGTCTGTGACTTGCTCGGAGTTGCTGTGCTTCATGCATCCATGTAGTCCTCTATGAGTAGGTGTTTTGTAGGACCTTTCCAAAAAGTTTTTTACAACTCACTGGAACGCACATTTCCTAGGAGTATCCCCCGGTCCAAATAGTCATGTCTATGATTTTGAGTTGCTGTGCATCTGTGCTTCAGACATCCATGCAGTCCCCTAAGGGTAGGTGTGGTCTTTGCAAAGCTCTCTCGACTCAGTGGAGCGTACACACTTTTTCTAGGATCACCATCCAAGTCCATTTTTTCGTCAAATTGTTGTGCCCATGCTTCGAGTTTCTGTGCATCAGGGAACCATGTAGTCTTCCACGGGTATGTGTCTTTGTAGAACAATTCAAATAATTTACTCACCTGAGCATAATTTTTTCTAGGATCATCCCCATGTCCATTCAAAATGTCGTGTCCATGCTTCAAACTGTTGTGCTTCATGCAATCGTCTTACAATGAAAATAAAATATAAAAAACTAGACATATGTTTGGTTATCAATCACTTGCATGAGCCGGGGCGGGGCCGGCGCGAGATTGGTCTGGGCTATCTTGCTCTCAGCGTACTGCTAACAGCGCCTGGCTAGTTATGTCACTGCTAAATACGCACTTCTCCCAGGCAACGTCTGGAGAGCTCCAAGCGCCCTGCTAACAACGTCTGGCTAGCTATGTCATTTGCTAACTACGTACTGGCTACCGTGCCCGCCCCCCAGCGTAGAGCAACGTGTTGCTAGAATTACGTGATTGCTCCCAGCGTCTACTGCTCCCAGCGTCTGGCTGGGTATCTCAGTGCTAGCTACGTACTGCATGCTCCCAGCGTCCTGCTAACAACGTCTGGCTAGGTATGTCATTGCTAACTACGCACTGCTCCCAGTGTAGAGCAACGTGTTGCTAGAATTACGTGATTGCTCCCAGCGTCTAGCTAGGTATCTCAGTGCTAACTACGTACTGCTCCCAGTGTCTGTAGAGCTCCAAGTGTAGTGTCGCGTGTCGATATAGTTACGTCATAGCTCCCAATGTACACAACTGCCACTACTCCCGAATGTCACTAATGCTTGTCGAGATATTCCATTAAGACTTTTTGTTCCGGATTGTCTGCGAAAATGTTTGAAGAGCGACCCCTTCTTGCAAGGTGCTATGACTGCGCGGGACTTAGGCAAATGCCCACTACGGGAAGTTCCTGCCTGCAATACACAAACGCTCTGGTTGTTGCCAATGGCGTGGATATCTGAAAGGTGCATTTTTTTTTTTTTGTAGACTAATTAGCCTTGCAAGCTTCAATCTCTCGCTGCTGAAACGTACCAATGTTTATCATATGATCAGTGGCATGTGTGCTGACACGGCCCTTGTTTTTCGGTACAGCGAAGACCGGTCTTGGTGGCTCAGTCGGTAGCGATTATTCCAATACTCCAATTACTCCAATTATAAGAAAAAAAGATATTTAAGAACCGAGCCTCTCGCAAGCTGGTTGTTTGGTGTTCACGCGGCCGTTAGAAACATACGGGGACCTGGGATGTCGACCAACCTGGGGCGATTTCGATGCGTCGTGCTGCTTACCCGGGGAGCTCTTACCGTCGTGCCGCTTACCCGGCATAGCTCTAAGTAGTGTGTTTCCCTTTTTTCTTTGTCGTTTCTGCCACAGCGCTGATTCTTCTCGCGGGCCATGACGCGCACTGGTAAACCTCCCCCAGCGACAGTTACAAGAACGATTCTGCGCCAGTGGAGGAAGATCTTCGGCAGATGACGTGCCTCTGTATGCTACTGACGCAGACTGGGAGGTACCCGGGTTCGAATGCCGGTGGTGGCCGTGCTGTCAGAGGTTTTTCGTGGGTTTTCCTCAGATGCTTATATCGGCACAGTTCCCTTAGAAGTCGGCCCGGGGCTCGCACTTCCCCCAGACGTCAGTCAGACCACCTGACGTAGAAGTTCGGTAGCCCCACGTGCGCCGCCCAGCCGTCCCCGGAACTTGCCGGAACCGACATTTTCGGGATACAGCGACCCCAACTCAGAAGAAGGCTTCCTCACAGACTTGCGCGCTTACCAGACTGTCGGTGGAATCACCGAGGCCTCATCGTGCGTCTTCCCACAGCACTGGTAAGCTCATCTGCTTTATAGCGTAGGTCTGAACCGTATCCCGTACATTCGCGGGATTTAAGCAGATGTCTCGGGAAGAGTTCCTCCTCACAGTGTATGCAATTCGTATGTGTGAAGAGCTTGCGGCGCGAGCGCGACACAGTGAAGAGACTCTTTTATAATATATTTGGGCAATTCAGGAGTTGTACGGGAGATCTGACACCCTCGCGGATCAGAGCGAGAACGTGGCACACGTTATCCATCCAGCTCAGCTACCCCGATTTTCGAGCTTTACAGAATGGATGGATGCTCATACGACGTGTTCATCACGGAACATTTAATGACAATTGATGGGGACAAATACGTACAAAGCCTCAAGTAAACATAATAAAATAATGATGAAAGAAGGAAGTTACTGAAAAGGTTAGCCAGGTGTAGGACTCGAAGCTACATCTTCTGGATTACCGGTCCAGGGCTCTACCGGGCTCTTCGGAAATGTTTGGTAGAGCCCGGGACCGGTAATACAGACGATGTGTGTTCGCATCCTACAACTGGCTAACCTTTTCAGTGACTTCCTTCTTTCATCAAGGAACACTGATGTTGTGTGCAAAGAAGTTACTTGAAACTCTTTGCGTTTTTGTTTTCTTCCTTTTTTCTTTTTATAAAAGTGAATTTTTAGTTTCAGCGACGTTCCGGCCTGCGGCCCACAAAGCCTGTGTTGGCATCACACTCGATGTCGAGGTGTTTCGGTTTGGCATGACATTTGGCTTGGCTTCTCCCGCCTAGCCGTCCGGGATGTATGCCCTGCGGTCTGCTGCGTAGATTGAGATGGAAGTAGTAATGTAACAGTGATGCGTTATTAGTGAGCAGTTATATTTATGTGACTTCACTGAACCCACGAGGAATGTCAGTTTTGCTTCATCCGGCTCTCAAGAATTTGAGAGGCCCAAGCACATTCTCCGTCCACAGGCTCAAGGCTTCTCCTGATGTTGCCAGGCCTGTCCAGGAGGCTTCCCGGCGCGTTTCGTGTTACGTGCTGCGTACCGAAAATGCGTGAGTTCTTCACCCCCGGCTGCACGTACAATGTTCCACCTTCGAAAGCAGGGGAAATGATTCGGTTATTTCGCTCCTGAGTGTTACGGAACCAACACGCAACTCGAAGAGCAATTTGGAGTTTTCACACGAAGCCGACGTTATCTCAACCGGGATGCTATGCTAACGGTACCTGCAGGTGAAGATGCGGAGTCAGCAAATGACAGCGGACGGAGGTAAGTCACGTAATGTCCCTTTGCCAAATTCTAAGTCATGCGGTGCGAGTGCCATAATATTGAAAAGAAGAAATGTGTGAGACGTTTCGGCCCCAGCGGGTTTGTTTTGTTTTCAGTAGCGACGTGGAATGTACCTCATTTCTTAAATGATTGCACACACACGCCGCCAGAAAATTTGCACTCCACATCCCAAATTTCACCTTTCAGAGACTGCAGTCCGTACTGAAACATTTCATTTTCTAATGAATCGGGTGGGTCGCATCACTTCTTTTCCACTTCTTTTATTTGTATACCATTGCTGTTGCTTGCTATAGCTTAGAGCAACCATGCCTGAAGTATTTCCCCATAGAATGCAGTTATTGCTACTACTCCTTCATACTGATTCAAAAGGCTAAAGGCTAGTTACTTCAAAAATATAATTGAAGTAGACTGCTAGTATTGCTGGAAAAAATCATTCGAATTATAGCAATTATTCGTTACCGTGACTCTACTCAAAAGTACTTTAAGATGCTTAACATTTTAAACGTGTTCAATTTGTGTAAATACTGTGCAATCTGTGTAGAAAAATGTCAAAATGCCCAAACCTTGTTACGTTTGAATTAAAAGAAGTTACTCACAGTTTTTAGTAAGATGAAACTTTGGAATATCCCTCGTGTATAGAACGTATTATGGGCAGAAGTCTCTGTCATAGAATCTCCCAATCATTTTAAACCGCTTTGTTGAAAATCAGGTTGAGATCAATCCAAAACGCTTTTTCGGTTTGCACACCGCTCTCGCCAGTTAGTATTCGTTTTATTTGTCTATTCAATGTACTGTATACGCGTGTATCTTGCTTGTGAAGTGTCGAAGGGGCTGGAAGCTTGTCAGGTTGTTCCGCAGCATTTTTTTTGGAACTCATCATCTGTTCTAGATGAAAGGAAAGACTAATTGATTGATTCTTTGATGGGAACGGAGAGAGAACTGGCGCGGAGACATATCGTAAGCCAGGAGGACATCTTGGAAGCCCAGAGGACGGACGACCTGTCACCCGACGTCAATGTGGCTGGAGACCGCGGGACAAGCGGTGGCCCGAATGGCTGTCGAGAGGTACGGCTCCTATCAGCTGAGTAAGGATGGTATCCTGGTAATATACGTCCCCCAGGCGGACAACGAAGAAGTCGGCGGCGACCCTTTCCGGATCCTACTGCCGAGAAATATACGTAAGTCTTTCCTCATATATTTCCTTGAGTGCTTTGCCAGGTCACAGTAGCGTGTCGAGTACTTCGTATCGCGACATGACCAGGTATGGTACTGGATGTTCTACGGTTTACTCGCAGCTATACATTATGTCAGATGTCTAAACCCCGGGCCGAACAACCGATCAGATTGCTGCAATCGATTACAGTCTGGAGCCTTGGCAAAGAGTCGCCTGTGACCTACCGGAACTTTACCTCAGACGACCCCGTGGTAACCTATATCTCTTGAAAAAATATTCCAAAAGCCAGGAGAGTTCTTGACGAAAAACGAGAAAACTGAACACTGCCTTAACACAGCAATTAACTATCCACACGCGGTCCTCAGGACGTCGCCACAGTGTCATCGTGTCTTCGTCCTGCGAGGTTAGTAGCACTGGAATAATACAACTTAACGAGGAACTTGATACCTTCCTCCTCTCTCACCCCCTGTTACCCCCAATTTTACAATTTCCACCCCACCCAATTTTGATTATTTTTATTCTCGATTTTTTTAACTTAAAATCGCTGATACACGCATAAGAATGCGATAATAGATCGTAGAATATAATTTTCAATTAATAAATTCAATTACTATTCATTCCAACGTGAGAGAGAGAGGAGGAAAATATCAAATTATCGTTAAGTTGTATTTTTCTATAATGAGACACATGAAACGAAGCGCACATACGCATAAATACACTTTCTAAACTCATTTAATAATTCAAGTCATTACTATACACATTCAATTCATTAACGTGTCAGTCCAGGGGGCTTAATCGCTTCATCGTCGTTACGGTCGTTACAAGCTAACGAGTGGCGGGAAATTCAAAAAGGCGGGCGGGAAATTTAAAAAGGTGGCCACGTGATAAAACACGTGCACGGCGCTCTTCGCGCGATACGTGAAGGCCGTGATACACGTCACGCGCAATGTGTCACGTGCCCACCTTTTTGAATTTCCCGCCACTCGTTCGCTTGTAACGACCGTAACGACGATGAAGCCCCCAGGATCGGTAACAGCATCAGCCCATGGGTGCCGCCATTTGCAAAGCGTCACACCAGGCAGGTCGGAAAGCATCACGTCAGGTGGCAGCACTGCTGTCATCATGGTGACTTCCGTGGAATGCAGAAAAAACAAAACAAAAAAGTGCTACCGAGGGGAAACCACGCGCGAAAGCAGGCACACACAAGATTTTCACCTCGCGAACATGTGTGGGCATGC
This sequence comes from Ornithodoros turicata, assembly GCF_037126465.1. Lineage (NCBI taxonomy): Eukaryota > Metazoa > Arthropoda > Arachnida > Ixodida > Argasidae > Ornithodoros > Ornithodoros turicata. The sequence goes on from NC_088204.1 coordinate 35,931,265, forward strand.
ACCGACGAGAATAGCAACAAGGGAATTGCAAACATGTTTGGGCATGCACGGACAAGAATAATAACAACAAGGGGACTTTCTGCTAATCGCAACAAGGTAAATCGCCAAACATACACTACTCCAACACACGCTGACAAGTAATCGCAGTTAGGGGGTAGGTAAACGCGACAACAGAAGAAGTATTAAAATGACAACTCACCGACATCCAAGCATATCTGTATGCACACACACCGCCCTCCATCTTCTTTACATGACTAAAGAGTTCACCATCACATCAACGGTCACGATACGAGCGACGCGCCGGACGTCCGCACCCGACGAGAGGCAAACAGAAAACTGAATCTGGCGCCCTCTTCGCGGAGCATACGTCACACGCGCTGCGAGCGCGCGCTAGCAGCGCCACCACATCTGCCGTCGGACGTTTCGGTTTTGGTCCCGTCGCCATCCGCCGGAAGCTGCCGTTTACGCAATGGTCTCGGGAAAATGGCGGGCGCCCAAACCACGTGATCCCGAAGAGCCACTCACAGCGTCCCCGAGCTGCTGCGCGGGAAAAAAGTTCAGGCCCAGTGCGCATGCGCAGACCGACCTCCTTTCCCAACCTCCTTCCCCTTCTCTGCTCGGGTTTTTCGTCTCTCCTCTCGTCCCCCTTCCCCCCCCCCCCCCCCCAGACTCGTCCGTTGGTTTGTCTTCGGCGCTTGCTGTCTTGCTGTAGAGCAACGATCATGCTGTCCCGAAGCAGACAATCAAAAAGCGATAGTGTATGACAAATCAACTTTATTTGTCCTCGAGAACTGCCTCGAAAAAGCTACAGTACATATCTTTTCACGTCTTGTAACAGGCTTCACTGGAGCTTTAGGTGCTTCGACATCCAAGGGCCGTTCAAAAGCCAATGCTGAGCTATGTGCGTCGTTGTTGCCGATGGCTGCGGGAGAACTAAAACAAAACAAAAAATATATTGATGATCCGTAACTCTGCACGAAAATCACTGCTATGATAGGCAATCTATCTTGATTTCGTATTTGAACACGAGGCATTTGTCACGAATGTTCGTAGATCACAGTAAATGAACGGCTGCGCCGCGCATGATGGGCAACTAGCATAACCACACATAATTTGATTAACGGCATATCAGAAACGTACAAGTTACGGCAATGCACTGCACAATGAAACGCCGCTAATATACCGAGTGACTCGTAAATGTTGTATGTAATACACTTAACGTGATAAACCTGCATTACTTCCTTAAGTCACAAAAAACTAATCAAACTTGTCTTACCGTTCACCTGCAGTACGTCGGAAAGAGTGCAGACTTCCTCTCTGACGATTTCTGCGTCCTTTGGAAGTGCAGGGATTCCATGTCATGTTCGTCTTCCCGCTGTTGTGATGATGAGGTGGATGTGCCATTCCGTTCTCACATTAGTAGTTCGCCACAACAATCTAAATCTAAAGCATTCAAAACCCTCAAACTACCCCGTAGCGTTTGCGTGCACAACGGTTGCAGTCCAAAGAACACGCGTGGCCGGACAGACGCGATGTCGTTCTTCTTTCTCCTCCGTTCGACTGCTTCGGTTGAGCGGTTCGCGCGTTCGGATGCTCGCTCCTCAGTCAAATGACTCTCGCCCAATCAGCGCGAAGGAAACTGACGCCAGTTTTTTAGACCAATGAACATCCAAATATTTATACATATAATGCGCAGCCAATGAGAGATCTTCCGAGCTGGCACGCCGGTGGCGACAATATTTTCGAGGCGGTGCGTTTCGCTTTAGAGCCGGCGGCTGCCGTCGCCCGTCACGTCTCGCGCACGCGCGCGCGCTCGCAGCGCCACCGCGTCAGCCGTCGGACGTTTCGGTTATGATCACGTCGCCCTTCACGTCTCGCGCATGCGCTTCGAGCACGGTGGTGGTGCTAGTGGATTCGCTTTCGTTCTGACGCCCATTTCTTTACGTTTTTTATTTGGAAGCGCCGTATAAAGGGAGAGCGCGCTATCTGCGCGTTATCATTCGACCAATACTTGGAAAACACCATGTGTGGTTTATTCTCCTCCGTTTCTCGCCGTCGCCAGGAAAAGACAAAAAACGAAGAACTTCGCGAATTTATTCGCGGCATCGTGGAGGAAGCTTTTCAAGTTCACCGCCTGGAATGGTTGCAAGCACGTCAAGAAATGTGTCAGGACAAGATGAAGACGCTCGACCGCATCTTAGCGGCGGACAGACTAACGAGAAAGAAGTCCACCTTTAGTCTGGATAATCTGTATTGGGAACGCAGTTCTGACCTAGAGGACGACGACGACGTGTAAATAAAAGAGATGTATTTTTCTACGAGTATGGCCCGCCGTACTACGAGTCTCAGTCTCTTCTTTTTCTTCGCGCAACGTGTGCACACAGGTCATGTCTACCCCCGAAGCTTTTCGTTTCCGCCGTCCTTTTCGTTGTATTTTAAGTAGCCCCTCCATGTGCGGTAAATCCACATTCGTAACGAACGTGTTGAGGAACCTGAACAACGTCGTGGACAAGCCTCCCTCGCAAATATTCTACATGCAGAAATATGCTTCGCCGAGCATGCAGGACCAATTTGGGGACTCCTAAAATTTACCAAGGAGCTACCTCGCGAGTGGGATACGTCGCGCGACACGCTCATCATCGTCGGCGATCATATGACCGACGCCAATTCCTTGAAGGAGGTGACCGATCTTTTCATTCGGGGTTCTCACCACCAAACGCTTCGATCTTCTTACTCGTACAAACCATCTTTTTCAACAGTAGCCATTGTAGAACTATATCCTACAACGCCAGTTGTCGTCCTGTGGCGCACCGTGCGCAGCGTGCACCAGATGGAACATTTCGGCCAACAGCTATTTGGTAGAAAAAGATTAGAGTATTTTCTGGACGCATATAAACAAGCGATGTCGTCACCCCACGCTTATTTACTCGTGGATCTTCACAACTATACGCACGAGGACCACACGTTGCGTAGCAATATCTTTCCGGGTGAACGTCAATATATCTACGCTCCGAAATGAATCTCCTTCCTCATCTCACTTTACTCAAGGTACTTTCCACTTTACCCCCTCCGCGCCGTCGCCACGTCTTGAGACGTGCTTCCTCCTCCGACATGAAACACCTCTCAGAAATTTGTCTCAATGTATTAAACTGAAAAGTGTCGTTGGCTCCAGATACGTTCGCGCGTTTGAAGAAGCACAAACGCTTCTTATGCCGGCTCGCATACAAAAAGATTCCCAAGAATCCGCAACATTTGAAGCGCTATCTGTCTCAGCAGCGAGGGCACGGCGTTCTTTCGTCGGTGGTTCCTCTCCTGCTTTCCGCCGTGTTGAACCTTTTCGACAATGGCCAAGATAATTGAAGTGACCAGTTCCATCGGAAATATTCTTTCTTCGAAGGAGAGTGACGACGTCAAAGTGAAACTCATACTGCAGGCACTGTACCGCATACTCAAGCAGTACGGATTCGATCCCTACGACAATAAAAACAAGACGTCCGACGCTAAAAATGACTATTCGCTCCTCTCTCCAGAGGTTGACGAAGAAGAAGCGGAAAGGGTCGTCTCGGAATTAAAAAAGTTATTTCCTGGGATCGCGAGGGTTGTGTCTCCGTGTCGGGCAAGCCGATCAGGAACTCCTCCGTTTACGAACTCGTTAATTATTTGTTACAACGTAAGTCGGGGAACAAACCTTCCTGGTTCCCCAAAGTCTCGAAACTATTGCGCCTGATTTCCCTGCCCAAACCTCGCGAGTCTCAGCAGCAGCAGCAGCAAGCCTCAATTGCGTGGACGACTTACGGAGGGATATGAGAAAGCAGAGGGTGGTTTGGGGGGCGTGGACCGCTATAGAAAAGCGCATCACTTGAGCAAAAAGAAGGCTCTTGCCATTCTCAGAAAGCTGGACGCCTACACCCTTCACCATCCGGAGAGAAGAAACTTTAATAGGGGGCGCATCATCGCGCTCAAGATCAGCGACGTGTGGCAAATGGATCTCGCCGACTTTTCAAAATACTGGAGGTTCAACGGTGGCTACCGCTACATTCTCGTGGCGATTGATTCCCTCTCCCGTTTTCTGCGCACCCTCCCGCGAAAGACGAAACGCCCCGTCGAAATGAAAAAGGCCATGATGCGACTTTTTCGGGGCGGTAACGTGCCTACACACATCTTTTTGCGACAGAGGAGGGGAATTCTACAACAAGACCGTCAAGGAGTACCTGGCACAAAAGAAAGTCCACATGTATTCCACCTTCTCTCCAGTAATCAAAGCATCACAGGCAGAACGGGTCATACGGGCTTTACGCGACAGAATATTCCGTTATTTTAGAGTAACCGGAAAATACCACTTCGTTTCTGCGCTTCCCAAGCTCCTGCACGACTACAACGACACCAAACACAGGATGTTGGGCATCAGCCCGTCCGAAGTCCCGAAAACGAATTGGAACTGTTCGATAAAATAAATGGGAAGCCCGTTGTACCCTCCGTTAAAAAGAAGTTGAAAGTCGGGGATAAAGTGAGGGTACTACTGCACAGAAAAGGTTTTCAAAAGAGCTCGGAAGGGAGTTGGTCACATCAGATTTTCACCGTCTTCCGCCTGAGAGACACCTCCCCTCCCGTCGTGCATCTGGAAGATTACCGGGGTAATGAAGTAGACGGATCTTTCTACCCGGAGGAGGTACTCGTCGTAACCCGCGACGCCAACCAACCTTGGCCTGTAACGAAAGTGCTGAGAAAGAAGAAAGTGAACGGTCGGAGCTTCTCCTTGGTTCGCTGGTTCGGTTACGACAAAGAACACGACAGTTGGGTTCTGGGTTTTCCTCAGACGCTTTCAGACATATGTCGGCACAGTTCCCTTAGAAGTCGGCTCAGGACGCACATTCCCCCAGGGCGTGAGTCGTGACGTTGCCCACATACGTGAGGCCGACAACGGCAAGCCCTATCACCACCACCACCACCACCACCTGAGCAGCGACGTGGTCAAGATTGGGAAATGACGTCAGACATCTACGTCCACCTCCTCTCGAACGCCAGCATGGATAAGTTTCCTTCGAATAAACTCAATGCCTTCGGTAGCTTTCGATACTCCCCTTCAACTCTCGGATCCCTATAAAGTCGGCCTGATGGATCTGAGCATAAGGAAGAGTTTTTAAATATCGGATACGGAAAGCAAGATGCAAAAATCGAGGTTTCTTTCGAGGACATAGTCGAAGCTGGGATAACTTTTCGCGTCACCTCGGATCTCCAGAGGGATTTGGGAAAAGCCCTTTCGGAATTTAACGTTTCTTTCGTGTACAATAAATCGCGATATGACTTTGTATTACCCGAAGGCGTGAAAGCCGTGGAATTGTACCCTCGGCTCGCACAGGCGCTCGACTCGTTACTGGCATCACGCGAATCAGGTCGTGCGGTGAATCCTCTCAAAATGAGCGAACGCGAAGCCACCTCAGTCTTATTGGAGCACGCTGTACCCGTTGCTTTCGGCGACGTCACTTTGAATTCGCAAACCACGTCCCTTCGTAACACACTCAACAAGTATTTCCAATCACACAAGCTGGAAGCAACGCTAGAATTCGCGGATAACGTCTACTCTCTGAAAACACCAAAAGAGTTCAACATTCCAGAACCCTTTTTAAGGCTGCTAGAGTTCACACCCGTCGAGGGGGAAGAAGGAACTCTGCACACCTCGCTCCCTGTAGCGCGTCAATTTTCTTTCGTGATCAAGACAAAAATTCCTCGATCATTGCAAGTACATCTACCTCCCGGCTATTATGCTACGCCCCAAGCACTCCTGGATGCAGTAAACCAACGCGTTGGTGAACGCGTGCACTTCAGCTTCGATCGAGCCGAACAAATTCGGCTTTCCGAGGGCACTACCACATTAAGACTTTCCGAGTTCCTTAGGAGTACATTAAGAGTACCGAGTAGTGCTTTTGGGTTTCTAGTCGCGTACCCTGTTCACAGGGGAGGAGGAGGATGCCACGAGCTCAGTCGAGGTACTCCTGGAACCCCCATTTGACAACATAATCGTCTACACGGATATCGTAGAACTCACCTACGTGGGGAGCGGGAAAAAAACGATATTAAAAATACTACCCTTTTATTACGAGAAAGACAAGCACGTCGTTACCTACACGTTAGATAACATCCAGTATTTTAACCTGTCTCAATTCGAAATTCCCTCAGTGAAGATCGTTCTCGCAGACAAAACGGGAAGACGTTTACCGTTGCGATCTAAAGGTAGAACCAATCTAACGTTGCATTTCAAATATGTACCGTAATTCTTCAAAAATAATCCCCGTGTACACGGGTCCCCTTTTTCAACGCGGTGGTGATGTGTTGAGCAACATATCCAAATTTATTGTACCCATCTGGCAACAAATAAAACCTATCGCCAAGAAAACGTTGAAGCGCTTGGCGCGGAATTTGGCCGACGGCGAAGGAATATCGCGCGCAGTAAAAAAAACGGCCATTGCGACGGGGAGAGACGTGTTGGATTCCATGCAGGGCTCTGGGAAGAACAATGGGAAGCTACGCCGCAAAAGACAACAAAAAGCCACACCTGTCGAAGCATCTGCAGACATCTTTGGTTCCGTTTGAGCGAGAGGGTCACATATCCACTACGCTCCCGTCATGACGTCAACGAAAGGAAAAATACAGACGCAGCGGTCACCGCATTGTCTTACGAGTGACGTGATGATAATCGACCCCCCTTCTGTTCAATACGGACTGGAAGATACTTCGTACCAACTTTTTTATCCGGTCAACGGAGTAAATAATTCCGTGATCGAGTTTTGTATTCAAAATTTACAAAGGGCACACTTGGATCTCTACGGTAGCTTTGTGTCTTTGACCGCGCGCATTGTTCGCGACGACGGGGAAGAAATGGACGAGAAATATGTTGTTTTCACAATAAACCATCTGTTGAGCGAGATGTTTAAGACGGTCACCATTTATGCGAACAACAAGCTCGTCAGTTCCAACCAGTTGTACGGCTACAGGAGTATTTTGGACGTCGTGCTACATTCCACGCCTCTGGCTCAAGATACAGTGCATGCGGCTGGGCTCTTTGTCCAGGACGACGAACATTTAAAGAACGATTACGACGTCACGTCTCGGGGTCCGAAACAACGTTACGAAGCGACGAAGGGTGGAAAATACTTTAACCTGGTCGGTCAGATCAATACCGACCTGTTCCAACAGCCGCGACTGGTGCTACCTGCCGTCGAAATTCGCATCATTTTCCTGTTAAACAACGACGAATTTAAACTCATATCGGCGCCCAACGACAAGAAGACGTACAATTACGAGGTGGACATCAAAGAGATGACGTTACACTTGAAAAAGGTGACGCTGGCACCTTCCCTCTTTTTGGAATACGAGCGGCGCCTTCAGAGCACACCTGCTATCTACGTCTTACGCGGATTGGAAACCAAACTGCGTAGTTTGAGTGCCGGGAGCTTGGACGATCACTTTGAAAACGTTTATCCCGAAAGGGTGCCTTCCAAATTATGCGTCGTCCTGCTCGCCAGGTCCGACTTTCTCGGAGACATCCAGTTGAACCCCTACAAATTCCGCCATTACGACCTGTCTCATTCGATGCTCTCCGTGGACGGTCAGCAAGTGCGAGCTGAGTACGACTGTAAGAACGACCTCGTCAAAATTCCCTACTTTAACTTCTTGCAAGAACTGGGTGAAAAACATTTCAAGTATAGCTATGACCGATTTAAAACGAACGGGTTCCTTCTCTACTTCAACTTGGACGTGGACAAGTGTTCTTCTCCTTCGCATTTGAACGAGTGGCGAAAAGGAAACGTTCGCCTGCAATTACGGTTCGTTAACGCCCTTCCACACGCGGTCACCGTCCTCTTGATTTCCGAGTGTCCCAAGCTCATGTGCGTCGACGGTCGTACGGTCACCTTCGCATACAAAAGATGTACGAGAGCGACATCTTGGAACTCGTGTCCCTGAACCCCCTCGCTTCCTCCATGCTGAGAGGCATTTGCGCTTCCGACGAAGCCTACGTTTTACGCAAGCCTGGCTATTTAATCATCAATACCGAAGAGCGAAGAAAGCGCGGCCAGCACTGGGTGCTCTATCTGAAAAACTACGACGGGTCTGCCGTGTTTTTCGACAGTTACGGACTTCCCCCCATCGAAGCAAACCTTCGAAGGACTTTACCTGTAGTGGACGAGTATAACGACCAGTGTATTCAATCTCCTTTTTCGCCTTACTGCGGTCTTTTTTGTATCTACGTAGCCACGCGAATGTCGAAATGCTACAGCTTGAAAAATTGTGTATCCATGTTTTCGTTAACCTCGAAGAGAACGACGAAACAATAAAACGTCTCCTCGTGAGCGAACTCGTTTTCGTAAAGTAGTCTATTTATTTTTTCACGACATACAAGCACGTCGAGGGTCACTTACTTGTTTCTTTAATGGCTTTTTTCCCTGCATTATAATTCACTGGCTTGCACTGTGGCATTGAGGATTGCTAAGTCACCCTCCCAGGTATGTATCGCTCGCCGAGCGACCCCTGGTTTGCCAATTCCGAACGATGCGCAGCTACCCAGAACTGACGAGCCGCAAACACGGCGAAACACGTGTTCTCTGGTGCTGTCGCATCGTTCCATGAGTATCTGTTTCTCTGCGTGCAGCCATAGAAGCCATCTTAATATGTAATTTTGAATTTCAAACATGTCAAGGGTCATTTACTTGTTTCTTTATTGGCTTTTTTTCCTGCATTATATATATATATATATATATAGTTATATATCGATTCAGCTGTGATCGTATCAAGGCTCAATTTCTATGTTCCACTATGTTCCGCAACACCAGAACCCACAAAGCATTTTATGTATGTGGTAACAGTTACGAGAAATCGCCTTCTTTGAGGCTTCACATTGTATATAACTCCCATTCCGGGGTTTTTTATCTGTTCAGTCGTGACCTACCGTACGCCAACTTCGATGGCTTCTTCATGATGTGTCCAAAGCTAGGCCAGTTGTTGCCTCACCATCTACATGGTTTTGCCTTTGTCATAGTATTTATGTTTTTGTTTTATTTTATGTAATTATGGTGTTTTAATTCATTCCTTTCTATTGACTGTTTGTATGGTGCACCATTAGGGAGGCCCTCTGGCCATTCATGGGCGCCAGAAAAATAGAAACAAATAAATAAATAAAACATCTCGAGTTCATGACTTTATCAGTATAAGAATGCCTCAGGTGGGGTCATGCCAATGGCATCAACAGAGGCTTCTCTTCAGAGGCATTGCTATCGTTGACAAAAATTTTAGACCTTTTCTGTGCACATCCATCTTTGCAACACTTTCTCAATTCCTTATTATAAACTTCCCATCATTTCCCTCATACCAGTCCAATTGCAGCCATTGGTAGCGTGTAGTTGTAGCGGCCTGCAAAGGGCTCAGGTCTTTTGCAGGCCGCTACTATTTCACTGTAGCTCACATCTTTGCAAGTTGTTGGTGTTTCACTCAGGAGGTGACCTGCATCCTCTGCGAAGATAAGATATGATCATGGCTAAGTGTCTTCCCTATGCTCTTTATATCGAAACATGGTCCCTCATGGCTGTCATGGATGTTGAAGGCGTGCCAGGTCAAACCTAGACACATTATCTCGAAGCTTGTATACATTGTTTCCTGAATGACAGCTGATTTGTATACGTAGGCTCATACTTCTCCACATGCTAAGCAAAAGCTTTGCATTTCCCTCAGATGTGGAACTACACCTGTAAAGGTGGTTACAAGTACGCTGCATCCACAGGTTTAGCTCAGAACATGAACGGGACTTGACCGCAGCTTCAAGCTTTTTCTTAACCCTCTGTTACAAGATCCTCTTGTGGACTACATGGTCACTAAGCATTCCCGAGCATGGCATTTGCATATTGCAATTGTACAAGCTTGTTCTTTTTACCTTTTACTACATGTACCTTTTATGTCATTGTTGCAGATAGAATTATTTTAACAGAAAATTCAACTACGCAAAGCCTGTGTGCCTTGTTTTGTATTATTTTTTTGTGCCCTCAATACTTTCTAACAAGAATTTGGATTTCCTCCTCACTACCTTCTTTGTTCCCTTCTCTAATGTACACCTACATTAGAGACTATCTACAGTATAAATATCTGTACCATGTGTGTCTGTATCATGCCTAATGAAGGACAGACACTATTCGAAACCTTGTGTTTCAGTAAGATTATTTGGATGTTTCAGTCTCTGATGGCCGTGAGTTTTGATAATCCTAGCTGCGTCGCGAAAGAGAGCCTGCGACCTTGCTGGCACGTGTTGTAGGTGAGGTCTGTTGAGGTGACTTTAATATTAATCAGCTCAAGTAACCAGGGAGCTTGGTCAACAGCAAATACTACTAGGTGTCATTTGGATCTGTGAAAACATAAGCCGCTATGAATGCACACCTTAGCTGCACTAGTCCCATTGAAAAGGATTGTGCAGGACAGCACGATGTTCCCTGTAGCCATCTTGTTCACTTCTGGCCAACGTTTCCAAGATATATTGTGTTCACTTGGGCACTCCGCTTTTGTGGTGAGAAACATGACGCGAACATCTGAGGCCACTTTGTGAGATGCACCGGAAGTTCTGGATATGATGCACATTTGATGTACTTCTTCTAGTCTCGTGAAGCAGAGGGCACAACACTGCAAAGTAGAAGAGCTTTTAGTATCTGCAAACTTGTATCAGCAATTGTTTCAAGCAGCTTGTTTCAAGTCATGTATCAGCAGGCCATTCAAAACTCTTGTCTTCAGAGTTCCGGAATGACTCAACAGCTGGTTCCACCAGTGGTGCAGATATTGTCATATCATGCACCTGCAAGGCATGCCGAATTTAAAATGTTAAACAAAACAAGAGCTTGACCCACCTGTGAGCATCAGTGTGTATAGACAATGGGTGCTGAATTCATCACTGGACAAAGGTTGAGAGGTGTTGATGGTAAATCATGCATTGACACGCTTTTACTTCCGACTTTCACATTCTTGTCAGTCACGATGGAAGACTGAATGAATGCTGATCCGACGCTGATATGAATGAAGAATACGGGCAGTATCTATAGCGCATAATTCATTTGACACTTATATTGTCCTGCAAGAGCTGAGGGCTCCCAAGGGGAACGGGGATAGTGCGTTTGGTACATTAGGCAGCGTAGGCATCACAAAAATCGATTTGAATTTGAAGTGAACCACCTATATGTATCATTGCTGTGTATCGGTAAATAATTGCCTCGTGTGCACTGGTGTTCGCATCGTCAGATGTTAAAAGGTGAAGCACTGGTGTCGGGACTGCTGTCCGTGTGAGAAGTTTTTGACCGTCCGCTGCTACCATTTCGTACGACTCGTCAGAGAAATGGGTTGAGGAAATACGACATGGCTCAAGAATGTCTTGACCGAGCACTTGCAACAACTTTCGTTTCTGTGCATTTTCGTTGGAATCTTGTGGTACACAACGTCTCTTGTCGAAAGAGCACGCTTGGTGTATCCCCGAACATTACAGTAGATACCTGGCATCGCTGTCAGGTGAAGCTTTGTTCAATTTCAGCTGGAAATGAACTTTTTTGCGTACACAAACCTCGCAAGGCTGCAATAAACGCTGTCGATGTACGATATGGTTGGGAGGAGAGCAAACAGAGGGCGCTAACTGCGCTGACAGTATTTTGGGATACTGTTTTTTCGATATTTTGAAGAATTGTCTTAGTAATTCATGTGATTCTAAAAGTAGTGTTTATTGGAGATTAGTAGCCGGTCACAAGGTCATTGTGTATTACTTAGGTATCACGTGATGGGAGTACTCCCATCATGACATTTTTAGCTGTTACGGGGTGCAATCTACCATCTGATTTATTTTTCTAATTTATGCTGTGTAATAATAAACCTCCTTTGAGTGCTTAGGCTCTATGTGAGGCATCACACATGGAGAAACTACCAGGTCGCACAGAGAAACAGGGGGGTCAAATTCCACTTTACAGTTCCTTTAAGTTTGGACATCTGAGATAGAGCCGGGGCCGAGGGCGCCATCAGGCGGCGCTAGTGCAGGCTTTGTTAGTCGGCCAATCAGTGGGCTGCCAGGGGATCAGTGGGCTTACAATGGGCCAATCAACGTGTGAGGACCAATCGCTAGGCTTAGATTGGAGACGGCCAATCAGAGGCCTTACAAGTTGTGGGAACCTGTGTTTCCACAACCTCGGGGTGCCAGCCCGTCGGTTCCGTCACCAAGGAAGACACAGCAAGCAAAAGGTTCAAACAACAAAGGTTTATCTCATACCTTGTTAGTCACACAGGCGTGATCCCAACCGCACAGCCTCGTCAAACCTAAGTCACGCGAACCACACGCGCCCGTGTGCCTATATCCCCCTCACCCGCCACGCCCCTCTCCTACGTCGCTCACACCTTCGCCACCTTGCGGCGAATAAACAAAACCGAAAAGAAAGAAGTGCCCACAAAGTCTAGAAAATGTGGAGAGTGATCTGTAGGCTTAGAATAGACCAATCAGCGGGTACAGAGCTGGATAATTAGCATAAAGGGGCGTAGCTATGCTCACCAAGCAGCGATCAGCAGGCTTGGTATGCACCAATCAGCGTGAGATGGGCGGAGCCGGTTAATTAGCATAAATGGGCGGAGCTATGGTCAACCAATCAAAGATCAGTAGGCTTAGCCAATCAACGTGAAGTGGGCGGAGCCAAGCCAACTGATTAGCATGTAGGAGTTGAGCTACGCTCAACCAATGATCAGTAGGCTTAGAATGGGCAAATCAACGTGAAGTGGGCGGGCGACCAATCAGATGGCTCAGAATCGGCTTGTGTTGGATTAGAACTGGATGTGTTGGCTTAGAACTGCAATGTGTTGGCTTAGAACTGGATTTCGGCTTAGAATTGGATTACAAAGAAGTGGGAGAGAAGGATTAGAAAAAGGATGTTCTTATCCAGTACCCCGCTATACTACTAACCTGGCTTCACACACGTTTTCACGTGTCACTATCACAACGTGTCACAGTGATCTTGCGGAAATAAGCTAGCTAGCTAGAGGGTAGCATAAATATACCATAGTTGTAATTTTTGTCAATTACTACTGAGGAAATTGAACGTGTGGTTGACAGACTTTTCATCAGTTCCGTTCCAAGTTGCCTCAATCACTGCGCAGGTTATTTACATTTTTCAGTTAAATGTTAAAAACGTTGCGTCACGCACTGGTGACAACAATCTTGATCGCTTTCCAATCACATGGTAGTCGCAATAGATGCGCATGTCACAAAAGAACTGGTTGTTCCTGGCCTCTTCCTGCCTCATCTAAACTGTCTGAAATATCTGGTCGTCGTCCAGGTACTCCGAGAAGTCCCTGATACTTGGCACGTAATATTAGTGTCTGATACCTTCCCAGTCAACGGCGAAATGTAATATCAACGATGAAATAACATTGCAAATCTGCAATGTCTTCGTAGAATCTGCAATAGAGTGCAGCGTAGATTCTACGTAGAAAATGTCAACTCAAAAACACGTACAATCAACATAATTTGATAACGCTCTTTCTACGTTTTCATCAAATGTTGTGAATTACTGTTTCTTCGATGTTGTCTATTGCTACCTCTTCCTACTATGTAAGGTTAAAGTTTCACTTAAATTGGTGCAAAAGCGCAGATATCCTTAGCCTAAATGTGTCCAAACAGAATACTACGAATGTGTAATAGTGAATATTCAAGAAGAGATTGAGGGCCAGATCCTTTTATGTGTACATATATTAAAATCAGCGGAAGATATATAAAAAGATAGTCACTGATATTGTCATAATAATAAGAATAATAACCACATGATTGGTGCGCCTCTTCGGGACGGTGATCCCTAAAAGATAACCAATAACATAGCTCATGTCATCTACTGGGATAGCAACACAAAACACTGCCATAGATAGCGTAAAGAACAGACACTCTGCAATAAGTGGGAACAAATGCCTGCCAGTGACCTACTTTTTGGAGTAGCTTTTTTTTTAAGTATACTGGTGTATGACACGTTTTGTGGAACACAAAACTTGTCATTGAATTAAAATAAAAAACTACACTACCTAGAATCATGCAGCCAACGGCATTTGTTCTCACTCGGTTTCTGCCACTTCCTGTTGTTGTTTGTCGTGCAACGTTAGCTTAAGTATGTACATTTTTACGACCTGAAGCCGAAATTTGTAAATAAATGTCACTTTTTTGTCCCACCAATGTGAAGAGCGTGATAATTTACTCAAATGAAAGATTATTGACAGATATATTCAGGAGCTGTCCCATCGGAAAAAATAGCCTAACATTATGCTGGACAGAGCTCCCAGAGGATAGCGCGCGACAAATTTTTCAGCGCCATCGTTGCAGACCGACGAAAGGAAGTTGGAAACCCAGCTCACACCGGCATCACAGAAAGAGATGACAGAGGCATGGCTTATCGCGTCAGGTTTTGCAGGGGCCATGGACTGTTTCACACGTGGACAATTTCAGGGACTGTCACTTTTTCTGCTATCACTCTGTGGGCTAGATTCGGAAACTCCTTTCGTTGGATTGACAGCGACTGCGCCCAAAAAGTCGTAGCGTGTTATGGTCCAGTGCTCCGAAAAGCATGATATTTGACTATTTTTTCCGATGGATAGCTCGTGAATATGACTGTCAATTATCATGAATTTGAGTGAATTCCACACGCTCTTCATATTGATGGGTTAAAAAAGTGACGTTTACTTGGCAAATTTCCGAGTTCAGTTCGCAAATATTTACATGATTAAACTTACGATACATGACATTCACATTAGGAGGTGGCAAAAACCTATTAAACAAACGCCGTTGGCTGCACGATTCTGGGTGGCTTAGTTTATTATCATTATTATTATTTAATGACACGCTTTCTGGGAACCCTGTACATGGGGCGGAAGCACCCGAATGGCAGAGCCATGCGACATCTTTTGGTTCATGCCTTTATCTTCATTGTTGTAGAAACACCAGGAACTTTACACATGTGTGAGGCTGTCCATGCGTGGAAACACTGTAAAATAGTCATGTTGTATCAATGCAGGGTCGCATCGCAACCATGTGGCAGAAATACACGCAGTTCAAGCTTTCTAACAACTGCTAGTGAAGCTCTATGTTAATAAACAATCCAAAAAGCGCAATCAACTGGCTCTTCAGCATGATTAGCGGTCATACAAAAACAAGGAACTTTGGAGAACAGCGCAGTCAGATGTGAAAAGGCAAGGGCTTTCCCTTATGTCAAAGGCGATTGCAGCTGAGCTAAGCTTATCTAGTAGCAGGCTGCAAACTAACACAAGTAAATTTAGACGAAGAGAAGGGCGCTCGTACGTATGGGCGGCTCTCGATTTCGCTTTCAGCCTGGCGATAGCTGGAGATTGTGAAACTGCGAGCAAGTAACCAAGCCAAGAAGAGCCAAAGCGAAAGCTGACCGTGACGTCAGGGGTTCAAGCGGACGGTCGGACGGCAAAGCAAAAAATCGATTTCTCAGTAAGTACGGGGTATTCGTCCAAACGATTTTGGATGTGCATTTAGTAGGCACCAACCCTTGTGCCTGCTAGTTTTCGATGTGATCCGTCACAAAGAATCGTCCCCGGAGCTGACCCTTAACGTAATCTAATGTAATCCCTTTCGTGTAGCTCTCAGATTTCACATCTGCATCGGTCATAATGAGGAAGCATAGCTATGTCGATATAGCGCTGGCCAGTCGCCTTTTGTGGATCTAGGACAGAAAATGTGAGGAGGAAGAAACCTCGGTGCACGATATTCTAGCCACTGCCGTGCATGTTACTCATTTCGTGGTAAAACTGCAGGCTGTGAGTCTACTCAAGGGTAGCTGATTATGTACCGAACAACAACAAGCGTATTACTTGCCACTTCAGGTTTAAAGGACGATTTCGTACCAAGTACGTGGCTACCATCCTGAATAAGAACTGTATGGTGAGTCACCATTCACTCAGTTTTATTGGAGGATTCGAGTTGCGCTAATAATCACGAATTGACCCGATCGCTATTGAACTAGCAGCATTACGTGTCACCATCATATCAAAATACTGCGTCATCACCACAAAGATTATGTGGTGTGGCACAGATCATATCAAGGACGGTCTTCTATTGAGCACTGGTGGGCTATTCCACGCCAAGTGATCCCGAGGTGCCGCTCGACCCCCCTTAAATTTATTTGAATTTTATTGGTGGTTCCTTATGACTCCGAAAGCAACAGAACATTGGTCTGAAAGATGCACTGCTTGGCGAAAACCTGTCATTTTAAACAGATATTACAGCCCACGTAAGGCACGGAGCATGTTAAAAAGCTTCTTATTTGGTAGGGGAGAGTTCACTTTACCATATGTAAACAATTTTCACCATCGCACTCGATAGGCTCGACGCCTGTGGCGTGCACGAAATTTGCAAAGTTTGTGCAAGCTTACCAATTTTTTTGGGAATTTAACATTCTGGAATTTCTTCTTCAAAAATATTAGTAATATAGCTTTTCAACGCAAAAAAAAACGCAACCCTGCCGGTGCTGCAGTAAAAAATCGTCGACAAAATGCACATTTTTGACCGAAAATTTCGGTGTGAGGAGATCGGGATACAAGCATGATGAAGGTGTCATTCGATGCACCGTCTTCCTAGCAAGATGTAGCAAAAAAATCTCAGAGGTACTTTTTGTCAAACTCAAATAATATTTTTTAATTGAAGGTAACTTCGTCAACGTGTATCGTCATCTTCGGCGATATATCTTGTGCTAAAAGAAAGCTTTCAGCGCCGCCTTTTTAGGTACTGCGTGTTGATTATGTGATGTTACTTGTGACTGCGTCAAAGGCAAAGGCGTCGCCCTGACATCAGCTCATGTAAATAAGACGAGCACGTAGGCACAAAAAAAAAAAGAATGTAATGATCGTCAATGTGGTCATGCTTATTGTAGTTAGGGTCTGCGGCAACAACACACAATTTTCCCGTTGTTTGACGCAATGTTGTGCCAGTAAAAAGCACTTTGCCGGAAAGGCACACGGAAAGGCACATCCATTGAGAGCGAAATACGTTGCACAAATGCAGGGGAATGAGGATATAGAGTGATGTAAAAGTGTCAGGTGACACCAGCGGGGAGTGAGTGCTTGAGAAGGAAACGGGAAGCTTCCTTTGCTCGCACCACACGACGCAACATCATTTCCGGTAGCGCGGTATATCAGCACGTGTATATCCTATATGTATAAATTTAGAATCTGCGTTTTTCAGCATACATGTGGGTGAGTATTTGTAAGGAGATTTCATGAAGTGAGAGTCTTATCGGTATCCATAGCATAGAGGAGTGCTTGCAGACAAGTGGGTCCTAGCTTCTAACATCACAAAGCTCTAAGACCCGTCTTTATTGCTTTGTGGTGTTCATAGCGATTCACCTGTAGTTCTTAACAGTATGTATTTCACACAAATAAGACACTGGCAAGCTTAGATGGTTAGGATTTAAAAGCAGCGAAGATGCTCTAGCGCTGTGAGAAACACCAAGCTCAACAAAAAACACTGTCTCTCATGTGATGTTTGCACTTTGTAGGCTTTGCTTCAGAAGGGTATCAAAACAGAGGGTTTAAATAAGGATAAATCCTTACAAAATATATGTTCACTTACCAAAATAAGTTCATCCAGTCTATTGACATCCTGTGGATGTCCTATTTCCTCAATAGACTTCCTTTTGACTATTGAGTATATAGCCTGTCTGTTTCAGGTCTATAGATATCGTTTGCACTACCGTGTATCCTTTCTTTGGCCTGTCAATGGGAGATTGGCACCAACGGCCTATAGACAACATGTTATAGAAATGGCATCTCCTGCAGACTGGCAATGGACTGACCACTGACCCACCATGTCCTTTCTATCGTCGCCATATGTGCCCCATTCGGATTCATGAACTGTGATCTGTTGAATCTGAATCTGAAATTCTGTTCAGTTCCCGTTGTGTGAACGTTTATTGACGTTTTTAACCTGCGTTGAGAAGCAATACGTTGCCATCATTGGCACGCATGCTGCATATACCTTTTTGAAGGGTTACAAACACAGGCGTTATCTTGGTGGTCAGTTAATATTCCAACCAATTCCTTACTTTGATGTTCTGTGTACGTAATCAAATTAAGCTGGGACATCACACCCTTCATTCTGACTCGTCAGATGCAAGCAGGACACTCGAATTTCTTGAGGGTCGCAAGTCAAGCAACACATAATATATGTTTTCTCTTAGGAAGGAGATGCCAGTGCTACGTGCACAGAGGTGGATGTCCTGAATGCACTGGGATTAAGCCATTGCAAATGACACTGATGATTAACCTCGCCGATCCTAGACATGTACCAATGATGGCCACGCATTGCTTCTCAACACCGGTTAAAAAAAACATCGAACTTCCTCACAACAGGAACTCATACCTGATAACTCAGGATAACTCATTTCACCCAGTTTCTAAGAAAGCGTACCGATACGCTAACCGCTTTCTCTCTCTCTCTGTTGCAGGTTTCCCACTGAAGCACCGATAGCGAGTGCCATAAGTGTATTTCACGTCAATTTTAAGCACACGCACACACACTGTCACTAAGCGTCAAATACTTGAATCGAAAGCATTCACTTGACTATACGCGAGATGTAGATGACGCCGCGGTGAAGTTTGACATGCTAAATGTTATAATTCGCCTTTTCAGACCGCCCTGGCAATAACGGAGTCGTCGATGATGGCGACAACTTGGAACCATTTCACGATAATAATACTTCGACCACAGACCATACCAGTAAGTTATGGCTGAAACTCCACTTAGTTGATTTCGTGTTTTCCAACTAAGTACTAAATATTTGTGCGACATAAGAAGGGACGCGAAAACCGTCGGAACCAGGAAACTTAACCGAATTAATGGGAATGAAGTAATGTTTCCATGCAGCATGCATTGTTTATGCTTGCAGCATCCCATTTGGTACCACGGACGAACTGCCGTACAGTCAGGTCCCATTCCCGAGACTCATTAACGCACCCCCACCAGTGATGAGCAAATTACCTCTCAAAATTGTAAGTAAGCAAACCACTAAAGTAAAGTATAATAAACTACTAAAGTAAAGTATCAGGTACTTGGCGTCATTGGGACTTCAAGTACTGTACAAGGTACCAATTCCAAATGTTCTTCAAGCACAAAGTACTCAAGTACATTACCAATGTAATTTGTATGACTTTGCAATTCAGTGTTTCGGGTGTAGTGGTAAGAAGTTTCTGTAGAACGAAACAAAACGACGTTCACGAAGATGCTGGTATGCTGGGCAACAATGAGGATGTGAAGGATCGAGAGTTGTTTCCCACAGTGACTGCATTCGGGAGGGTCTTCTTCGGGAGGGTAAGAGATATTCATGTATTAAATAGGTGTGTCCCAATGACGAACACGACAATTCTTCCAACGAAATAGCCGACGAACAATAGTCCAAGCACGAGAGACGCTTAGATGTGAGAAGCCGTTGCAATTTTGCACACGTATGTGACCGTTGAGACAGGAAACAACCTGTAAAGAAACCGAAGTGAATATCAGGCTGGGATTGTTCCAACGTGAATGCTGGAATAGTACACCATTTTGTAACTGACGTCCTTGCAATCGATACAGTCACACGGTTACAAATAACGAAACAATACAATTAGCCTCACGTCGCTTCATTCGTGTATCCTTTCCTCTCCTGTCGCCATTTGCAATGCGTCCACCGTCTGCAACAGAAGGTACTTCGATGGCTAAACACAAGCAAAACACAAGCGTCGCGCGATGCATCGTAGCTAGGTTGACTTACCTCAACATTATACGTGTACTCAAAGACACGGGTTGTCATCCTTCTCAAAAGCAAGGTTGCAGCGCAGACAACGGGCGAGGAAGCAGAGAGCAACGCACTGCAGAAAAATACGCGGTGCCATGTCACTCCTCACCGGCGAAGCGCGGAGCAACCTAGTACGCTCCAACGAAGGCACACATATTCAGCCGACACACGCATTATTCAACAAGCACACGAGTACACGGCTCACGGGGCACACATATTATCCAGCGCGCACAAAGCCGTTTCATACGGACGTGACGGCTTTGTACCTGCTGAAATCTGGCGATAGGGATCGCAGGTCCCCATCGACGCTTGCAAATGCGTGCTTGCTATTTGATAACTGTTACGGCTGTTTCCAGACGGTTGTACATTCTGACTGTACGGCTGTGTACCGGCTATTTTTTAGCTGGCACGTGTCCGACAGCAAACCTACACTACTTGTCGCCACAAATCCTGTCGCCACCTTGATAAGTGTTCTATGTATTTAAAAAAGAGCTGTCCTGAGGTCATCTTCCACCTCCGCATTGTGTAACATTTTCTAAGGATCGCACAATAGCAGAGCCAAATTACGTGCAAAATTCACCCACGTGCTCGCCATCTTTGGCTTGTAGGACACACATGTGACTGACACTTTAATGTGTTGCATGAATATGTCGTATGAATGTTCTGCACTTAAAATGGCCTGTGAAAAAAAATACGGTTGAAGAAAAGTGGATTTGAGAACATATACAGTCGTGCCTCGTTAATATGGACCCCGTTTATATGGACATCTCGGATTATGGACGCTTTTTGTAAGAACCAAGCTTCTCCTATGCATTTTCTTCTGGTTTGTATGGAGACTCTCTTTTCGGTCACTGGACGATCTAGCAAGGTACAAACCATATGTAGTCCATATATTTCCGTCTCCTTATTATGTAGGGTACCGGTATGGAGGGGAAGCCGCTCCCCACCTTGTGCAGGAAAATTTTTATTTATATATTAATTACGAGTATATTATTATATTTGT
Source organism: Ornithodoros turicata (assembly GCF_037126465.1). Lineage (NCBI taxonomy): Eukaryota > Metazoa > Arthropoda > Arachnida > Ixodida > Argasidae > Ornithodoros > Ornithodoros turicata. The sequence continues at coordinate 35,952,097 of NC_088204.1, forward strand.
ATATTGGAGTTCACTTTTATAGATAAGAGGATAAGGGATGAATCTGACTGTTGCTACGCAGCAAGCAGACCGACTGTGTATGAGTAGGACCAATGGAAATTTACAAAATAATGGTCGAGAAGGTTAGAACCAATCTCAGAATATCGACTGTTACAATTAATGTTAATATCCGGAAAACGGGACATATCCACGCAAACACATCATGTGTGTTTCAGAAATTCAACATATGAGACGGTGCCTGCAGTACATTCAGTGCGCGAAACAAGGCCCGTTCGGCCTGGAACAGACGCCTCATAATTATACAAAATGATTGATAATGGTTTCACGAGTAACTATCCTAAGACTTAGCTGCTGATTCTGTTCAATTGCATGACAATCGCGTGCGCCTCCATCGTTGCAGGTTCTACGCTTTCAACATCTGCAAAAACGCGGCGCCCAACGAAGGTCCCTACAAAACACCCCATCAAAACCACTCGTGAGTGATAGAGTGGTTGCGATTCTTCCATCGAGATAGTGGTCGTACACTGCAGTTGAAGCACCGTCGTAGACCTGATAGAATGTGCTGGTGTTGAGGCAGCACCGCCCATTACTGTTGCCTTTCGATGATTAAGGGCTGTGAGGCAACCGAGTCGAGAGCGACGCGGGAACAATTTTGAAAAGACTGCTCTATTTATTCCTCTTGTATACTATAGGCCTTGCGCCTGTGCCCTTATCGTAAAGGCAAACATCCAGGAGAACAATAGGTCCTTTATTTTATGACGATGATGGGAGAGTTTCATCGCCAAGGGCGATACAATACCGCATTGCTGGTGGTAATGCGGGAAAATAAATAATGTGTTACCCTTAGAGTGCGAATTAGATGTGCTTCTACATTTCTAAAGCCAGCATAATAAAATGGCACAGGCAGAATTATCTTCTGTTGCCTGTACATGACGATATGTTCCACAGCGTACAAACATACGTTATACGTGCAGCCAAAGAGCTCCGCCCCACCCCCTTTTTTTTCCTTACATACATAGACAGGTGTCGTTCATATTCGTAATCCAGGAGCTGAGGGGAGCTCATTCTCAGGCGTGGTACAAATTGCTTACACACGTCTTCCTCCGTTGCGTTACATAAATTTTACTTGAGAGACTTACTTACATTTCACTTGTTGAGATTTCAGCGCACGTAAGGTGGGGTCACTTGAGCGACCGCCATGGCATCGCCAATCGGCGTAGTTTTACGTCGTCTTAATTGCATTAATTAATTCTTTGTAACGAGGAAGTCACGTGAGTACGACTGCAATACCACGGTAGTTGCAAGGCATTAGACAGGCGCCCTAAATCGGATTTGCACAGTAGCATGAGTAGCGTATTTGTGATACTATACGTTTACGAGTAACTTGGTGTCTTGCAAATGTTTTCAAAAGTCAGTATTTTGTAATTTAACTCAAGTACTTGTCTCAGTAACTTCTGCTTAATTCCTGAGTTACATTGAAGATATTTCTCTACGCGGGACGTGAGGGTTGAGCGAAATATTGTCATTTGTCTCGTCAATGTGCCTCGTGGAAGGGAAAGTTTCTGTGACTCCTCTCCGCGTCCCTGTTTCGGTTTGCTTGCTTGCTTATTTGAGGCATAACACGTCATACGAGAAAGAAACAAAGTTGATGGCAGTTATACTGTGGATGTTACAACTGCAATACGCAGCATTTCTTCACTGATCGGTTGGAGCTTGTAAACGTCGGCTCGTCCCCGTGAACCGATAGAATCGCCTATGCCGCACCGCGACACCTTCACAGGCGGTTACTCAAGGCTATCCTTCATGTGTACAGTACGTCTTCGCAACAGGGATCTCTACCACATACCTGGAAGGAGGCTATAGCTGTTTCCATCCTGAAACCAGGCAATCCACCAAATGCCCCAGTCTCCTTTCGCCGTGTGAGCCTGTTGCTGTAGTCGAAAACTGATGGACAGAATGGGTTTGCATCGTCTCGACTGGTGGGTCGAAAAGCAAGGTGTGTTCCCATTCGAAATGGCTGGATTTTGTAGCCACCGAAGTTTCACGGTATTAGGTCGACTCTCCAGCTCACTCAAAACTTTCTTACGGACTGAACTGTCGCTATCCATACATCCCAAGGCCAATGCTGTAAGCGTGATGTTCATAAAAGAGTTCCTCGATGAAGTCAGACACTCTTTAATGCGGTGGCGTAAAATCGATAGTTTTCTGCGAAGTGGCAGCTGAGTTTGAGTATGTGTTGCGTTGTCTGTTATCGTCCTCTACCTTGTCTCTGGCTTTCAAATCATGGAACGGCTATAGCCCGCCTCAGCATTCGTCATACCATCAGAAGGCGTAGTACAAGGACGACGCCTTTCGCATCCAAGCTCATCAACAGCTGCGGAACTCTATGCCGCCTTTTCTTTCTGGAGCCCATCGTCGATTTTACCCCGCGGGAATTCGCAGTCTTCACTGAATCAAAATATGCACTGCAAAGTATTGAAAATTTTAGCATACGAGGCTCATCCACGTCGCTAGTGACAGACGTCTTAATGGCTTACCACCTTGTATGCGAACCAGGACACGGGCTGATTCTCCAGTAGGTTCCATTCTATGGTGGTGTCGTGGGGAACGAACGGACCGTCAGCATTGCAGAATCAGCTGTCGGAGACGGACGAGTATTGCGCAGCTGAGAGGAGACCGTAATTCCGTTCTTCGACGCCTCGTGACACCCCCTGGATTCCCGCAAATGGTCAATATTGTCCTCCCATCTGTGCTGAGCAGAGTTGATCCAACGCTGGCTTTCCGCATGCCACGAAACACCTCTCGTCAAGATGCTACATTAAGTCACCGGATGCGATACAATTTGGGTTTTACAGCTCAGTGGCGTTACCGCTTGAGACAAGTTGACTCTCTCAGCTGCTGTCACTTCGGTGCTCCGGAGGCCCTAGAGCACATTGTTCTTCATTGCCCACACTGCCAACTTCTCGAAGATCACTCTACGGGCCTCTTAATCAACTGGACACTTGCAGCTGGTTAGCACATCCCTACTGTTTACGTTATGCACTGATGAGAGCTGATTTTGAGCATTTTAGTGATTTGCGTCCGTGAGGAAGCAGGCGTCCAGAAGCAACCACGCCTGGCCAAATTGTAACTTTACTGAAAATGAGTGGGTTAGTTGGTACTGAGCGGGCACCTCAGAGCAGCAGACGCAACGGGGCAGGAACACGGACCAACAAGACATCTGCTTTCATGAAACCAGATGTCTTGTTGATTCATGCTGATTCATACATGCTGCTTTGAGATATCCGCGATAAAACCTTTACGTCTGTGTGATGGGTCGGAAACAATAACCTCCTTGTAAAGTAACGTTTGTAACAGTTACTCCTGAAAAGTTACTTTGTAACTTCTGAAATACACGGTAAGATAATGCGATTGTTTACCCCTTACTAAAGGTTACGAGGTCAAGAGTGAAGGCACCCCTCTCGCAGTCCCTTTGCAACGGCTATCTTGCAAATGGACCTTGTCTTTGAGCTTGTACCATCTGCAGTCGTAATTGGTAGTAATCGGGCTAGATGTGAAAGAATGTGTTTCTTCGAAATGCATCAGATTGTAAATTCTACCGTTTCTGTGGAGCACGCCTTCGCATTTGTAGAGCGTCGGTTCAGTATTAGAGGCTTTTTTTTTCAAAAGCGGGGGAAACATATCGGATCGTAATTTTGAAAAGCAGCTCTCCTGGGAGCTATTAGGGCTTTTAAGACAGCTTTGAAGCTTGTGAGCGTCAGCTTGTCCCCGGGACCCCAAAAAGTCACGTATGCAGCAGTGCGAAACCTTGATGGGCGGTCACTCCAAGTTCTTCTTCATCTGTATAATGCCTCTTGGCAACAAGGATCTCTACCACCTACCTAGAAGGATGCTTTAGTTGTTCCCATCCTGAAACCAGCAAGCCCCCAAATGCCCTACCCTCCTTTCACCGAGCCAGCCTAACAAGCTGTATTGGAAAACTGATGAAGAGAATGGTTTTGCGTCCTCTCGACTGGCTCGAAAAGCAACGTGTGTTCCTTCACGAAATTATTGGACTTCGTCACCACCAAAGCTTCATGGATCCAGTTCACGACCTATAGTCTCTCATTCCAACATGCCCATGCTCATCGGAGGGTCGTCGTATCAGTTTTCCTAGACATCATGCGCGCATATGACACCGTCTCGCACATTTGCGTGCTGCATACCTTTTTGAGGGTATGCGGTCGACTCTTCAGCTGGCTCCAAGGCTTCCTCACGGACCGAAATGTCGCCAAAGCCCAAAGTATCGCGTTCGTCAAGGAGTCCCCCACGGAAGCATTCTGAGACAGACACTCTTTAATGTGGTGATCGCGGGCCTAAAATCCATAATTCCCCGCAAAGTAGCGTTCTCTGTTTATGCAGATGACATTGCCCTTTCGACAGTAGCAACAGTTCGCCACTTGCAGGTGGCTTTGAATAATGTACCTGGGATAGACCTTCGCCCGAAAAGTGCACCGTGGTCCCTTTCTCACGCATGACATGAAAATGACAAATTTCCCTCTTTGGGTTCGTAAAAAGAAGCGTTACACTCTAAGAAGAAATGGAGTAAAATGGGGAGTAATTGCAGGTTCTGAACTTAGAAAATGGTTTCCTGAATGCAACAGCGTACTTAAATCTGTGATCTTCGACAATTTGATAGAATAAGGCAATATAACGTAGCTAACTTAGCAATTTTCCACCCACAGAGAGAAAAGAATAGTTAAGAGGCTTTTTCGTGCGAAAGTTTGCCCTATTCGTGTCGTAAGATCGTTTATCACTCGACATATCACTGTTGACGGTTTAATTCGAAGTATTTTCAATCCAGCATATGAATTTTGTTCCTGAATTTAATTCCTGGGACTCTAACGAACAGAGCGTGAAATGCAGCCAACACTCAGTGACTATTTTTTTTATCGCTGTTGTTGTACTCTGTTACGTTTATATTGGTGCTGGAATATGCGCACAGTTCATATTCTTGCATTTGTATGTGCCTTCTTTTACGACGAGTCAATCGCCAGGAGTATCACAAATAGAATAAATAAAATTTAATTTCGTGCATTTACTCCGTAAGGAGACTAATTTTTCTGGCAATGCATCTAGTCACCAAAACGACTAAAAGTTATCCCTGTCTTCTCTTAGAGTGTACGTTCCCACCGCTTCCTTTTTGTGCTCATCGACTCGAACCTGCGCTAAGCTCGCGACATTAAGCATCTTGAAACTAAATTGCAGCCACGGTATGGCTCTCTCTGGCTCAGGATGGGGCTGTGATCAGCGCTCCATTTTAGCAGTTCACGCGGCTCTGGTGTGGGGTAGTTGGTACTGATTGGGCATCTCAGAGCAGCAGATACAACGGGGCAGGAACACGGACAAGCAAGACATCCGCTTTCACGAAACCAGATGTCTTGTTGCTTCATGCTGGTTCATACATGGTGCATTGAGATATCCGCAGGATAACCTTTACGTTTGTGTGACGGGTCGGAGACGGTACACTCAGAGAAAAACCTATACCTTTAGAGGTATAGATCGTCTGCTCAATAACTTAGCCCTTCTTAGGTGTTATTTTATACCCTGCTTACAGGTATAAAAAAAATAGTCCTCAACAAAGGGCTATATGTCATACCTTAGGGGTACAGCTCTATACCCCTGTGCGAGTACCATCATGGTACATTTTTAGAGGAGGGAACTAGAAATATCACCTTTGGAGGGAAGGCAAGTTTTTGACATACACACACGTACTACAAACACACGCGAACGCATATGGTTGTTAAGTAGAAAGCAAAGCTCGTGCACATTACTCCCCATGTAAAAAAAAAACACACACGCAAAGATGGAGTTAAAAACTGAAGAAAAATTTCAAGGAGCAAGATCGCTCTGCGCAGTCATCAAGTCACGATATATATGTATTGGCATCATCGTGGCATCGTGTCATCGTGATATATCTTTAGAAAAAATCTTCCCGGAAACAACACCGCAAGCGATGTTGCCCCGACGACCGTTTTACGGGCCGCGCATTCCAAGACACGGCCCACCCGGGGGCGGACCGCGTTATCAAGGGGCCCTTCTCGAAATATGAAGGACCGGCTCCCTTTCGCCTCCCTCCACCGCGATAGATCGAAAGATCAATACGCGGATTTGAAGGGAGACCAGAGCATCGTGATATATCACGATGACAGACATTGACAGAGCAACAAATACTGGTGTAACGATGGCGACTTGACAACGTGTGGAGCAGTTTTCTTCTGGTACGCAACTCTAAGGGTGAGGACACCTAGATTCAACATTCCGGCAATGTAGATATCATACAGCCATAAACTAACCATGTGGATTCAGATAGTACTGTACTAATGTCTGTGTTTCTTAATCAAACATCCAGTTAACTCAGCTGGTACCGTCACCAAAAACAAAATACTAATGATGTGATACAGCACGTTGCGAAAGTAAAGGTATAAAAAAGCCGTAAAGGTATAAAGAAACAGAAGGTATAGCAGCTTCATCTATACCGTGAAATGCATAGCCTCGTGGTACAGGATATAAACGCGTGTTGGTGAGGTATAAATATGGTACGTTAGCATTCCTTTATACCTGTTTCATACCCTTGAGAAGCGTTGGAGGTATAAATAGGAGATTTGTTCCTCTTCTATACCATCCAAAGGTATATATCTGAAGCAGAAGGTATAAAAGGGGTATAAGAACACATTATTATACCTTATTTATACCTTTTTTTCTAACAGTGTAACCTCGTTGTAGAGTAACGTTTATAACAGGTACTCCTGAAAAATTACCTTGTACCTTCTGAAATACAAGGTAAAATAATGCGATTGTTACTAAAAGTTACGAGATTAAGACTGAAGGTGTCCCACTCGCAGTCCGTTCGCAACGGCTATCTTGCAAATGGACCTCTGTCTCTGAGCTTGTGCCATCTGCAGTCGTAATTGGTAGTCAACAATACTGCGGGCTAGATGTGAAAGAAAGTATTTCTTCGAAATGCATCAGATTATTACCGTATGAACTGCAGAATTGGGAAAAGCTTCGAAGCTTTATTGTCCGCATATAGTCTTTGGTATGAAGAGATGGTCTTCCTCCACACGAGACCAGACCGGAGACGATGGAGTATACAAGCGGGCTGATGTTCGTGGCCTCGTGTGTGTGTAGCGGGGTGACTTTGTCCTTATTCACGGGCCGCCACATCAATTCCCCATCAGACGTTGAGCGGCGATAATATTGAATACAACCGCGTCGTAACTGAAGGACTACGAGGGACACAGCAGGGCAGTCATTGGCCACACCTAACAAAGCGCCTGACAGTGTACGAACGTGATGAAATAGGTGGGGAACATGCGGAGGCGCGGTCGAAGACGTGGCCTTGGGTACCGTGACCGGCACGAGAGTCACATATGCCCAGGTCGAAGGATGTGAATGAGCCCACTTGAAGGAGTCGAAGGTGTCGGATTGGAGTTCATTCGAGGCAGACACAGCGACAGTACCGACATCGGTACGTGTGAGACGAGCTCGGATGTCTTTCATAATCTCACTACCACTACACTGCAAGCAGATCGATTGTGTATGAGCAGGACCAAGTGAACAGAACACCAACCACGAACCACGAATTAAATGTTACAAACCGCAAAATGGGTCATGTCGATGTAAACATATCGTGTGTGTTAAAGAAATGAAACACATGAGAACTGATGACATTGATGGTACCTGCAGTACAGTCAGTACCCGAAACATGTATAAGTCTAATTGTAATTGCGGAAAATAATTGGTAATGGCTTCATGAGGTGTATCCTGAGAGCTATGTGCCGATTCTGTTCAATTTCATCTCCTTAGTGCACTCATGTCGCTCGCGCCTCCCATGTTGCAGGTTCAACGCATTCAACATCTGTAAAAACGCGGCGCCCAACGAGGGTCACAAGGAAACCACCCACCAAACGCACTCGTGAGTGATAGAGTGGTAGCGATTCTGCCATCGGTATAATAATCGTACACTGCAGTTGAAGCACCGTCGTAAGAGCCCGTACAATGTGCTAATGTTGAGGCAACACCGCCCATTACTGTTGCCTTTCCAACCAAGTCCAGAGCGACACGGAAAGAATTTCGAAGAGAATGGTTTATTTATTCTTTCTTATGTCCTATAGTCCTCGCGCATGTGCTTTTATCATAAAGAGGACATGCAGGAGAACAACAACAACATTATCTTGTGATGGTGATTGGGGAGTTTCATCGCAAGGGGTGACACTCTACCCTATTGGTGGTTGTGATGTGAGAAATTGAATAATAAGCGCTCCTTAGAGTGCTAGTTAGATATGCTCCTGGCTATATAATGGCTCAGGCAGAATTCGCTCCTGTTGCCTGTACGTGCCAACAATTTCCATAGCGTACATACATAGAGAGGTGTCCTTCATAATCGTAATCCTGGAGCTGAGGGGACACCCATTTTCAGACGGTGTACAAATTGCTTAGACACGTCTTCCTCCATGTTACTTTGTGTTGAGATTTCTGCGCACGTTAGGTTCTGCGACGCTCGGTGTAGTTTTCCGTGGTGTAAATGCATCAATTAATGTCTCGTAAGGAGGAAGTCACGTGAGTACGAATGTCACAGTAGTTGCACAGCATTCGACAGGTAAGAATGAAGCAGACTTTACAGTAATTTGAGCAAAACACTTACGTTACGTGTACGTTTGCGAATAAGCTGATATCTTGCAGATACTTGCAAAAGTCAGTATTTAGTAATTTAACTTAAGTACTTGTTTTAGTAACTTGTACTTAATTCCAGCGTTACTTTGGAGGTATTTGTCAACGCGTGACATTGAATAATTGTACGGTGAAGTTACGCGTAAGACTTGTCTGCCGAGTGTGGCGACATGTTGCACGTGCCGCAGGGTAGGACTGCGGATAATTTCGATAATGTCGTATATAATACCTTCTCGCACATTTATGTGCTGCATACCTTTTGAGGGTATGCGGTCGATTCTTCAGCTGGCTCCAAGACTTCCTCACGGACCGAACTGTCGCTGTCCGTACATCCAAAGTCCAAAGCCCTTAAGCATCATGTTGATCAAAAGGTCCCCCAACGAAGCGTTCTGAGACACACTTTTTAATGTGGTGATGGCGGGACTAAAATCCATAATTCCCCGCAAAGTGGCGTTCTCTGCTTATGCAGATGACGTTGCCCTTTGGACAGTAGGAAAATCACGGCCAGCTGTTCAGCGCCGCTTGCATGTGGCTTTAAACAATGTACATACGTACCTCACGCAACATAGGATGGACCTTCGCCCGAAAAGTGCATCGAGTTCCCTTTCACACGCAAGGCCATGACAAATTTCCCTCTTTGGATTTGTAACAAGAAGCGTGAGCATGTGCACTCTAAGAAAGAAATGAGTAAAATTGGGAGTAATTGTGGGTTATAGTCCCCTAAACCCGAAATTTAAAATAAGACCTCATATTGTCTGTGAACTTAGCAAATGGTCTTCTCAATGCAACAGCCTACTTAAATCTGTGCTCCTCGTCAATTTGACAGAATAATGCAATATAACGTAGTAACTTAGCAAATTTCCATCCACAGAGAGGAAAAATGATCAAGAGGCTCTTTCTTGCGAAATTTCGCCCTATTCATGTCGCTAGATCTTTTATCACTCGACATGTCACGGTTGACGACTTAATTCGAAGTATTTTGAACCATGCAGATGAATTTCGTTCCTGGGACACTAACGAACAGAGCATGAAATGAAGCCCCCACGCCGAGACTTTTTTTTTATTGTTGTTGTTGTACTTTATGTTTATAGTGGTGCTGGAATATGCGCATAGTAGCAATTGTATGTGCCTCCTTCCGCGACGAGTCAATCGCCAGGAGTATTATCAAAATAATTAAATATAATCTAGTCTCGTGCATTTACTCCCTAAAAGGCTAGTTTTTCTGGCAATGCATTTAGTCCCCAAAAGGATTAGAAGTTATCTCTCTCTTTCTTAAAGTGTACGTTCCCGTCCAGTGATGGGCAGTGCTTGAAGTACCAAGTACTCAAGTAGTACTTTAAGTACATATCTCTGTACTTGTACTTTACTTTAAGTGCATTTTAAATCGTGTACTTTGTACCGTACTTCAAGTACTTTTTTCCGAGTACTTTCCTATCAAGTACTCAAGTACCCAAACTTGGACTACAGACAAAAAATCACAAAAGAGTATCAAAAATGCACATACTGAAAGCGCTAAAATGACAACACGAAGACGAAAACATACAGATAGAGCTATCTCTGAATTTTCGTCTTCTTGCCGTCATTTTAGAGGATTTTAACAGAGGTTCTTTTGTGCTTTTAAAGAGCATATTTGTTGAAGGAAATCTATTGTTGAGAGGCTCGAAATGTTGAAAAAGTATCAACGCTTCTATGATTATGTAAAACGAATGGAATGCAAAGACACGCACATATTATGACACTGCAACGGGCAGCACATTGACTTGCTCTATTGAGAATGGATAAAAATTGGGCTGTTCGGTGTATCATACTTTTAATAGCCATAAAACCCCCGTGCCGGGAAACAAGTCAAAGGACGACACAACACACAAGCACAGAGTGTGCTTGTGTGTTGTGTCGTCGTTTGACTTCTTTCCCGACACGCGGGTTTCATCGCGTTTCAAAGTTTGCTCCATTGTTATTTCAGTTCTCTTAATGCAGGGTTCTATGCTTTTATATATTGTTTCCTTCATTGGCAATTCATTCTAATTTTATATCACATTATATGTCTGATTGCATTACATGATGAACACTCTGAAAGGCGCATGCTTTCATTTTTACATTTTACGTTTTTTTTAATTAGTCACATGGATTACATTGCTGCAGATCACAGCGTATAAAAATGAAAGCTCACATTGTGATTCATCCGTTTATACTTTCTTCACAATCTTTTTTAAAACATGTTGTATTACAAAAAGCAGCAAGGAAATTTCCTAGCCTGTTATAGCAGAGGATTTGTACCGGAACACCACAGTAGACGGGCGATCTTGGATCAGTCGGGGTACTAATACTATTTTGCATAATCACAGCACAGCTGACTGATTACCTCTCTACATGTAACTGCAAATTATGACATCTGCTTAAGTACATATTCACGGGTTACTACTTAACCTAGGACTTTATGCCTTCAGAGCATTTGTCAAGAATGCTTGCTAAAGTTTCGTCAAAAAAGCAAGACACAGATACTAAACAGTGAAATGTAAAGTGATACAAACTAAATTGGCAATGTACATGATGAGTACTTGAAGTAGTTGGCCTAGTACTTTGTACTTGAAGTACATTTGGAATTGGGTAATTTGTACTGTACTTCAAGTACTAATGATGCCAGGTACTAGGTAGGTGTAATTTTGAGGTACTTTGCCCATCACTGTTCCCATAGCGTTCTTGTTGTGCTCATCGACTCGGACCTGCGCTAGGCTCGCGACATTAAACATGTTGAAACCAAATTGCAGCAATGGTAGGGCTCTTTCTGCCTCAGGAGATGGGGCTGTGATCAGCGCTCCCTTTTAGCAGTTCACGCTGCTTTGGTGGAGGCGACTGTGCTCTACAGCCTTCCAATCCTGAACGCGAGTTTCAGAACATCATTAACAACTCTTCCGAGCCTGTTTGCTTGAAGCCTTCATCGCTGCCTTGGAGTTCCAAGAATGGCTGAAACAGGGCAAGTCCAGGCTGAAGCTGGTGAACTCCCGGTTGAGGTTTTATGTGAATTTGAAACGGCTCGTCACTTCCTACGTTTGCGTGCGCACATTCCTCGTCACCCGCTTCTCAGAAAAATTCGATACCACCTTGAATACAACTTTATCGAGTAGCGCAGAGGACGCACCAGTCTTTCACTGGCTTCGTAGCTAAGGACGTAACACCGCCGGAAGCCCCCTGGTCTCTGCCCGTACCACCCACATTCGCAAGTCTTCCGAACCTTGTAGAGCGAAGATATCAGGTTCCCCCTCAAGTCCTTCGAGTCCATTTTATGCTCTGGTTGACAAGTTTTCTACGTCTGCAGGAGCATATATAGATGGCACATACGGAAACGGCAAATCGGCCTCAGCATTCATCATGCCACCCGAGGCCAGTTCATGCCAGTTCTCATGCCAGTTCGAGGACGGCGCCCTTCCCCTCCAACCACATCTACAGCTGCGGGATTCTATGCTATCCTTTTCTTTCTGCAGTGTGTTATTTTATGGGTTACTCTACGGGGTTTAGCCCTGGAGCATAGAGAGACGCGTACACGGTCTAGTCGTTATCTTTTATTCTCCCGTGTTGGCATCCGCGCTCGGAGGATCACTACATTTCTCATCTTCAACAAAAATTATTACATTCACTGCGGTGTGGTAGGGTACATGAGTTACTTTAATGATGTAGTTGTGTACGTGACAACTTCGCGTGTACTTCGCGTGACAACTTTCCCGTTTGTGTGCAGAACGAAATCTTGCTCGATACGGTTGCTCGTCGTTCACTTCAGCAAAGGCTTGTTCGCGCGTCTGTTTACAACCGTCTTCATCTATGCAACGTTCCTACACGTAGCCGTTCCACATTTCCGACGGTAGCTGTTTTTTTCTTGACTTTCTCTTGAACCAAGACAACAGTATCGCCGACTGCGACATGCTGTGTTGCGCACTGCGTCCGGTGTCAGCGTGGCGTTTCGAAAGTTCCTTCTGGCGCACATCGCGTTCCCTTAAAGCGGTGTCATGTGGACAGTCCACGTCCGCCGTGATCATAGCGTATCTTGCATACCAGCATTAGTTTTCCGGGGTTGTGTCCCCGTTGGGGCTGCCTGCTGTGCGTCGTGACGCGGTATTTAGCTGGAAGCGAATGATGTTCCTTTCACCAGTGTGCTCCTTCTGCTGTTGTATATAGCCCGTAACATTTTGAGTAGAGTTTTCTTTACCCGTTCTACGGCGCCGTTTGCTTGTGTCCGATATGCTGCAACACGGTGCGCCTTTGTTCCAATGGTATTCAGGTATGTTTTATATTCTTCAGCCAGAAACTGTGATCCGTTCTCGGACTTTGTCTAAACGGTGTAAATAGTTCTTCGAGCCAAGAGACAATTGCTGTAGCCGTTGCTGACCTAGTATTTTAGCTTCAACCCATCTGCTGTTGAGGTCTACCACAAGGCAAATAGGTTCACCCATACCGAACGGTCCACAGATGTCAATTGCCAATTTGTCCACTGTCTTTGTGGTAGAGCAGTAGACAGTAGTTCAGCTCCAGAAGAGTCCGCTAGCAGTTCTCCTTGAGTCCCCTAGGCTCACATCCTCTGATATGTTCTCCGATGCTTTGCATGATGTATGGCCACCAAACATTGTCTCTTACTTCCTGCTTTGTTTGTACGATGCCTTAATGACCTTTGTGAGGATGCGAGGTATGATGATGCATCTTGATCGTAAGAACATGGCGTTGTATTCCGTTGCCTCGTGCTTTTCCATGTTGTATTCTTCGATATTGGTTCCCCGTTTCTCAGTGTATATAGCTTTCTTGAGCTGAGTGTCTTTTTCAGTCTCCAGCTGGATTTCTGCGGTAGTCAGGGTGACTGGGTTTTTCGATGAACATAATATATGCTTCCGCATCGTTGTCTTGGTGCACGCTCTTTCTTCAAGGGATAAGAGCCGGGAAAGCGGGTCTGCGATGTTTGTTTTCCCTAGCTTGTACGTTATTGGATGGAATGCTGCTGTAGTCGTGGCATCCATCTTTCGATACGTGCAGCTGATGGCGAGTTGGGTCCATATACACTATCTCTAATGGCTTGTGGTCGGTGAAAATTGTGAAGTCGATTCCATAGAGGTACAAGTGATAGCGTTCACAAACCCCCCTGACTGCTAATGCCTCTCGTTCTGTTTGCGAGTATCGTTGTTCAACATTTGTTAGTACTCAGCTTGCGTATGCGACTGATTTGAACTCTTCCCCTCTTTGTTGCACTAGGACTGCACCTAGCGCAATGGGGCTTTCGTCCACGATGAGTCGTGACGGAGCATCTTTGCGAAAGCAGCTTAGCACACTACTGCCTGTCAGATTCTCTTTAACGGGAACGAACGCTTGGCCGATTTCGCGTCAGTTCAGGCAGGGAGGTCCCATCGACCTCTTGGATTTTCATTATTTTTTTATGTTTAGAAGCTCATCGTACTTGATGACCAACAGCGGTAAAACGAATAATTTCTACGGAATAGTTTTCGCGCAAAAAAAAAAAAAAATCGAGAAAATCCGGCCCTGAATTCGAGTGTTTCAGTTTTGCCGTGTTTGCACGCGTATATCTCCCGAGTCTTCAAAGATACTGCAGTGAATTGTTTTATGGTTTAATATGCGTACAGGCCAGCAGTCCGAGCCAAATTGTGGCGCGCAGGATCAACGATCTGTGACATAAAAAATGGCGAAACCGCTCACTCGCGCAGTTTTGTTCCAACTTCGACGCGTGATTTGTCTGGCTGTAAATATTCGAATGCAAACAACTCAGGGAAAAGAGGTGCTGACGCCAGGAATCGAACCTGGGTCTTCTGATTTCTGGTCAGATATGCTAACCGCTACACCACACCAGCACGCCGTTTCCCTTGAGCCATTGAGTGCCTCAAGTACGGGGGGGACGGACAACCAACCACGCTATTCCCATTCTCTCTTACATCTTTCTCACTCACTCTCTCATTCAGACACGAGGCAGGGCGATTGTAAACGACGTAAACAACGAGATTTGGCCGAGGCAGACCAACAATTAGGGACGACACAGACAAGTAAGCCTCAAACGCCCAGAAATTAACGAATGCAAACAACTCAGGGAAAAGAGGTGCTGACGCCAGGAATCGAACCTGGGTCTTCTGATTTCCGGTCAGATATGCTAACCGCTACACCACATCTTTTCCCTGAGTTGTTTGCATTCGTTAATTTCTGGGCGTTTGAGGCTTACTTGTCTGTGTCGTCCCTAATTGTTGGTCTGCCTCGGCCAAATCTCGTTGTTTATGTAAATATTCCTCACTACCACATTTGGAATCACTTCACTCAGCTACGTGTCGGAGACCGGCTGCCGGCACCGCGGGATGGCGGGCCTCGTGTCGATGCTCCCTTTTGACGTCCTGCTGGAGAAATAATTCACTTGTGGGAATTAGTTATTTCCAACAGAGCATCTGAATGAAATCCTACGTTGCCGTAAAGCCGTATTTGAACGGCTAGGTCAAACTTAATGGTCAGCGAAGGTAAAACCTCACTCTTGCAAGCTCCGTACACGGTGATATCAATACTGTACAAATAAATATCGAGTTAAGAATTGCTGTTTTCAAGGGTCCCCGCAAGTTCCTACGAAGCTTGCTATACTTCATTTTACGATATTTTTAAGTTATGCAGAGGATTTTTAGCACAAAATGCGTGTTCTGTGCTGAACTTGCAGCGGTACATTTCTTCTCAGAGCTAGGGAAGTGGGCGGGTTCTCGCATTTGTCGTTGTTACATTAGAGACGTTCAGAGCAGGACCATACAGGAGACGCACCTAATGCACTTCGATTTCGCTCAAAACTGGACAGTAGCCATGCCTATGGATATACAAGCGTGCCACTGTGGAAAACAGATTTCCATATTCACATGTGCGGTAACAGCTGGCACGGAAACGCACAGTTTTGGTGTGGTGAGCGAATGCTTTTGTCACGATTCAGCACAGTCATTGTTGTTAGCTTCCATAGTTATTGAAGAATGTCTTGATGAGAATGTTCCTCTTGCAGCTAATGATTTACGTGTCAGATGGAGCGACGTGCCATTTTAAACATCGGCATAGGCTCTATGAGCTCTGCAAATCTACTTTTGCGAGCGCGACATGGCTGTTCAGGAAGAGGCCACGACAAAGGTGCGTGTGACAGTATCGGTGCACAGGATCGGTGTGACAGGAATCAAGCACCATGCCACGACACCTAACTTGCGTTCACTGGAGCAAGACGTCATCTTAGAATCACAAGATATGATAACGTGCTTGCCAAAACACCTAACGCGCGTCCATGTACTCCATGTACGGGCTGAGGACGTGGCGTCTTTTAGAATGCAAAAGAAAAAGCAATGGGGGGGGGGGGGGGATATGTTTATTAAAAGGATAGTCTCATCTGGAAGCGTGTTCCGGAACTGTTATGGTCATGTTCCCTGTCGTTCATAATGTACGCCGGCAAATTTTCTCCGCACAAATCCACTTGGTTGACTCAAACGATTTTTAAATGTTCGCGCTTCCGGCGCGCACGGCAATCCCCGCAAGGCGCCGACACTGGATGACGTCACCCGGATAAACCAACCATCAGGAGGCGCTTCTTCCCGCCGGAGTTCTGTGTGTGTCTGAGCGTGCGTATGACCCTTTTTCTTGTTGTCTTGTCGCGTTTGCTTTGAAGTACTTTGAACGACAGCGTGTGCCCTAGGATTTCACGCCGTTGACGTGCGATTTCACAGCCAGGAAACCGGTGCTACGTGCCCGGGTGCACAAAGACTTATAACGCGAATCCCGAGCTTACATTTCGCCGACCTCGCAATGGCGAGACGAAACGAAAGTGGGAGTCAGCGATCGCCAGCCACTGCTGTGGTGTGGCCCAAGGATTGAATGTTTCACACGTCTGTTCCTGTCATTTCGCCGACGACGCCTATTTTGATGAAGATGTATTGCAAGTTCGGCTCGGGCTACGGCTCGGGCTACTCCTAACATCCCTGTGGCAGCATACCTGTAACCACCCAGACTTCACACCACATTGATTTAGAACCACAGCACAACATAATAAAATAGCTTAGGTTTATTTGCCTGCCATACATAATGGGAGGCAAATAAACCTAAGCTGTTTTGTTATTCCCACTCCGTCATACTCCACTGTGCAATAAATCGATACAACTATAGGGTCATTCTTTATTACCGTCACTATACCGCATCGACAATCTGCACAGAGTTCGAAATATTCCCACCTCGGCACTAACTTAGTGCACTACAGTCTGGATTTGATGCCAGAGCTCATACCGCCACGTGTAGTAGTTTTTGCTGTACAGACGGGTAGACAGTCTGTTGACTGCAACTGGAGATACAGAGTGACAAAACAAAACATCCCCCACACTGCAATGACGAAAAGACGAAAATTGCTGTGTGGTGTTCTCGAAAACCTCTGATGGGAGGCAAGGGGGATGACCAAGGCTCACTTGCACGAAGTGTACCTATGTCAGCAAAATTTTCATCTTGCCACTACATGTCTCCAGTTCCAGCCATCAGTATGCACCAGCTTGTCTCTTGTCAAGACACCCTTGTTTCGATGGTCCTAATCCTGATAGCCTTGATAAGACGTAGACGGGAACTCCCTCCTGAATGCTTGGACAACGCATCCAGGCCATCTTGTGAATGACGAGTATGCCGTGAACCTCAGGCAGCTGGAAAAGACAACTCCACATGACATTTCTTTTTGTTTAGCATCATATCTTGTGGGCATTTGCACACCTGCCAAATCTCCCGCAGTGTTGGGAAGACAATGGCAAGAACAGAAGAACAGACACTATCCCAACCTTGGAGTTCAAAGCCTCTGCATTCCTTCCTTAGTTCCAGGGTCTCCCGCATTTTGAATGTGGAAGGTTGGCAGATGTGCAACGAGCCCGATTCCAACTGCTAACTCCCTCCCAAACCAGCTTCCCTCCAATTTCGGCAAAATCCAATTTCTCCCAAAATAAATGGGAATCTTGATGGGGGGTCATTTAAACGGAAAAATTCATTACGGTCGTAATCATATAGCAAACGGGAGAGCACTACAGCAGGCTTACCTGTGGTCCTGGGGATTGAGTCGCCTAAAATGTTGATCATAGCGGCAGAATTGAGGCGCGTACTCCACTAGAAGCTCTCTACGGAGGCAGATGTCTCTGAGTAATGGGTGTTGTGTTATGCACTGCACGGCGGCACTGTGGAACATTTCTACCACCCTGGCAACAGAATGGCAACACGGGCTCTCGTCGGGCTCCTGTGGGTCGCGGACTCCACACAGACGCCTGCCGATTTCAACATTCTAAACTGTTTCGCACATCCGACGGCAACCATGCAAAGAGATACGTCACCTAAAAATGTCATCCCGCGTGTTAGCCGCAGCCACATCTCGTGGATGGTCGGCGGGTTCCAGAGGTATTGGGTCCGTAGAGTATGGGTAATCATCCAGCATTAACTCGTCGCCGCTACCGCTAACATGTTCATCAGAATCTCCCCCAGACAGAGAAACATCACTCTCGTTTTCCGACTCCATGTTTGCTCCCTTCGCTTCGCGATCACCGAACAGGCGCGCGGCTCGCATTTGCCCAGGGCGCGCGCTGATTGGCCTTATCCGGGTGACGTTTCCTCCCACTTTTAGAGAGCGAGGGCGCAAGGATTCCGGTTTACTTTTTCATCGGATTGCGCGAAAAGTACGCCGCGGATCGAAATGGTATTTTCGGGCCCACTTCAGTGGTCGGCAAGGAATTAGAATTCGCATTAGTTTCGAAATTGACCTCGGAGAATGCGACTGTCCCTTTAAGAAAAAGAAAGGAAAGGTCAGCCAGACGAAGGTCGGCTTGCTATTCCAAAGGCAAAGGCAAAGAAGGGAAGAAGGAAAGAAAAGGGGACGAAAAGAAAACTAAGAAAAGAAAAGGGGAAGAAAAGGAAAAGAAGAAAAGAAAGGAAAAGCAAAGGAGAAAAGGGGTAGTAAAGAAAAGGGAAGAAAGGAAAAGGAAAGGAGAAGAAGAAATGAAAAGAAAAGGAAAAGAAGAAAAGAAAAAGAAAAGAAAAAAGTTAAGAACAAAGGAGATAAGGGAAGGAAAGGAAGAACACAAAACTAAGACTGAAAAGTCACACACACAGTCACACAATTACAAGGCGTTCACAAGGTTCGAAGCGTGGAGAAAGCGGAGGAGCGCTGTGGTGACTGCCCACTGGGTCGAGAGAGAAACACAGGGCTCACAGGGAGCCCAGGAGACCCGTGTTACGCAGAAAGCGGAGCACCGCTTTTGTGACTCTCCACTGGTTAGCTCGCTGCACAGGGCCAAGGAGTGTTGCGAGAGAAACGTCTGTCCGTCCGTCCGTGCACCCAAGCTCTGAGAGATGTTGCCAGAGCACGGCCAGTGATGGTGGTGACGCTGACAGTGGAGGAGCTGATGAGAGATATCGTCTTCTACACCGCAGCAGGGACAAGTGGGAGATGAGACGCGGCCCATTTTGAACAGGAGTGAACGGGTGAGGGCAACGTTCAGCCGGAGACGATGTAGAAGGGTCTCCTCCTCGCGGGTACAGCGGCAGCCGATGACAAACTCCAGTGAGGGGTCGATGGACTGCAGGAACGCATTAGGTCGGATAGCGTCTACAACAAACTGGCAGGTGCCGTCGCCGCAGAGACGCCGTATAAGCAGGCGGCACGCAGACACCGGGAGCGGTAGTAGGGGCACCGGCGTGGCCGCATCAAGCGCGGCACGTCTCGCAGCCGCGTCAGCACATGTGTTTTCGTGTAGCCCTGTATGCCCGGGTACCCACTGAAGGCAGATACGGTGGCCGAGCGAGGAGAGTTGGGCGTACTCCTGAAGTACCATGGTACGCAGATCACTCACGACACTCGGGTGGTATGTGGACAGGAGCGCCAAAGACTCCTTGCTGTCTGTGAGGACGACCCACGCATCGGGCACAGATTCAGCGATATACCGCAGAACAATGGGTAAACATATACCGCATCAAAGTGGCATACAGGGTTGGCATGCGTGGCAAAGCAAGACACCGGACAGTCTAGGCCGAGAAATATAGTATCGTGGGCAGTGAGTACAGAAGGGGGACGTTTTCATACAAAGTGAGTGAAATCATTTGTCGCTGTCATTGCAAAATACTGCTTTTTCGCAGTCTTGTAAATATATCGACATAAACTACTAATTTTGATTACACAAAGTTGTCCCTTACTTGTACGACATCGAGAGGAGGCCCGCCATCCCGCGGTACCGGCAGCCGGGCTCCGCAGAGCTGGACCGCGTTTTAACGCGCTAATCGCAGGTGTACATCTTTTGAAGCAGAATTTTTTACGTAAGATGAAAGGTCTAACATCGGGCCGTGTGTTGGCAAAATATAAAAGAAATAAAAAGGGGGCTTTTCAAGAAACGAACGCTCAAAATCCTTGTTTCTGCGAAATATACCTTAACATTTGCCTGTTTCAGCAGATACCTGTAGGAGGTATACGCACGATGTATATATCACATGAAAGATAATTAAAAGCTGAGTGAAAGGATACCAAATATTGTAGTGAGGAATATCTACAGCCAGAGAAATCACGCGTCCAAGTTGGAACTAAACTGCGCGGGAGAGCATGTTCGCCATTTTTTATATCACAGATCGTTGCTCCTGCGCACCAAAATTTGTGCTCGGACTGCTGACCTGTAGGCATACTCAAGCATAAAAAAATTTCACTCCAGTATCTTTTAAGATTCGGGAGATATACGCGTTCAAACACGGCAAAACTGGCCGGATTTTTGCGCGAATTTTGCAAATTTTTTTGCGCGAAAACTTTTCCGTAGAAATTATTCGTTTTACCGCTGTTGGTCATCATGTACGATGGGCTTCTAAATATTAATAAAATATTGAAAATCCAAGAGGTCGATGGGACCTCCCTGCCTGAACTGACGTGAAACCGGCCGCTTCTTGGTGATCTGAAGTCCAGTGCCACGGCGTCGATTTCTTTAGGAGTTCCCCAAGTGGAGCAGTCACGGTTGCCATGTGTGAAAACAAAAATGGCACATAAGTTTGCCAGTCCTAGAAAGCTCCGTAATTCACTAACGTTCTGCGGGACCCTTGCTTGTTCAATTGCTCGAACTTTCTCCTCGTCTGAACTTTCTGAATGTCGCTCGAACTTTCTCTTCGCATTTCTTTTTGTTCAATGTGAGTCCGGCTGCCTTGAACGTTTCCAATACCTGTTCCGGTCGAATGTTATGTTCCTGTTGTGACTTGCCCGTCTGACCTATAACGTCATCGATGGTCGGGGTCAGAAACCTTTGTCTCTTAAAGGGACTATGGAATTTTCTGGACTCCCACATTTTATCTTTCTTTCTTTTTTTTTCTTTTGCAGGAAACTGTTCTTCCCGCCGAGAAACTAATATGCTAGAATTTTTTCTGGCAAAATCGCTCCACTGTGTGAGAAGCGCGAGCTTGAAGGGTCTCTTCCGCATTCCTCCTTTCCCGCGCGCATTCTCCCGTAGATCGTGTAACTATACGGGCCGTACTCCTGGCCAGAGAGACGAACCGAACCCGAACCGGAAACCGTTATTAAACGTTATTTTTGGCCGAACCGGAACTGAACCGAACCGAAAGAGTCGACGCCATCTTGGAGCTGAACCGGAACTAAAGCGGTAAAAAATACCGGTTTACGGTTCAAATAACGGTTCACACGGAATTAAGTGCGAAACTTTGGATGTTGTGCATGAACACAAAAACTATTTTTCGTATTTGTTCTTCATTTATTAGCTTCGCAGACATCGTCTTTCTTGCCGAAAAAGTCGTGCCCTGCAACAATGACTTGGATCTTCTTGAGTCACGAAATAGCAACAGATAGTAACTGAAAACTGCCAGGACTACTAACGTCTAAGATATACACATAAATATATATATATATATATATATATAAATTAAAGGTCAACAGGACATTAGGAAACGTTTTGGGTTTGGGTTGGGTTTGGGTAGTGGCATATTATAATAATATACTAGTCAGAGTCAGCTATACACAGGGTGTTCTGGCGCTGCATTTCAAGATCAGTCCGTTTGCAACAAAAACCTGTCAGTTTTTCATTGACAGCGCTATGTCTTCGAGATCATCTCTACCGTTATCGCAGGCATCCTGCATATAAATAGCAATACGCGGACCAACCGACGTATATGTCGTCGGCTGTGCGACCTTCGGTCCTTCAAATATTCTCCCCGTCGTTTTTTTTTTTCTTCTTCTTCTGTTCTCTTGCGCGTAATGCATTGCGAAAGCAAACTACCTGAGCTCAGCTGTAGCACGTATTCGTGTATACAACGCTGCAGCATAATTCCCTTACATAAGCCCCTTATACGCTAGCCACACTTAATGAAATGTAATGGCGGTAAGTTCACCTCCTCACCAACTATAGTCTTGTGTGGCGTCGTTCTCTCCTGGCTTGTTGAAAGCAGGGGCGTGTTGAAAAAACGCAGTCATTCGGGACGATGGTTGCTCAGGAGGTGAAGTTACTGTCATTCCGTTTAAAGCATTAAGTTTGCCGCGTGCCTAGGGTACTAGAAAGTAAAGCACCGGCCACGCTCATGCTGGTCAGAATGAAAAGAACATGCCACAATGTTCCACGTAAGAATGTGTTTTATGAGGTATTCAATGTTGAGCACGTCGTAAATCTGAACAGTTAGCATTAACAACAACCATGCCTACGGAAACTCCAACTGCAGCGTATTCTGCTAAGAGTATTCTGCACATCGTATTTATATCTGACAACACATTTACGGTTCAACAAGGTTTCCATTACTATGTTCCATAACCACGAGACTGAGGGACACAAACTAGCTACACCAGCTCGCCTGCCTCATTGCCACCTTATACTATTGTGTTACATAAGCTTGAAGCCACCAGTTGAGGTACCCGGAAAGAAGCAAAAAGCCCCAGTAGTCGCGTAGCATGCCCTATATTTTGCAATTAGAAAGCAAGTAATTGGTACTCTTTCAAATAAACTGATTTTTGGCCTTCTGGCGGAAGTTTGCATCCTTCGTAAGAGAACAGTTCAGTTTGCCTCCTGGACAGAGCTGTCCAGGACTCAGCTGTGACTCAGCTGTGCAGGCTCCACCGAGGGTGTGCGCACACTTGTATGTGTGTCAAGGATGAGGGCACCAGGTTCAGACAGCTGAGATGTCGACATTTAGCTCAAATAGTACGATAACTAAAATACATAATACTTAATAACAGAAACATCTACATGTAGATATTGTATGCTACTCATGCATAATTTTTATGCATATGGGAACACAGGACGTATTGCGGCACCTACTCCAATCATCTCAATAGCTACAAATCACGTGGCTGTGTGATGTGAAATAAGCGTTGTAGTCCCCGTGTTCCCGGTCGCCGCGGTTTCTTCTCGCACTCCCTTCGCAACGGATCTCTTGCCAATGAACCTTGTCTCTGAACATGCATGTACCATCTGTAGTCGTAATTGGTAATGAACAATACTGCGGGCTAGGTATGGCAGAACGTATTCCTTCAAAATGAATCGGATTATTACAGTATGATATGCAGAATTGGGAAAATTGGAAATTCCATCGCCACATATAGTGATATGAAGAGGAGATGGTATTCCCCTACTTAAGTTCTGACAGGCGATGATGGAGTGTCCCAGAGGGCAGATGTTCGTGACCTCGCGCTAGAACGACGACGGTAGAACTTAAACTGCTGCTGGACCACGGAATATATGTTACAGACCTGAAAATGGGTCATGGGTCAATGGGTCGATGTAAACACATCGTCTGTGTTACAGGAATTGAACACATGAGACGGTACCTGCAGTTCAGTCAGTCCTCGAAACATGTATCTACGTCTAGACAAACAGACGCCACAAAATCGCAAAAAAATAATTGGTAATGACTTCATGAGGGCTGTCCTGAGAGCTATGTGCCGATTCTGTTCAATTCCATCACCTTAGTGCACTCATGTCGCTCGCGCCTCCCATGTTGCAGGTTCAACGCATTCAACAACTGTAAAAACGCGGCGCCCAACGACGGTCACAACGAAACAACCCGCCAAAAGCAGTCGTGAGTGATATACTGGTAGCCATTCTTCCATGGATGTAATAGCGGTACACCGCAGTTCAAGCACCGCCGTAGAGCCCGGAGAATGTGCTGGTGTCGAGGCAACACAGCCTATTACTGTTGATTTTCGATATTTGATGACTGGGAAGCATCGAAGTCCAGTGCGACACGGGAAGAAAAGAGAATGATTGATTCTTCCTTATGCCATATAGGCCTCGAACCCGTGCGTTTATAATCAAGACGACATGCAGGAGAGCAACAACAACTTTATTTTATTATGGTGATTGGCGAGTTTCAGCGCCAGGGACGATACCCAACCGAGTTGGTGGTTGTAATGTTGGAAATCGAATAATGAGCGCCCCTTAGCGTGCTGGTAAGATATGCTCCTGCATATAGAGAAACCGCGTGATATAATGGCTCAGGCAGAATTAGCTTCTGTTGCCTGTACGTGCCAACATATTCCATAGCGTACATATACATAGACAGGTGTCCTGTGCGGACGTGGCGGTTGAGCGAAAGACTGTCTTTTGTCTCTGCAATATGCCTTGAGCGGTATATATGCATGAGCTTCATATACTCGGGACATCCACGGCCCTGTTGGGAAGGGCGAGCGTGTAGTGCATCGGGTTCGGGAACATGCCTGAGGTAATATGTTGTCCTGACGGGAATGCAGGTAAACAATGCACCTCTTTCACATTCGTGTCGTATCCTAGCGGCTCTCCTACGAACTACCCTCGGCGCGCGCCACAACAAACCCATGTGAGGATAACCAGTCTTGGTGCGTCGCCGGCGAATCTCTAACCCTGTTACTGTCGGCGTACTTTGTACTTGCATGGTTCGATTCTGTCACATTTTCTTCTGTCTTTAGTTTTCGTGTTATCGTGTGTCTCATTCTTTGCTTTGTACAGTATTATTTTGTTTGTACATAGTGAACATACCTGTAAATACAAACATTCTCGGTTTGTGAATTTGTTGTGAGCGGCGCCATGCTATCGATACCTGCGGGAAGCAGTGTCGGCACTGGTTGGACTGGTGATTTATCAATCGCACCGAGGTTGACGGACGAGCAAGTATGGATGTACCTGAGAGTTACATCGGGGGACATGTGCATTCGGCAAGCAAACAAAGGTTTCATTTTCAAGGAGGAGAAGTACGTGCGAAACTTCATGACAAAGAAAGATTCTGACAGTATAAGCGTCCGCGCTGTGTGCCTACCTTCTATGAAGACTGGCTACTATGATGTTTGTGTCACCATCTGTCAAGCCGGCAATGTTATGGGTGGAACTTGCACGTGTGTCGCAGGGTAAGTGCATTTTTGTTGGAAAAAAAGAAAAAGCACGCGCAAGTGATGGAGCAGCGTGTCGAGACCAGCTTAGAACACGACCTGTGCATAAAAAGCAGTCTAATCGCGCAACATTATAGGCGTCAAGAGCGGCATATTATTCTTGTTTGCGCACAAGCGTTTCTTTTGAGGCACATCATTTTTCTCTGTCCTATCCAGGTCCACGCTTTGCTTTTTGACTTACTGGGCACATACCTCCATTCTCGCAAAAAGGCCACCACCAGCACAGCTTTTCAAGGACATCTCCTTCAAGAAGTGCATAATAAATGAGGTGAAATTCCAGCACAAATCAAGAGCGTTACAAGCCATCTGACGTGGTGGCAAGTCACGAAGAGAAAAGGGAGCTGTACGAGTCGCTCCTCGAGGAGAATTGTGATCTGCTGTGGCTCCGTTACAACGGAGACACTGCAGAAATGCCAAAAAACACAAGTCAGCCAGAGCCAGCACCAGAAGCTATAAGTTTTTCTTCTGCTGAAGGAAAGAAGCAGATAGAAGAAAAATTCTTAGATCTTGCTCGGCCTATGAGTGATGAAGCAAGAATTGTGATTTTAGAGTCCACAGTTGGTCAAGCCAACAACAAAGTGTGGTTTAAAGAAAGGGTTGGCCGACTCACAGCCTCAAAGTTTAAGCGCTTTGTGCACTGTGTCAAGCCAGAGCGACTGGTGAAGGAGGTCCTATATCCATCTAGAGGGGCCAGATCAGCAGGGATCACACACGGACGAATACACGAGGCAACAGCTGTAGAGGCCTATGTGTCTGTGATGAAGCTCTACGAAAAAGACGTTGTGGTGCTGAACACTGGTAAGTATTGCAGGAGGTGACGCTTGTATTAGTTTAAAACTACTGGATAGATATAGGCCAAATAACACACAGTGCGTAATTGTTATTGAACTAGCTTGGTTTTCATCTCATGTTTTCCCCTCTTGTGCACTCCTCAGGCCTTCATATATCTCCAGAGCTCCCATTTGTTGGAGCATCACCAGACCGCATCGTCAGAGTGGACAGTGAAGAGGGCCTGTTGGAAGTGAAGTGTCCCCTTACCGCTGTAGGCATGACACCACAGGAAGCATGTTCACTGAAAGGCTTCTGTTGTGAACTTAAGAATGGTTATGTTGTTTTAAAACGCAACCATGAATATTATTATCAAGTGCAGGGACAGATGGCAGTTACTGGCCACACCTGGTGTGACTTTGTGCTATGGACAAATGGGACCAGCTCTTGTTTCGCAAGGTATATTAATGTGGAACGTGTAGAATGGGATCAGGAATTTTGGGAGCAACACCTGCGTCCGGGGTTGATCCATTTCTACAAGTTCGCAGTGGTCCCTGAAATCTGCACGGGTCGTCTGCAGAAGAATGAGAAACTCTATGATGATGAGTGCTACATTCCTTTCATGGGCAGAAAGCAACGTGTGAAGAAGTGTGTTAGGTGAATTGATAACAGACATTGCACAGTCGGTTCACACATCTTTTAGTGATACAGACAGATTGCAGTTGGAGAATGAGTACAATTTGCAAATACACCTTAAAATAAAATGTTGATATAAAAACAGTAAACATAACACTTGTGGGCTCTATTCACATTGTTCTTATCAGACCAACTCGCACAATGCTCGTGTTAATTATTCTCTACGTCAAGTAAACATAATACTGGTCTTTGTATTGCACTACACATTTTTAGGCTCATAAACATATGGGAATTATACAATGCAATATAGGAACATAAAAACTTACATTAGAAAAATTGAACATTATCAAACAGGCAAAAACAGTAAAATACAATGCACAATGAGTACTACATTCCTTTCATAGCCAGGAAGAGGTGTGAAAAATTGTGTGACAAGAGACACTTCACAGTCAGTTCACACATTTTTGAGTGATATAGACAAGTTGCAGTTCGAGAGCATGAGCACAATTTGCAAATACATCGTAAAAAAACAGTACATATAGCACTTAGGCTCTTTTCACAATGTTCTTATCAAGCCAACTTTCACAACCCTCAGTGTTAATTATTCTCTACGTTAGGAAACGTGACACTGTTTTTTGTATTGCACTACACATGTTTAGGCACTGAAACAGCTGTGGACAATGCAATGCGATATATGAATATACACAGTGGTATAGCCATACCATACCAGTGCATACCATGATGAAAATCTAGAACACCTGAACGTTAAAATGACAACATATGAGACATCATGACCGGTCAGGCTGTGTCACAAGACTGGAAGTATTTTGAAAATCTCATAATTTCAAAACTATTCAAGAATGGAAAGGTGGCTAAGAAGCAAGCGAGCTGGTGAAGTTGATACATAATGTAAAACCCCGAGACTAGGGAACACGAAGGGACAGACACAACACAAAGTCTCAAACTTGAAATTGAGACTTTGTGTTGTGTCTGTCCTTTTGTGCTCCCTAGTCTCGGGGTTTTATATTATGTATTCAAGAATGTTGCTTATGTAGATGCCAAGAACTGCAAGAACATTCGCAATCGTCACACTGGACCCCCCCATATACATACATATTACATTTCCTAAGGTTTCCACGATTTGCGTGGGTCGGCCCATGTGTCAGCCTCCTTCCGTGGCTGTACGACTGAACATACAAACTTAATTACAAAAAGGTAGCATTACCAAATACATGAAATGCACGTGACATTCCAAAATACTAAGTGCATGTCGACAAATTGTTGCATGAAACCACACCTTGACAAACGTAGCTAAGGATGACATATATTGCGTCCTGCAACAACTCTTTCAGCAGAAAACATTTCCACAGCAGTCCTGTGAAGCAGCTTAGTTATACGTAATCATTTACTGGGCTATTAACCAGTAACTAGTTAATAACTCTTGCACAGAGAGTACTTAAGTAACTGTAACTAGCTACAGTTAGTTTGAAGTTTCCTGTTTGTATCTCTAATTTCAGAAATTACTCATTACTGGCTGACGTTCAAAATTAATGTTGCTCTCCGAGAAAAGTTATTAATTACAGTTACCAGTTAATTCCTCAGTAAATAATTACATTCTTGTTACCAAGATACTTCAAAAAATAATTCTGAGACATACAGAATACACAAAATCAGTTTGTGATATCACGTAGAAATTAAAGGTTTCTGGAAGTTGGTCAAGTAACAACAGACATGAAAAACAGATTCTGCAAGATCAGCCATGTTAAGTGGCAAAGGCTTCGCTAAAATGTGATATGCCTTGACCCTTCGAATAACTCTTTCTATGTGAACCCTGGCAGATGCAATATTTCGGGTTTGTTGCACATGTTGCTTAGACATTTGTTTTTCACGTTTAAATGGGGGCTGGTAAGCAATGACTCCAGGTGGCAAAATTGAACCCTTTGTCCATCATGATTGCCTCGCCGCTGTTGAGGAGATTCAAAAGTCCACTGTGTTGAATAATGTGCCTGTCTGACTCTGATCCCCCCCCAAAGGTCAGAGATGAAAGAGATGTAGCCATCTGGTGTTGCACCTATAACAGCTTTAAATGTATTGTAGTGTTTGTAATGGAAGAAAGTTTGCCTTTGGCCATATATACTTGAAGGAACTTGGACCTTCACTTCAGCAGCATCTACAACAATGCGAGTGTTTGCGAACTTCCGAAAACATTTTGGTAGGTGGGCTTGAATTTGCTGTAGGGTTGGAAAATTATTGTTTTCTTTCAATCTGTTTTGCAAGAAATTTATCCAAGTTGTAAATATTTTGCTGAAATGCCCTTCAGATATTCCAAAGTTTTTGGCAATCTCTTTCACATTTGTTCTTCGTCTTAACCTGATTAGCACCATGAGGAATTCCTCTTCAGTTGCATGTTCTTTATGGTTTTTTCCGGAAGATGGGCTGCCATGGCAAGCTGACCACCAGTATTTCAGTTTTGCCTGTTCTACATTAAGGTATTTAAGAATATGTTTAAATACTGCATATGTTGGAAAACCTGTGTAGTGCATACACTCTTTTGGACTCTCTTTGATGGTCTCAATAGACAAAATACAGTTCCTTAGTTCTAGTACAGTTTTTTTTTTTTCGAGGTAATTTATTCGAGTTTTTAAAGAAATGATAAGCGTGTTCTGGTCGCCTAATTGCTTTTCCAGTTCATTTTGGCACTGCTTATGTCCTTGTGGTTCCACTTCGCTATCATTGTCAATGTTTGTCATTTCCTCATTGTTGTGAGATGGAGTAGTATTTATGTGTTTGTAGTTGAGTGAATCCACCTGTGGGTTTGCAGACATCCCAAGTAGCAGGAGAGCATCTTCCACCGAAGCTTGATCTTTCGCGGTTCGAGAGAAGCTGTCCGAGTGGTTGTCGTTAGTGGTGTCCATGAAGACGCCTGCAAGGCATTTGCATCGATGTTTACAAACATAAAACACGCAAAGGTTTGCTTCATACCTGCGTCTCTGGTGTTACTACAGTCTTGCAAAGCAACCCGATGTGTCTCCTGCGATGTTTCGCCCTCGCTGAGATTCTTAGTGGGTGTGAAATCGATCTCATAAGGCCGCCTTGAGGGTTTGCCTGAAATCGTGTAGTTCGAGAAGCAAAACACTGTCTTACTGATCTTTTAAGGAGTCCGCATGACTGTACTGGATGGGAGTTCATACCTTTAACAAAGTGGCGTCCACAAATTCTGGTGTTCCGGCATGGTTCCCACGTTTCATCGCCGTTGGAGATACGCACCACGTTGACCCAATCTCGCCTTTGCCTTCGTTTTTCCGGTCCAGGGATACGATGAAAGCCCACATTTTTTAACGGACTTTGTACAGCTCCACAACATATTAGTGAGCATCTGTGTGGCATACCGCCTTAGAACAACGTACCGAGCGTCCCTTTGACTACTTTCGCTTTTGGCGCGCGGCCACCGATCACGAGGAGATACGAGAATCGGTAGGGAGGCTAACATGCGGGAAGACGGGAAACACGTCTCTGGCGGGAATCCACATCCAGCGCCATCTATTGAATGCGGAGATAACTCTCTCCGGCGCCCAAAGGTCACGGCGCACGCGCATAAACCCTGATGAAAACTGGTCCATTGAGACCCCTATCAGGAAGAATAGAAGACCAGCGTCAAAAGCCCCGAAACAGGGCATGTAAAGAGCTTGAAGCAACGATAAAAAGAAAAACGACACTAAATTATGTCTTCTCTGTGCATCGTTGTTTGGATTTATAGATAATCTATTCAGCATGAGAGAACTGATGTTCTGAGGCTGGAACAACATAGAAAGGACATATACATACAAAGCCTCAAATTGCCTAGGAAATTAACGATGAAAGTCATTCAAAAGGTTAGCCAGCTGTAGGACTCGAACCCACATCTTCTGAATTACCGGTCCAGGGCTCTCAGGGTTGCTTGGATTTAATCCACATGGATTTTATCCGGTGGATTTTTTGGGATTTTATCCACAGAATTTTATCCGGATTTTTTTCTTCAGATGTGACGTGAAAGACAATCTGAATTCAACGTCACACGGAAAACTCCCGGTTTATTTTCTTGTAGTGTTGGCTGTTTGAAAAAGCCCAGGAACGCGCAAAATTAGCTATTAACTTTTTTAACTTTGCTACTTTTCTCTTAACTTTTTTTTAATTTATAACTTTTCCGATTTAACTTTTTCCCGTTTTCTTCTACTTTTGTCCATTCAGGGAGAGACTTTCTTCGGCTTCGTGGAGGCACTGTAACTGAAGTACGCCGAAACACGACAGCTAATCCAGGCGTGTAGGCAGGGCCGGTGCTAGGGGTGTGCGGGGGCTGCGAAGGCACATCTGGGGGCCTGTTTCACACGATTAAGTGCATAATTGATATTTAAAAAAAGTGATCCCTGGTTGAGCGCTTCGTGCGCGGGGCCTATGCAAGCGCGGGGCTTAAGGCGGTCGCCTAACTCGCCCCCCCCCCTCTCCTATCGCCGGCCCTGCGTGTAGGATCCACACCATTCAACCACGCATTCAATCACTTTTCGGAAAAGAATAGAGACTGAGAATAGAGGTCACCCGAAATCAAGAACAGCAAAGCACATTTGTTTTTACTCTGTGTCACATTTCTAGCCTTGTATATATTCTCCAAAAATATCCAAAAATATCCGGGTTTTATCCAAAAAAGCCCACTGGAGAGGATCTTTTTAAAAATATCCGGGTTTTTTTCAACCCTGAGGGCTCTACCAGTTGAGCTAAGCTAACACACCTCCCCAGCGACGTCCAAGGGCACGTCATCTGAATGGACAAACCAGCCACTCTCTCTCACTCATCCTCCTTTCACTCTTACATTTTTGCTCACTCATACACACATTCATACGACGGGATCGACGCAAGCGGCAACCTCGTCCGGAGCACCCTCTGGGGAAAGCTTCCTCTCGCACCCCCTTTGCGACGACCCTGATACCAATGGACCTCTGTCTTTGAATGTTTGCCGTCTGCAATCGTAATTGGTTGTCAACAATACTTCGGGCTACGTGTCAAAGAAGTATTTCCTTTAAATGCATCGGATTATGACTGTGTGATCTGCAGAATTGGGAAACGCTTCAAAGCTTCACCGTCCGCACCTTTAAAACAGTTAGCTTTTACCGATAACAGGATAAGGGACGAATATGTGTGACGTTACTCGTTATCAAATGAACGGTTGGACGATATCGAGACCAGATGCGAGACTCTAAAAGCTTTCTAAAACGTTCTCGTTGCCTGACATCTAGGGAGCTTAGGCGAATCTACACATAACCGCATAACGTTTAGGTTACAACAACAACTTTATTGCGAGATGATGAATGGGGAGCTTCATTGTAGAGGCGATGCTCTACCGCATTGCTGGTGGTGATGTGGGAAACGAAATAATGATGTTAATGAGGGTTAGCTTACGAACACTTCTACGTGTAGCATCTGCCAGTTCTCAATACATTATTGAGAAATGGGCCAGATGTGCAGACTAATTCTCACTACGATTACTCCAACTTTGCGACGAAAAGAAAAAGAAGAAAACTACATAAATCTCACATAAAACTTCAACGACAACATAAAACTCACCAGTGTCAACTGCCACCATGTACTCGCGTATTGACTTGGCGATCCCAAGCCAACGATGAGCACTGAATTTTTCTATACTAGTATTCATGAGGCGCGGGGGGTGGGGGGCAAAGACGACATTGCCGACACGTCTTTCTCTCCCTGTATCTAACCAGCAGAAGCCAACGTGGAATTTCAAACGTTGTATATATAATGTCTTCATGCTATATTCACTTTGACAAAGGTTATTTCCATATTAAGTGTCCCTGCTAGAAATGGTCCCATTGAAAATTCGTTGAAAAGCTCATTGAATTCAATTTGGTATCTCGCAGACAAATTTATTTATTTATTTATTTTGGTTATACGTTGAGGGACCACATGGGGCATTACACAACGGGGGGCACGACATAGGCGTGACATAACTGCGACTTGCTGTTATACGAGAAATAATGCACAGCTATAATAATCATGTATCACCCTGAAAAGAATTAAATAACAACAAAAAGATAATTTAAAAAACGCGTGCGCATATCTAACAACTCTACACATGTATACACACTATATATCTGTACACACATGTATACCATGTATACACACTACATGTTTATACTGCAACCTGTATGCGTAACGGCAGAAGGTGGGAGGAAGACTGGACCGAGTCATTACGCAATACTAGCCTAGGAGATGGCTTGTGAAGGCGGCTTTGAACTTCTGTGGATCGTGAAGCAGGATTATGTTCGAGGGAAGAGCATTCCAAAGAGTGGCTGTGCGAGGAAGGAAAGAATGAAGGGAGTAGTTATGGTGACAATGGACCAAGCCCACCTTGTACAGGTGGTCAACCCTCTGGGAGATAAATGTAGCCCTGGTAAGCATGTCTGAATTAATGGAATTGTTATGAAAGATACTATGAAAAAGTGATAATGCAGCGATGGTGCGACGTGCTTCAAGCGAAGGAAAGCAGAGCTGGTCTTTCATACTCGTGATGCTGGACTCGGGACTGAAATTATTACATATGTACCTGACCGCTCTGTTCTGGACAGCTTCTAACGCTTCTGTGTAGGTGATTTGGTAATGGTCCCCTATAGGAGAAGCATATTCAAGTTTTGGACGTACAAGCGAAGTATATGTATGTTTCTTAACAGCGCCAGAACTATGACGTAAATTACGGCGCAAAAACCCCAGGGAACGGTTACCAGTTGAGACGAAGTGGGAAATGTGTCTGGCCCAAGAGATGTCGTGAGAAAGGTACACACCCAGATATTTGTAGGACGAGACGCGTTGCAGTGCACTTGGTCCAAGTCGATAACTGTACTCCATCGTTTTGCAGCTACCGAACGACAGGACCTTGCTTTTGTCTATGTTAATCGGTAACTGCCACGTTGTACACCACTGCGAAATTTTGTCAAGGTCGTCCTGAAGGGCCCAGTAATCTAGAGAACCAGAGATGGTACGGTAAACTACGCAGTCATCGGCAAACAGACGTCTTCGTGATAATATCCCTGACGGTAAATCATTAATACAAATTAAAAACAAGAGTGGACCGATAACAGAGCCTTGAGGGATCCCCGAGGATACCGCTGACGGTGAAGAAGAAATCCCGTTGGCAACGACGAATTGTACCCTATTGGTTAGAAAGTTGCGAATCCAGGTAAACGTTAAAGGGTCTAGATTGAGTTTCGATAATTTCAATAAAAGTCTATGATGTGGTACCCGGTCAAAGGCCTTCGCAAAATCAAGGAAGACTGCGTCAACCTGGTTTCCCGTATCAACTGATGAAATAATGTCATGGGTTAGACCCGAAAGTTGGGTCTCACACGATAAGCCTTTCCGGAAACCATGTTGATAAACATAGAAGAAATTATTTTCCTCAAGAAAGAGAATAATATTCTTGACAATGATATGCTCTAGGAGTTTGCAGGTGACGCAAGTTAAGGGATATCGGTCTATAGTTAGTTGGGGAGTGCTTGTCGCCACCTCTGTGTATTGGGACAATCTTTCCCACTCGCCAGTCACTAGGGATATCGCCGCTTTCAAGAGACTGGCGAAAAATCAGAGTAAGAAACTTCGCCGACTCCAGTTTAGTGTTTTTTTCAAAACTTGAGTTGATGTTATCAATGTCGCATGAAGATGAAAGCTTACAGTTGTCGATTAATTTAACGATGCCCTCGTATGTGATGCAAAACGACGGCATTAGCGGGATATCAGTGGAAGAAATGACATATCTTCAGAGATGAAAACAGAAACAAAGTAATTGTTCAATACGTCAGCACACTGGTTACTCTGTACTGCCATGCTCGATGTATCAGTGAAATGAATATCATAGCACGTATCAGGGGTAACCAATTTCCAGAAACGCTTCGGGTTACTCTGCATTAGTGTTGGTAACGTCACTTGATGAAATAGACGCTTCGCGGACTTCAGAGATGATAAAAAGCTCTTTTCAGAGCTGGTAATACCGTAGCCATGCTTCACGTGTGTTGGTAGTCTTGGCCTTGCGAAAATAGCGCTTCTTCTTGGAGCGAAGACGTTTAAGGTTAATATTAAACCAGGGTGCTGACGGGGAGGATGATATAGTGAAGGATGGTATGGGGGGGGGGGGGGTATTGACAATCCAGGGAATGTAGCTTGTGTTTAAATAGAATCCAGTTTTCGTCAACAGTACGATCAGAGAAGCTACTAGCGTACTCTTCAAAATACATCGATAGTTCTGTGTTGATGACAGCAAAGTTAGCGGACCCGTAGTTTTTTTATGACTTTTTTCACCCTTTGAGGCCGGTTTGTTACAATGGCCAGGTCGAAAAATTTATGGTCACTTGGACCGTCACAACAACGAGTAGACAACATGTTAGGTATGTTCGACAAAACAAGGTTTAGTGTGTTGGAGGAAGAACTCGAAACTCTTGTGGGCACCTTAACGAGTTGTTCCAAATTGTAGTCTGAACATAACAAAATCGCGTGCTAAAGGTTGGAGGTTAACGTTATGTATATTGTCAGCCCAATCAATCTGAGGAAAATTGAAATCACCCATGAGGACCATAGAGGAAGATGGATACACAGTACAAATTGTCCTAAGGTGATCTCCTAACTTTGTTACAAATTCACACAACGTCGGTGGGCGGTAGCAAACACCAAGTAATAGACCACAGTTTGGATATGAAAGATGAGCCCAAACTATTTCTAAATCACAACGTACTTGAACAGGTACTAATGAAAGGCCATCTCTAAAAGCGAGCATCGCGCCTCCTCCCCGCCGCCCCACTCGGTCATGTCGAATAAAAGTAAAATTAGGAACTATTTCGTGATCAAGTATACTATCGTTCAGCCATGTCTCTGTGAGGGCTATAATGTCAGCATTGCAATTATTCACTAAGGAGCACAAGCTGTCACTTTTATTAATACCAAACAAATTAATACCATTACAAAATCCGCCGAATTCCAATTCCCAACAAATGATTTGGAACAAATATTATATTGGACACAGCTAGTATTTTGATAGGTCTCAAAGAAAATTCTTTGTAAAATTATTGCGGTACAATTAGAGGCACACTGAATAACACTGATACAAACACACTGGGGATGAGGCTTGTTTACCATTGAGCCAATGTGTTGCAACAAGGAATTTTCCATTGTAGTAGTGTATGCATTTGGTGTAGATTCGACCCTAGATGTTTAGGCAACGACAACGTTTTAGAAAGCTTTTAGAATCTTGCATCTGGTCTCGATATCATCCAAGTGTACTTTCGATAATGCGTAACCTGACAGAGATCCATCCATTATCCTGTTACCCGCAATTCCCTAGTCAATGCACTTCTTAAAGGTGTAGTAACGTTCAGTACATTGCTTCTAATGAAAGGCAGGATGTTTTGGCTGTAAAATGGAAATACACTCGGTGCTGTTTCTACGTGAAAATTTATTGTTACATATGATAATAAAGTAGATGTGAAAATATCGCAACTGGCAGATGTAAAAGCTGAAAGTTATTTCAGATCACTTGCCGAGGTGTGATTGTACAACATGGAGGTGAGGATCGCTCGCACAAAACCATACAACACAGCGAACAGCAACAAGTACTTGTCTTTAGACGCTTTTCCTTTCACCACCAACACACACTCCCGAATCGAAAAAGAGGAAGCCCATGGGGGCTCGTTGTCGCAACGCGGGAACAAAGAACGGTACCGACGAGAAAAAAAAAGACCTTGAAGCACTGAGCTCTTCCGGCGATCATGTTCTTCCGTGTACGCCTGCCGACCCATGATTCACAGTCTAGTTAGCATTTCTTGCGTAAAAATTAACGTCATAGCCAACTTCAACGAGATTGCATTCTCACCACCTCGTGACAAAGAACCCCTTGCCTGCCGCTTCGTACAACTTCAAGCTGCACGAACTACAATTTAAAAAACCTTTCAAATAACATTTCAAGAGACGCTGCTTAAGAGCAGCGCCAATAATCCTGAGTTACCGTCGTACAGGGAGCATCCCAATGAAGAGTACTGAGGGCTGTTCTTTTTTGTTGCTGTTATCTATGGTGGGTAGTTCTCTTGGACTACCCAATCCCAGAGCAAGAGGGTTAGCACACTCCTCCCTCTCCTGTGCCACCATCGTTTTCCCCTCTCTCTTTCACCCTCCTCTATCCTCCCTCCCCTGGGTGCACCGCACCTCACCCTACATAACCCCACCCCACCATCAGAACGTATTACATACCGTCGAACCCAGCGCACCACCGGTGCATCAGTGCACGCGGTCCACCCAGTCCACCAGTGCACCCAGTGCACCCAGTGCACTGACACCCAGCGCGCTGGGTAACTGTATCTCTGCACCACTCCACTTCATCTCGCTATATTTACATCAGCGCTCATAATACCTGCAGGGGTAGAAGTGTACAAAGAACCGGAATGCAGTGCACGTCGACTACATACCATAAAACTGCAAAACGTGTCTTTGAAGGCGTACCGTCTATCACTAACACACACTTCCTAATACTCGAAGAGAAAACCCATGGGGGCTAGGTCTCACAACGTCCGAACAACGGACGGTGCCGAGGAACCTTATCTTGCTATCTTTCCATCAGCGCTCATCATGCTTGCTGGGGTAAACGCATACAATGATTGGAAATGCATTACACGCCAACGTCAAAAATAAGTCAAAGCGCGAAGTGCTGCAGATGACCGACCGCCATTCTCACACTTCGACGTTTCATAACAGACTGATTCCGCCTGCGACTGGCGGAAACGCTTCCACTTCTGTGCAGTACAATCTTGCACGGATCGCAAAGACAATAGCTTCAAGGGGGAGACGCAATACTACACTGTTAGAAAAATTTATACCTTTTAGGGTATAAATCGCCCGTGCAATAACTCGTACCTTTTAGGGTATACATTTATACCCTCCGGAAAAGTATATATAGTTTATACCCTAGTGGAGGTATAGAATTTGTACCTTTTCTTCATATAAACTGTACCTCAGCAGAGGTATATTCTAATCAAGTTTGCGACAAAATTTTAGGAGAGGGAGTTGAAATAACATTTGATGAGAAGAAGAGCATTTTTTTCCTTTTTTCTTTTTCACCACACTCACACATGCAAACTATTTGAGAGCAACGCTCGAGTACGCCACACGAGTTCCCCATACAAAAAAAAAAAATAAATAAATAAAAAATAAAATAATATAAGAAAGAAAAGGTTCAAAGAGGAATACCCGTTCTGCGAGTCTTGCAGTTTTGATTGATCAAATCCAGATATCGACATCTAAAGGACAACAAATACTGATATACGGGTGGCGACTTGGCAAACTGTAGAGCATCCTTCGCCTGGCGGACAACTATACGGGTGAGAACGCCAAGATTTGATTATTTCAGATACACATATAACGCAGTCATAAGCTCAACCTATAGATTGTAGATGCAACTCTAACGAAGTCTGTGTTTCTTAAACAAATTACTGTTTATCTTAAATGACACCACTTCAACAAAAGAAAGTTATGTGAAAGTTACACGTCGTGCAAGTAAAGAAATAAAAACGTATGAAGGTATAAACAGCCTGCAGTTATACCTTAGGAGGTATAGCCTCGGTTGTATGTTATACACGAGGTATAAACACATGATAATGAGGTATAAATATGTTACGTTATCCCTGCCTCTCTTTTATACCCTTGTGCACGGTTGGAGGTATAAATAGGCACTTTGTCCTTTTCTATACCCTCCATAGGTATATTTCTGCAACAGAAGGTATAAAAAAGGTACAATAGCCCATTATTATACCTTCTTTATACCTTTTTTCTAACAGTGTAAGTTACCACGGCGCCTCTACCTTTGACGAAGTATTCACAACATTTGGAATCGTGCGAGCTATTTTGGAACGCCTTATGGGAAACATGTCCTACGGCACCGAAAAGACGTAGCGTAGCACTTCAGTTGGGAATGGTCTGTCTCGTTCGTTTGCATTAGGCAAACTCATTCAAAAGGCTTCTGACTCATTGTCGTTGTGCAGTCTCTGCCACACATCTTGAATCCCTTAAGATGAGTTAGAAATCGGCGTTTCTCACTGATGTCTGTTAGACCAAATCATTGAATTGGTTCCTTATACCCTACATGCGGTCTTCGCCACACAACACAGTTGAACACGATGTCGGGAAGGCAGCTTCCCTCCGAAACTCCCGATTCCCTCAATGAGAAACACTCGGCTTATACACATTCAACGAACTGGCATGACCTCATTGGGACTGAGGGGAGAATTCATTGAGATCATGCTTCGTATTTCGAGAAAGGATAAGAAGAATCATGGGCGTACTGAGAGGGGGATGTGGGGCGTTCCCCTTCTTTCTCCAAGGTCACTTGTAACATATTTGTTTATTCACGGGGCATCATTATTTTTCTCAGATGTCAAATAATTTGAACCTGTGCACAACCGCTCAGTCCGCAGCATCTGTCTCCAGGAAAAGAGATAAGGTGGTTGCATGATCCCCTAGCCCCTGCTAGGAACGCCCATGATAAGATTAAATGTTGTACTGGATCGCCGGGGATGCCGTTCTCAGGGTGAACATAACTATAGTTGGCGGCTATGTTTCGGTTCAGGGTTGAGCTACTGGAGTCTACGGAATTCTCCTGGTTGCGCTTCAAGTAAGATCGATTCAAATTGAAAAATAATGATTGTAAAAAACGTGAGCGCTAACCTCGGATCGTAGGCGTTTACGATTAGCGCTACAAACCGGCAAACCTGTCTTGTCCACGGGAACGCATCGAACGTCTTAAAGAAGTTAAACATACCAAATTGTACATGGAGTACGGTCAGCACGCGAAGCACGTGTTTGAAGTCTAGAAGAAGAGACACCTCCAAATTACAGAAAACAACTGATATCAGCTTCATGAGGATTATATTGTGTCAATTCTGTTCAATCGGTCCACTCAAATCTCTCATACTTTCCATGTTACAGGTTCAACCGCGGTCACTACGAAACGACCCGCCAAAACGAGTCGTAAGTGATAGACTGGTGTCAGTTCTCCCATCAATATGGTAGCCGCGCACTGCAGTTGGAACCCGCCGTAGAGCCCATAATATTTACTGGTGTTCAGGCAGCACCGCCCGGTATATTGCCTTTCGGTACTGAATGGCTGGG
Organism: Ornithodoros turicata; assembly: GCF_037126465.1. NCBI lineage: Eukaryota > Metazoa > Arthropoda > Arachnida > Ixodida > Argasidae > Ornithodoros > Ornithodoros turicata. The sequence continues at coordinate 35,991,788 of NC_088204.1, forward strand.
GGGCAACTAATGCCAAAGGGACACCGAAACCATCTGGAAAATAATGCTTAATTTATTCACGCTTCTAAACTAAAGACTTTGTGCATGTATGCATTTTTTATGGGCGAAATCCAGGACATTATCCCCTGCATGTATAAAATGTATAAAGGCACGAACGGAATTGTCTTGTTGCCCGTAAGTGCCTGCATGTCTCATAATTTACTGAGATATGTGTCTTTCACATCTGTAGCCCAGGAGCAGTCTCTTACGAGAGCAAACCTCGATACACGTTCCTATACATAACTTCAGGGACGGTTCCTGTGGCGAGACATATAAGAACTGTTCTAGCTGGACTCGCGCCCTCTCGCTATATCAAAATTGCTTGGTCCATAGCCAAATCCACCCCATCAACAACAGTCTGCAGTTTTTGGACACCGTTGGACTTGGGTTCTCACTGTGAGGAGGCGATTCCATATTCCAATTCACACCAGATTACCGCTTCCAATGGGTTAGAGTATCGCCCCTGCCGACCAAAAACTCCCCACTCATCGTGACTGAAATAAAGTTTTTGTTGTTGCTGTTATTGTTAAGGGCTGTCCTGTACCCTCGCAGCAACAATGTCGTCTTTTTCTGGCTCATAATCATGAAGCTATGATGAACCTAATTTGAGCAACTCCTATGAACCATAAAAATAATTGGGAGTAAACCCGAAGGTGAGCCATCCTACCTTCGTGTGACGACATGGTGACCGTGCCGCAGAGTACAGGGCTGCGAACCATGTTGATCACCCAGGGTTCCTTAATGTGCGCCAGAACCTCCTGCTGTGAGCGAATGTGCCACTGCGATATTTCTGCCCTCCTCGACCGGTATCGCGCCAGCCGAGCTCAACCCAGCAACATGCTTAGGCTAATGAGATCAGCCTCATATGGGCCATCTTTGCCTCAGACACAAAGTACTTAGTTGCTTGCAAACTCCTTGCCCTATGAAACGCAACATAGAAAGGGCGAAGGACACATATGGGAGCATGTCAGACGATTTTGTACTATGTAGCGCTCATCTAGGCAAGCCACAGCCTCAAAACGTAATCTCAGGTGTTTCTCTTGCTTTCTGAATTTCATGTGTTACACGTGCGGGTAATATTGACGAATACTGCAACGAGAAAAGATCATTTCAATACTTAGAAGCCCTCACTTACTCATTTACTACTGCAAAACTGTGTTAACTGTGTGAAGGGTGCAAATGCTCTGAAAGCAACGTTGCGCAATATCTTGTTGACCTGTAACCGGACAGTGAGGTGACGACAGTGTCAACAGGAGCTGTTTGTGTGTAGTTATCTTATTGACCATGGGATAGTCGCGCACCGTCTGCTCCTCACACGGTTCGTAAAACATCGGAGATGCAACTTGTGCATTGCTACGCTACACTACGTCCGTAATTTTCATCGACGGTATCCAATGCAACTATTTGCAATTTAGGTCCCTAGGTATATTGTTACGATACCAGCAGTGTATACTACACTGTCAGTACGATAGTGGATAGATGGAAGACCTATACGATATGTAAGTACATCTTTCTCCTTTTGATGTGTACCTGTAGGTGAGTATTCAGTTCGGTTCTGGGCTGCAAAGGTGCTATCCTGTTCATGATCCCTTCCTACTTGCAGGCTTGAAACTGTTTCGCCAGGGAAAACAACGGAAAAGCGAAAATGAGCGTCAATACGGTGAACAAGTGATGAACTGAACGAGGTCAGTTGAGGAAACATGTCACAGAAAGACCCCACATCCGCTACGCGCTTCTCCAAAGAAACTGCTCCCCTACCCCCCCCTACCCCCCCAAAAAAAGTGAAGGTGTGGATCAGCTCCAGTGTCTACCTTCCAATTTTGTAGGCAAAGGGTATTATAACGTATATAATTTCTACTGCGAACTCCAAAACAAATATTAAGAGAAAACAGTTTAATACAGACGTTTCTTATTCCGTACGGGACACATTACGAGTGTCAAGCGGAATGAGGAGAGCCAGAAACCAGCTCAACTACCTGAGCAGGTCGGAGCACACATCGGGGAAGCGTCGCGGTATACACGTTACAAGCGGTCAGCTTGCTACGGATGTGCCACGACTACAAGAGCTTCCCTGGTCCCCACCTTTGCTCCCATTCCAAGATTGCATCGTTCTTTTCAAATATGTGCCCTGTTTTCCAACAGTGGTCGACACTGTTTTTTGTGTTACGTTAAGTCGGAGTTTGGTTTTGTTTTGCATATCATGCACATACTCGGAGAATTATACAAGACATACTCAAAAAGTATTGAAGTTAAGTTGTTGGGTACCGGGCAGGAGAGCAACTGAGCACTACACTAAATACCTAGTCTAAAAAGTACTGAGATAGAGTATTAATTACTTTCAAGACACTTTCAAAGAAATTCAAAGCGCATGAAATCCAAAAAGCTTCATTAGCTCTCAGGAAAAACTGCTTTTCAAAATTACTATCGGGTAGCATGCCTCATTTTTCTTAACGCATGACTCCGAATACTGAACAGCGTTCAACAGATGCGACCGATTGCGCTGCGGAAACTATGAAATTTGCTGACGTGTTTCTCCCTATCGTTACGTGCTCTCCCCTCCCCTTTCCAATCACGGCTTTCCGTACGTATCGTGCCTAATAAAGGGGGCGTCTCACCCTGCGTACACTTCAGGACAACACATCCCCTCATGCGTGCTCCTGAATGGAAACCCGCTACCCTTTCCCAAGAATGACGTGGATGTAGCGAATATCTCGGATAATAAAGCGTACGTACAGCGAACACTACCGAGACAAAAGAAAATGCTTCGAGAATTATTCGAATTATTGTGTCACACACAGAGAAGTATCTCCAAGTAACTTAGAGTAGAGTAGTAGAGTAATGAGTAGAAGTTATTGAAAAATGTATTTATGTTATATTACTAAATTCTGACCTTTTAAAACATTTGTAAGACACGATGTTAATCGCAAAACTATTTAAGAAACTTAACTTAAATACTCTACTCAAGCTACTGTACAAGTCTGGATCTTTCTATATACTGCAAATGGCCGCGTTCCCACACAATTATCGAGTGATATTAATCCAAGTTGTACTGTAGCCCTTGAAGAGACTCCCTATGTCCTCGGAGCCTGTTCGTCGGATATAAAACTTCCTCGTGGGAAAGTTTGGCTCAGTACGAAGAGTATGTGCATCGTGTATGTTCTCACTGCTAGTGCACGTGACAGCACCATACGGGAATGACGTTCTGCACAGAGTGACAATGAGAAGTGAATAACACTGGGAAGTGAACTGTACAGACCACGATGTAGTATATACTGACACGACCATAACACTGGCCGATTTCCCTATGGAACTTCCGTCCGCGGCTCGGCGACGTGATACACGCAATGCACCCGTACTGCGGCGCTTACGGGCCCCATCGCCTCGGCTCAATCATGTACGCGTATGAGGGTTCGTATTGCTGAGTAGCAGCATTTACTTCATTTTATTGCCATGTTTTGTGGTAAACATAACAAGGACGATTAGTACAACAGACTACAGCGTGATTTGTGCAAAATACTTGCGAATAAAGAACGTGGGGCTGCGTAAGTAACGACGGGAGTAACACGCGCTGGCGGACGACGTTCCCTTTTGTTACGTAAAAGACATAAACACACACTTTCGCATCTGCATAAGTGGTCTTGGCCAGGCGAGGTTTGAACCCTAAACAACGTAATGTTAGAAATGCTGTTGACCAGGACGACGAGGCTTTTATTGGCATCTATTAGGCTACAGTCGTCAATTTTAATACTTGTAACGAAGGCTTTTCACAAATAGCGCGTTGTGGTGCGTGCATTTACGTGTTTTACTTACATTTATGCGATATGCATGACCTCATAAACTTTGTTACGACTACTGACTAGCTAGCTTGGCAGTGTCGCTCGCATCTTTTCTGCAGCTGAACAAGGGATTGGCTGTCACATCAGGAAGCACAAGCCGGGAGACATGAGGAGAACTAACGACCGGTCCCATTATTCAAACGCAAGCATTATCGTGCTACAATTTTCGGAACTAACAGTGGTATCATCTGTGTAGGAGGTGGCGAGTGCACAGATGAGATAGTTATTGGCTTTAGGGCTTCGTACGTCATGCCAGTCAGAAAGGCCAGCTTCGCAGGTACTCTAACTTCCCGTGTAAGGAAGTAGTCCAAAAAGCTGAAGTAGTCCTCGTGGCACCTACGACGAAGTCGTCGGCTGCGAAGTGCCGAGAGCGTACGGTAGGGAAGCCCATAGGTTGCAATGGTTCAGTCGCGCCTAATATAGAGGCGAGGATTATTTGACCAGGAACAGTATTTAGCCGTTTTCTGACTCAAAGGGCGCGATACCGCGCAAGAACCAAGAAATGACTATGTTTTCGTGCTTACCTACATCTGGACCTCTAGACACATTTCCTCAAGTAACGTCCGACGGATACTCGTGAAAGGAAATTACTGGGGCACAATGCCCCTTCTCTGACTTGCAAAGAGGAACGGTATAGTGCACCATAACGTAGGAACGAAGACACAGTGAAGTCAGACTTCAGAAATTGACCAGAGTAAGCACACTCCACCATGCGAAACCACGCTGTCTGCATGTCATTCGTCGTCTGCTCAGGGGCCAGTACGGAGCGCCCCAAACACGCAGCGGCTACTCGGCAGAACGATTTCCACGGCGCTGGGGAGGAGTGCGGGTGTCATGGTCGTGTCGGTATATAGTAGGTCGTGGTACGGACTCGCACGTTCATTATATGGACTTCGCTGGTGTTTTCTATGAGCAGAAACCGGACTCTAAGGGAGTGCTTGAACATAACTGAGTTTGCCTTTGCTAGCAGTTGTTCCTCCTCTGTGTGCATCGTAATGGGTTCCGCAGAGTTCAGTTATTCGACTCCTCTTATTCTTAATTGATACTAATGACTTACCACTCCCGACACTGGCAACTCGCTGATTATTGTGTACGTTTCCGTGGAATTAACTCCTCTTTTTTAATTATTCTCTGTTAGAGTCGCGAAGCAAGCCTTGCTATCAGCGGCGTACAGACACAGCCAAATGACGACAGGACAGCGGGAGAAAGTGGACAGATATGCGCTTCCGGCCGACTTCACGGGGAAATGTGCCAACATTCGTCTGTAAAGTATTTCTTCGTAGCCTGAAGTCAGCATGGACATGATCCACCAGCTTCACCATCTTGCCAGAGAAAATCTCAGACAGCACTGCCGATGGAAATGATTCGAACATACCACCTCCCGGTTTCCAGTACGGCCTTGGCTACCACCGCTCTCTTGCAAGAATATTTGGGTACGACATCCTCTTGGTGTGACTCCTGGCTCACGACCCCGAACATTAGCGAAGTTAACCCATGGTGATTAGCCGTACTTAGCTGCCAATCATACATGCTACCTCGGCAAACTATAACTGGTAATAAGTGTAACTGGTAAACTGGTAATAAGTATGTTATACTGGATGCCTCGATCCATGACATACACATGTTAGGTTTTGTCGAACGGAACTAGTGAAACGCGCTCTTTCAACAGAAACGTACTTTTTGTCACACTTGCAAGGCTCACGTCAAAGTTAACTTGAACACCACTGCAGTATGCCAGGCGGGAATAGAGTCACCCTGGCAGGCGTAGCAGACACCTATGCCTTCATAACGACGGTCACCCTTCTAGCTGTAAATATATGACCAGAACACCGTCCGCCGTTATTTCTATACTAAGCACCGCCGGTGTCTAAGGCCGGAATGGCGTTCAAGTTAACCGTGACGCGATCTGTACGCCCTGAAATGGAGGATGCGTCGTCAGTTGCGGACACTCATTAGGACCATATAGCCCACGTCTCGGAGTTTCCAGAAAACAATTCTGTTCGGAATATGTTTTTGCGATTATTCCTTTATGCCTGCGTCACCTGATTTAGTGATTGAAGAGCCCCCCCCCCAACCAGCTTGATTTCGTGCGGTTTCCGCTATTCCGTCTGCTGCTGTTTTTGTTAGACACTTTTCCCTCGTATATATGGGCAATTTTCTCTTCCTCACCATGTGGCTAGGGGCGTGGAACACCCCTGGCAGGCACGTGTTCCTTTCTCCAGCGCATACTATCTGTCCATCTCATTCGTCCCTAGAACAGCACTCGACTAGAATCATCAATACCCGCCTATCACGTCATCCGCGACGCCAATAATTTCAACAAGGTTCTATGCAATTTGATCCAATCCAATACGATGAATGCACAAGACACTTGTCATTTTTGACGCTCTACGCTCTAATCGTTGTGACCTGATGGTGAATATAGAATTTGTTTTTGTAAGTCAACCTTCAAACCTGAATGTATATATGAAGTAAGAATAAGGCAGATTGCCAAGTGGCGTCCACAGTAGTGCACCATCATCACACGTTTACATAAGGGTGAGGAGGCTGAGGATACGAAAATAAGATGTCCAAACCCGACTGGCGTTAACACTAAACCTGGCGTTATCAGTTTGTGTCAAACCTGGCGTTAAACCTAAAACTGGCGTTAAACCTAAACCTGGCGTTAACACTAGACACTCTTGGTGTTTGTAATGGCCACATCAAAAATGTGTAGCGTGACACCAGGGTGATTCCGATGTTGTCGAGGTCTCCTGACGTCAACACCAGAGTGGCCTACTACGACACCAGAATGATTCTTGTGCCTTCTAGAATGCTTGGTGTGTGCACTAGACAGACGTAGTGTTTTGGTGTGACCGTTAGAGCGGTCTGGTGTGGTTCATGGACAACAGACCTACAGGCGCCAGAGTATGAACACTACGCATTGTTACCATTAGAATTATCATGAGTTCGTTAGCGCAACTTCTTTTCCAAAGGAATGATAATTCGCTTCGCAATTAATTCCCTCTAGTGTAGAAATATTCACGCTTTCGCGACTTTCACTCGAGTTCGAAAACGAAACTTTACGCTCTCATTGTTACATAAGACAGCGCCATCGGCATTAGTGTCTGTTTTGAACTCTCCAACCTGGCCGAGGTGGTTGAGGTCGCGTTCCGCACACATAAAAACCGCGCACAAATGTGAACAACTTTGGATATGTGTTTCTAAAGTTCTGCATTATATGTCGTAGTTTGCTTTCTAACCTGTGCACAAGTGCAAGTACGTGAGAAAATACAAGCGATACACATCGGGGCACATCGAAATACACATCGGGGCAGATGTGACGACTGGTCGTTCGTGTGGCTTTTTAGTGTACGTTTCGTCCTGCATTGTGGACTGAGATAATTCATTGGATATGGACTACAAGAAGAGAGGACGGAAAATGTGACCTGAGAGTCGATCGAGTATGTTTTTTTTTAATTATAACTGTACCGCATGTGGTGTATCCACACTTTGAGAAGAAATAACATTGCACCTTTTTGTACTTTTATGTTGTGGTGTGCATGCTTCTCGTCAGTGTGTATCATCAATGGTATAGCCATAATATAGACGGTGTTGTTACACGTGCTTGTCTGTTTCTATTTCTGATTATATTCAGTATGCTAGATGCAAACAATTAACAGCCTGCTAACAGCTAGGTCATTCCAGGCCAAATCACCCAAAGGTCGTGCTCGACCCCCGCAGTTTTGCTTCCAAAAGTTATCATGGACAAATATATATATATATAGAAGAAAGGGCCATATGCCTAGACAGCGGGAGTTCCGAAACTCCCGCGTCTAGGCATATGGCCCTTCCAGAACATGCGATTGAGAAACTCTCTATTGCCATATTAGAATCCGGATTCAAGACCGATAGGGATCGTGAAATGAAGGAATCATTTTTAATACATAAATTCAATCCGGCACTAAACGAACACCCGGGATCGCTGTCCACTGTGAAAAACATGAAGAAATAATAACGCCTACAACACAACAAGACGTTACACCCGTTTACGCGACGCAAACGGGTCCTGTCCACACAAATGCATCTTAGGGAAGGACCCCCCCCCCCCCCCCAAAACCCCCACCCACGTGCGAAACACACTCGACAGGACCCCGCACACAGAATTTATGACCTCCCTTCGGCAACCTCAACGCACTGCGATTTCCCTTCCCCCGCCACTGTCGAAGCACACGAAAGTGTTTTCTGTTTGACCAACTCATTATATCTTTTCACTTGAAAAAGAACGGTCCACCGTTCGAAACGTCGTGTCTGTGTAATTTCAAAATGAATTAAATGAAGTCATCTGAAAATATTCCTTTGGTGGTGCTCTGTGCGAACTTATTTCTTCTGTGTATTAATACGGCGCCGTCTGAATCTTCAAGACTTTCAAGTATATATATATATATATATATATATATATATATAATGCAGGAAAAAAAAGCCATTAAAGAAACAAATAAATGATACTAGACGTGTTTGAAATTCAAACATACAGATTAACATGGCTTCTATGGCTGCACGCAGAGAAACAGATACTCATGGAACGATGCGGCAGCACCAGAGGACACGTGTTTCGCCGTGTTTGCGGCTCGTCAGGCAGCTACCCAGGGCTGACGAGCCGCAAACACGTGTCCTCTGGTGCTGCCGCATCGTTCCATGAGTATATATATATATATATGTTTATAAGTCCTGAATTGAAATTTGGCAGGAGCGGAGAAGACAACATTCACACCATAACGTGTTCCCTCTTTTTTTTTTTCAAATAGACTGTATGCAAAACCCAGCGCCATCTTGTAGCACTCCCAGGAACCTGCGTCATTCCGCCATGTCTGAGGCTCCCTCCCCGTCTGACTGTACCCGATAGCGAGTCATGCACACGTCTGTGGACAGTTCTATCGCGTGTCATGCCTTAGACCTGCACTGTACCGCTATGTTATTCGCATAGTCAGACAACAGGCTCGAAAGAGAATGCAAACAAGGTAAGAGCACTTCAAATGCCCGTACTCTTTGTTGCATGGAAAGCATTCATCGCGGGCACTTCGATTTTGAGCGAGTGGTTTACGTTAACCTAAGTGCAAGGCTACTGTGTAGCCAATCCCAGGAAATATTTATACATTCCATAGTTAAGCCTATTTTAGAACTAGGTAGTGCACTTTATAGAGTAGAAACATGTGATACAGAAAAAAACCTAAGTACAAATATATTTTCCATATATAAAAACCAAATATATTTTCAAATCTGTCCACATGAAAGCGATGATGACATTGAGGAAAATATGACAATTTATATATATATATATATACTATATAATATCTTGAAAAGTTGGAGTTGGATCAGACGGCTACGTAATTATAGTTGAAATAAATGGGAGACAGAAGACGAAAGTAGGGGAAATAACAAAAAAGGGGTTTATTAAAACTTAAAAATCATAAAAGTTAGGGAGGATGTCTACGTTACGGCGGAAGCTCCGCCTTCTTCGGGACAAAAGAGCTAAATGTGGCCACGAGGCTGATAAGGGGCTTGAGAATGGCGTGGTCGGTTGGGGGAAATTCCCGCCACCTGGCGGTTGTCAATTGGGGAAATTCCAGAGCGTTTCTGTGTCAGGTCCAGGAGTGGGGTCATCGTCCTTGTGGGTCAGTGGGGACCTTGATCTGTCTGAAACGAGAAAAGGCAACAGGGTCTTATCTAGGTTGTTAGACTTCTTATTGTTGACAGCATGCCAGGGTCCTCGTTAATGGCCGATCGGAATTTGTAAATTAGGTAAGATTCCCGTTGTTCCCGGGAGCGGTCGGAGGTAAAGTTCGACTGGAGAATAAAAACTGAGGCCTCGTTGATTGAATGTTCTGGTTGTTTGAAATGGCGTGAGACTGGGAGATTAGTTTTCTTGGTAACATCCGATCGGTGATTGTTGAATCTAATTCGGAAAGAAGTTTTTGTCTGACCCACGTATTGGGCCCGGCATGTGTTGCATTGGATTAGATAGATAACGTTGCATGAGTTACAGTCTACGTCTGCGTTGATCTTGAAGGTAAAGTTGGAATTCGTACTTCTGACCGTTTGTGCGGTTTGCATTAACTTGCAAATCTGGCATCTCCTGCCATTACATGGATGACAGCCCGCCGGAGGGCTAGTGGGTTCGCCTACTTTAGAGCGGACCAAGCTATCTTGTAAGTTAAGTGTACGTCTGTAAGCGACACGTGGTGGATTAGGAAATATGTTTTTCGTGCGTTCTGACTGGAGAAGGATACTGTGGTGGCGGCTAAGTATGTTGTTAATGTTTGGGATATTTCCGGCGAATGTTACAGTTAAGTTCACGGCATTACTTTCTGATTTGTTTTGTCTTTTCTCCAGTAAGCTTAGACGATTTGCCTTGCGAGCTCTGTTGAGAGCATCTTGAACTAGATCGGGTGGATACTGACGACCGACAAAGGTTTGTTGCAGCTGTTCTAAATTTCTGTCCAGGTCGTCGTCATTCGAGCAGATTCTCCTATACCGAAGGGCTTGACTATAGGGAATGGCCAGTTTCGTGTGGCGAGGATGACAACTATGGAATGACAAGTACTGCTGAGAGTCTGTGGGTTTACGGAACAGATCAGACGTTAAAACTCCATTGGTTAGCTTAATTTGAACATCAAGAAAGCTAACAGTGACGGCAGAATAGGTGTGAGTGAAGTTAATAGAAGTATGGAATTCATTAAAATCGCGTATAAATTCCAATAGGCTGTCTTCCGAATGTGGCCAGATCATAAATATGTCATCAAGGTAGCGCTTGTATAAAGTGTGTTTGTCCTCGCGCGTGCTCAAGAATGCTTCTTCTAGTGAACCCACGAATAGATTTGCATAGTTTGGTGCCATTTTAGTGCCCATAGCGGTGCCGTTGACTTGTAAATAGTGGCCATCGTTAAATTCAAAGTTGTTGTTCTTTAGGATCAGTTCTAGTAGAGTAGATACGACAGATGGATCACAAGAAGAATCAGAGTACTTTGAAAAAGGCGCCTCGGCATCATCGTGGGGAATATTGGTATACAGGGAAGAAACATCTAACGTAACTAGGAGACTAGATGGGGGTGGCTGACATTGATTTAGTATTTGCAGGAAGTGATTGGTGTCCTTGATGTACGATGGTAGTCGCGGGGGTATGTCCTTAAGAAGATGATCTACGAAACTAGAGAGTTTTTCAGTGGCTGTCCCATTGCAGGAAACGATTGGACGTCCGGGGTTCCCCGGTTTATGAATCTTTGGGAGCATGTAGAATCTACCTGGCTTTGAGTTACGGGGAAGAAGGTATTCATATACCGCCGAATCGATCTTCTTTGCGGCCTTTAATGCCTTTAGATGTTTTGTGATATCTGAAACAATCTGTTCCGTGGGATCAGTGTCTAAAGTTTTGTAAAACGTGGCACACGCCAATTGTCGCAGTCCCTCATCGATATAATCCTGCATATTCATTACGACAATTGCACCACCTTTATCTGCCCTTTTGATTATTAGGTTTTTCGATTTTTTAAGATGCGGGACATCTTAAAATCTTACAGACTCTATACAGTACAGTACAGTACTGTACAGTACTGTACAGTACTGTACGAGACTGTAAAAACGACTACAGACTACTTTGCTCGGCTTGACTCAAATTTGGTTTGGTTTTGCGGGAAGAGGGGTTATATGAAGTGTTTATATCTTTTTGAACTGCTTTTATATATATATATCAAGAGCTTTTTCGCGATTGGGCTCTGGCGTAAATTCACACGGTGGCTTGAAAGGTGTGGGTGTTGTATCAGGCTTATCATGAAAATACTCTTTCAGACGCATACGTCGGGCAAAATTATCTAAATCGAGATGGAGTTGGTATTCGTCTACCTTGTTATTATTTGGGCAGAATTTGGGCTCTGGAATTTCCCCAATTGACAACCGCCAGGTGGCGGGAATTTCCCCCAACCGAGCACGTCATTCTCAAGCCCCTTATCAGCCTCGTGGCCACATTTAGCTCTTTTGTCCCGAAGAAGGCGGAGCTTCCGCCGTAACGTAGACACCCTCCCTAACTTTTATGATTTTTAAGTTTTAATAAACCCCTTTTTTGTTACTTCCCCTACTTCCGTCTTCTGTCTCCCATTTATTTCAACTATAATTACGTAACCGTCCGATCCAACTCCAACTTTTCAAGATATTATTCTACGATGGCTGCTAGGACAGACAGGCCGAAGATAGTCAGGAAGTATCCATTTTATGCTCCCACAGTTGCTGTTCTCGGCGACTCCCAGACTAAGCACCTGTACCACCACTTTGATTTCAGGTCCCGCTCGACACCAACGATGTTCGTGTCCCGCAGCGGAGGACGTATCCTGGACTTCATCGAGGAGGTGGACCTACTACCGGCCAGCGTTCGTGTCGTTGTCCTACACTGTGGGACTAACGACATGCCGTTCGTTGAGCCCAAGTTGGCCATCTCGCACTACCAGACACTTCTCGAAAGGATCCGTGCCCGTGGAGGCATTGAAATGGCGGTATGTACCCTTGTGCTCCCTCGATCATATAACAGACGCCGCCCTTTCATTGACAGGCGTAGGGAGTTTCAGTGTAACCCAAGGGCACACGCCTTCAACCGCCAGCTGGTCCAGCTATGCAGGAGGTCCCGGGACCTTTTCTACCTCGACCATGGCTTCTACCGACGACGTCCAACCCATGTGCTTGCGGCGGATGGCCTTCACCCAAACTTCGAAGGAGTGCGGATGATGAGCTGCCACCTCCAGGACCTGATCCCACACCTGCTTCGACAACTTCCACCACGCAGAGCTGACGCCCCGGTCAACCCGGATCCAGTGTGGCCCACCCCACAAGAGGCAGCCATGCTGCGACGAAGACACTCCGAACGGACATCGAGGGCACGTAAACAGGACTGACTAACCGCCGGTGAGCGTACCTTTTCTAATCCAAATGAGCCATGCCCGAGTACAAAAGCATTTTTCAAAATCCGACAATTAAACGACAAATATATACGCTACAATTCCCACCGTACCGCACTGCAAGTCTATAGCGATCATAGCAAAATTCCTAAAGGACTCGCGATTAAGCTCCAGCCTACCTTCCCTCTGAACCACACCCTTCAAAAGAAATGGAATGAAACCCTTAGCAACGCCTCTACTGCATTACTGGAAGTTCTAATAGCCCACTGTGAGGAAACAACTGCAGAAATATCTCAGCAAGCTAAAACTATCCGCGATACTGTGACCCTTACGGACGCGCATGAGTCAGAATTGGCACAGTTCACTAGGAACTTGGAAGAAACTGTGAATAACACGAAACGTAAAAAAATGACAAGGGACCAGATAGATCCTGACCTTATGTCTAAATATAACGCGAATTTCGCAGGTAGTAGTAACATAATTACTCCCTCGTTAGATTCCCAAGGTGAAACCGAACACTGTGACAATCAAAATCCTAACGCTCATGACAACACAACCAATACGTCACCTCAAAATGTTGTTAATTTGTCGTCCCACCCCCTCAGCGATTCTGAACTATCACTTCTTAGCCGTGGGCTTTCATTCTGCCCAAATAATAACAAGGTAGACGAATACCAACTCCATCTCGATTTAGATAATTTTGCACGACGTATGCGTCTGAAAGAGTATTTTCATGATAAGCCTGATACAACACCCACACCTTTCAAGCCACCGTGTGAATTTACGCCAGAGCCCAATCGCGAAAAAGCTCTTGATATATATATATAAAAGCAGTTCAAAAAGATATAAACACTTCATATAACCCCTCTTCCCGCAAAACCAAACCAAATTTGAGTCAAGCCGAGCAAAGTAGTCTGTCGCATCTTAAAAAATCGAAAAACCTAATAATCAAAAGGGCAGATAAAGGTGGTGCAATTGTCGTAATGAATATGCAGGATTATATCGATGAGGGACTGCGACAATTGGCTTGTGCCACGTTTTACAAAACTTTAGACACTGATCCCACGGAACAGATTGTTTCAGATATCACAAAACATCTAAAGGCATTAAAGGCCGCAAAGAAGATCGATTCGGCGGTATATGAATACCTTCTTCCCCGTAACTCAAAGCCAGGTAGATTCTACATGCTCCCAAAGATTCATAAACCTGGGAACCCCGGACGTCCAATCGTTTCCTGCAATGGGACAGCCACTGAAAAACTCTCTAGTTTCGTAGATCATCTTCTTAAGGACATACCCCCGCGACTACCATCGTACATCAAGGACACCAATCACTTCCTGCAAATACTAAATCAATGTCAGCCACCCCCATCTAGTCTCCTAGTTACGTTAGATGTTTCTTCCCTGTATACCAATATTCCCCACGATGATGCCGAGGCGCCTTTTTCAAAGTACTCTGATTCTTCTTGTGATCCATCTGTCGTATCTACTCTACTAGAACTGATCCTAAAGAACAACAACTTTGAATTTAACGATGGCCACTATTTACAAGTCAACGGCACCGCTATGGGCACTAAAATGGCACCAAACTATGCAAATCTATTCGTGGGTTCACTAGAAGAAGCATTCTTGAGCACGCGCGAGGACAAACACACTTTATACAAGCGCTACCTTGATGACATATTTATGATCTGGCCACATTCGGAAGACAGCCTATTGGAATTTATACGCGATTTCAATGAATTCCATACTTCTATTAACTTCACTCACACCTATTCTGCCGTCACTGTTAGCTTTCTTGATGTTCAAATTAAGCAAACCAATGGAGTTTTAACGTCTGATCTGTTCCGTAAACCCACAGACTCTCAGCAGTACTTGTCATTCCATAGTTGTCATCCTCGCCACACGAAACTGGCCATTCCCTATAGTCAAGCCCTTCGGTATAGGAGAATCTGCTCGAATGACGACGATCTTGACAGAAATTTAGAACAGCTGTAACAAACCTTTGTCGGTCGTCAGTATCCACCCGATCTAGTTCAAGATGCTCTCAACAGAGCTCGCAAGGCAAATCGTCTAAGCTTACTGGAGAAAAGACAAAACAAATCAGAAAGTAATGCCGTGAACTTAACTGTAACATTCGCCGGAAATATCCCAAACATTAACAACATACTTAGCCGCCACCACAGTATCCTTCTCCAGTCAGAACGCACGAAAAACATATTTCCTAATCCACCACGTGTCGCTTACAGACGTACACGTAACTTACAAGATAGCTTGGTCCGCTCTAAAGTAGGCGAACCCACTAGCCCTCCGGCGGGCTGTCATCCATGTAATGGCAGGAGATGCCAGATTTGCAAGTTAATGCAGACCGCACAAACAGCCAGAAGTACGAATTCCAACTTTACCGTCAAGATCAACGCAGACGTAGACTGTAACTCATGCAACGTTATCTATCTAATCCAATGCAACACATGCCGGGCCCAATACGTGGCCCATTAGATTCAACAATCACCGATCGGATGTTACCAAGAAAACTAATCTCCCAGTCTCACGCCATTTCAAACAACCAGAACATTCAATCAACGAAGCCTCAGTTTTTATTCTCCAGTCGAACTTTACCTCCGACCGCTCCCGGGAACAACGGGAATCTTACCTAATTTACAAATTCCGATCGGCCATTAACGAGGACCCTGGCATGCTGTCAACAATAAGAAGTCTAACAACCTAGATAAGACCCTGTTGCCTTTTCTCGTTTCAGACAGATCAAGGTCCCCACTGACCCACAAGGACTTTGACCCCACTCCTGGACCTGACACAGAACCGCTCTGGAATTTCCCCAATTGACAACCGACAGGTGGCGGGAATTTCCCCCAACCGACCACGCCATTCTCAAGCCCCTTATCAGCCTCGTGGCCACATTTAGCTCTTTTGTCCCGAAGAAGGCGGAGCTTCCGCCGTAACGCAGACATCCTCCCTAACATTTATGATTTTTAAGTTTTAATAAACCCCTTTTTTGTTACTTCACCTACTTTCGTCTTCTGTCTCCCATTTATTTCAACTATATACTATATAATATATATTTATATACATACTAAAAATTTATGCTAAACATATCACATGTATAAAATTGGCACCATCTGAGGGCATTGCACATAGCCGGAAAAGGGGGAATATTATAAATATTCGAAGTGACGCATCTGAAGATACTGCACATGTTCAAAATAAAGGAATGCATAAAAAACAGGTGACAACCAGCTAATGAACTATGCCCTGGCAGAGCAGAGACTATATGAAACAAAATATCTGCGACTACCCAGATCATAGATGATTGTCACAAACTGTTGTTACGAAGGTACTCTACCCCTACCTTGAAATAGAAGGAAGTTAACTTGCTCATGCTGCTTGTTGCCAAAAAGCAGGTACAAACTCAACCCTTGTTATGACAATCCAGTGTGGTGAAAAAACTATAAAATATGCCCAGGACACTCCTGCACAGTATAGCTGACCCTGCACTTGATAGAAGTAATCGGTTGTTCGTTTCAAACATGGCTTCCCATCCTCTATTCCAATGAAAAAATCTCGGGATTGCAGTGCCTCCCCTAAGATGGATGCACGTTTCAACCAGGGGCACTTTACTTCTAGTAGTCCAAAAGGGGTTCTCTCTTGAGGGTCATGAACAACCATGGTGAAGGTGTTTGCGGTGGATGTTTGAACATTGTGTCCGTGTTCCTTCATGACCTTTTCAAATCTTAGTAGTGCTTGCTGTTCATGCTCAATGCCGTATTTGACTGCGAGCACTCGCGAGATGTCTTTTAATGTTTGATGATGCTGTTCAGAACACTTCTGCTGCCATTTGTAAATTCTCGCAAAGCGTGATGCTGTCACACGTTTTTTTCTAGCATCTTTCCATGCTGCACTGCCTGCTTGCTGGATAGTGTTTCTTTCAAGTTCACGGGCTTCATCCACGGAAATGACAAAGTCCTGGAGAATGACCTATATATGTTGGTGTATTGTATGCTGTTGTGAAAACATATAAGCTGTCATTAGTGACACGAAATTCTACCAACGGCAAAAGATATCAAAGACACATGGCAATGCATATACTTACCATTAGGACAGGGTTCGAATCACTTGGAACCATAGGCTCGACATCATGGACCGTAACCTCTGTGGACACTTTTTCAGGTGGAACATTCAGCAAGCTGACAAAACGTTCTTCTCGAAGTAGCGCGTGCACGGCTGAACCCACAGGTGCTTGGCCCATCCTTGTTTTTGTGAATGCACACTCTTCCTGGCTTTGAATAACATTACTCGCTCCATATGTACGGCATAGTGCCGAAGCAAGCTTTTTCGCACCTTCTCTTTGTTTCTCTTCATTGTACCTTTTGCGGACATAGAGCTTTGAAAGCAGAGGGCTTGATTGACCTACTTTTCTCCATCTCACATCCAAAATGCTCTCCGCACCCAGCACGCGGCGTGGCCTGTTCCAGCTTTGAGGTAGCTCCGTGGGTGTCAGTTCTTTCGGTGCATGTGTATAACCACATTTTTGAAGGGTACACAATTATACGGAGCACTGCACAATATCCACCACTTCCGGTGGGCATTTGAAGCTTGAAAATGTGATGTTGCCTGCTCTTGAAAAAGTAACTTGTATTGACTATGGTGCATTGTTTTTCTTCTGACTTGTATGACAGAGGCTTCCGAGGTTGTGTGTACATAAATTACATGTCGTCAAAGCTTTTCTTTTCCATTTCTCAGTATGCACAACATAACAAAACCCTACGCCGCACACTGAACATTCTATGGTGCTCCATGAAAGCATGGCGCGGTTGCTTTTTGTTTACAGCTTCGTTTACGAACGTGCATTATGCTGCAGCAGTAGCGCGTGCACACGAAGCCCTCGTGTGGATGCAGAAAAGGAAGTTTACGAACCTGTCTAAAACATGACCAGAATTCAGGGACACCTCCTTTGATGCAGGTTCTGCCTGATAGCAGAAGAACATGTAGGAAACCCAACTTGAACGAAAAGTATGAGGTGAGGAAGAATGAAGATGGAAAGAGGCGTGGGCAGACGAGAAAGGGAACATAGGATATCGCGCGCGGAGCCTGGCTAATAGCAGTAATTGCCTAACGCAAAATGAAAACGTGATAATCAGCTCTGATAACTTTTGCGAAGCTTTTCTTTGCTGTACTGCTGCTCATAATTCTGGGCTGCTAGTCGTAGCGTGTGGAACGGGATGACCGGCACTCGTAAGGCTGGTCAATATCCATTTTTGTTCTCTCTGTGGGAAATGGGGATGCCGTCGACGATGAGAAACGTGCATCCAGGGGCGACTTCTAAGGGGACTGTGCCGGTGTATGTGTGACAGCGTCGGAGGAAAACCTCAGAAATTACCCTACATTATGATGAAAAAAAAAACTCTATAGGGTACGAAGACGAATTCAGTAACTGCACTTCACTTTGTTACTTGTACCTTGTTACTCCGTTATCACTGTATCATGCACTTCAGTTTCTTCTTGGCCTTATCATGAGGACATTTCAATGCTTAATTCCAAACTTTGCGTGTTACAGTCTCTTCCCGCCGCCATCAAGAAGGTTTGTCGGTTACCAACACCCTCCACTAAAAAAATGAAAATAGACAAACAAACAAGCGGAAGAGTGCTTATTTTCAGAACATCTATAGGTGGCAGCAGAGTCACGTTCGACACAAAAAGTGATTGGTAAACCAACACCTCCTAGATAGCGTCGGCCCTGCGCGCTTACGTAACCTATGGAGACCTTTCCTACTTCGATCTGCTTCGAGCTTTCTTCTCGTTCGCTCTTTCATTTACTTCATAGCAGCATCGACAATAGTAACAGTGGGTCTTCCTGTGTGACGTAGGGCGGGGGTCTTCTCCTTATCTTGGAGGGGTTGGGTAAACTCTGCTCAAATAAGTCCGAGAAACCGAGAAAAAGGAAGAAAGGTGCAATCACAAACTGTGGAGATAAGATGGTAGGGAGCAACAGACGTCATATCAAAGTTTCCTTTCACCGCACCAAGAGTAGAGTCGGGCAAACGTCCGTGATGTTTCCCGCAGATAATCGCCATTCTTCTGGAATTTTTGCGGGCGTCTAATTCGCTTTATTGTGCAATGGGGTGAACATGGTAGAAAATTTTAGCAAATCGTTCTTAACGTGGCTTGCCTGAACGTGGCTTGCCAGTGGATAAGATTCTGAGTCTTACATAACTGCAAATTGGCACTGACAAGCATGATAACCTTACAAACGGTCTGCTAGAACTGCTCTTATGCTCTGGCTATTGATAACCTGAAATAAGAGACTTCAACTAGCAAGCAACGACAGTTATCGCAGTCCCATATGAAGACACTTTATAATATGCGAGAAGCGGTAAAGAAAAACGCGGATGCAAGTACAAGTTTTCTCACCCGTCGGAAGCACTGTAATGCTTAATACGCAGTCTCCGTGGGACGTGCATGACTTGACATGACAGTTCGATTAAAATTCATGGGAACACGTGTGAGTGCGAACGAGAGCACATTGTTAAGGCTGAACAAATAAAATTTAAAAAGAGAAACAAGAATTTCGACCCCACGCGCCTTGCTGTTGTAACGATGGCGGTTAAAGATGCTCTGTCTGCTGCTGTTCTGCAATGTTAACACCTTGGTATTCTGCAAAGCGGGGGGTATATAAGTTTATTTCGGAAAGGTCAGCCTGACCGAAGGTCGGCTTGCTATTCCTAAAACAAAAATATAGCACAAAGATGTAGCAAAACCGAATATAAGATAACGAGGGTGTGGTGAAGTGTAGATGACATGAAAGGTCAACTCATAATTTGTTCATGAGGGGACTTCCTATAACGATGTAGTAGGTTCGGATGCAATGAAAAGTGGTCTACCTTCCACATACTAGTCCATAGTGCCTAATAATAGGCCATCCAGGATGAAAATTGTGATGCTCTTGCCTTGCTTTGCCGAAATCTTAAAACTCTCTTCATAAAAAAGAAGACAGGCATGACCCTCAGATGTATGTATATCGAACCAGGGAACGTCAAAGCTAGAATCGACATCTGCATCGCCGAACCACCAGCCTAGAATTTTGTCATCGTGAGAGACCAAGACGCAACCGCTTTGGAACGCACACTCAGCAGCCGTTACTTCTTTCGTCGTGTAAAATAAATAAATAAAAAACTACTATGATAATGAATCTTCACAATTCCTGAAAACAAGTTGAACGTGCAATTCCAGATTTGTAGAGCACAACCCTGAGAAGTCTACTCAGCAAGATTCGAAACAATAGTAGTTTTCTGTGCCTTTAGAGAATATGCAAAAATGCCCTATCGTCGAGCGTTGGGCGAGTTCGCCGGACGCTTTTTTCTGTCGTTCTCTCACTGTCAACCCTTGACAACACTGACATCACGCTGTTCCTCAAAACATGGGGCACCCCCGCTTCCTAGCGTCCTGGTCGATATCGTCGTTTTTCTTTTCTGGTAGAACCTACACACTTATCGAGCAGCAGAATCGGTGATTTTATTTTTGTTATCTCCGAGACAATACATTGGTAGTTTTACTGCGTGCCAGTTGTTACATCAAATCGCGAACTGCCTTGGAAGGTGTTGAGCAGATCAAACGAGATAATGACGGAAAGAAGATAAAAGACGGCATGTTTTATGATAACGTAGACTGAGAAACAGCATCACCAATTCCCCTCACGCTTACTTCTGGGCACAAAGGAACAACCTGATGTCAGTTGAAAAGGGGTGACACCCAGACAGGGAGAGGAGAAATTGGCCGCAAAACCCGCACAGTGCTCAATTATTTTGTATTTTCGCACATTCTTTAATAGAGCACAAAAAGGCGCTGTCGTGTCGGTTCTTGTGGGGTAGACCCCACTCTCTCTACATTTTTGCAATTACGCAGTCAATGTATTTTCATTAATTACAAAGATTAATTTATTTACTGATACTGATACGCTATTTACTGATACACCACCATCATTGAGTAGATCCCGTCGGGAAAGATATATTCAACGAAAAAAGTCAATCGCTGATTTAATAAAATTTAGTCTGTCTTACGTCACGTACCCTCTATATATGACAATAAGCACGCATGTATTTTTAACATATTCATTATTTTGGTAGAACGAGTTAACCCGTAAGGAGATTACGGCCTTGCACAATGCTGAGAACGAAAGTTTTGTCGAGTTGGGGAATAAAGCAAGTTTAAGCACCATGTCCGAAATTTATGCTAAATGATTGACATGCATTTACACTGCAAGAAACACGCGTTGTAGTTTGTTCATCTTAATTCCCTTTACCATTACAGCGCGTCAAAGTTGACCCGCATAATTGGCTCCGTCGTCACATTGATCTGGAATGAAACTTTGATGAGTTGCGCGTTCACAGAGAACAAAGGATGTTTAATACACAAGTTCGAAGTTCATGTTAGATGATTGACAATCGTCTACATTATAAGAAACACGCGCGGCATTGTGCAAAACGGAGATTCCCGTAACGGTGAAGTAAGTCGGAGTGCAATGGAAAGTCATCTGCTATTCACATATTAAGTGCACAGGCGATCGCAGAGCATTATCGCAACTAAATCCAACCGAACTGTATGCAGTATGACATAGAGCCAGTACTGCATTATTAAGCCAAAACTCTGAAGCTCTCGCCCTGCCGTTACTCCCTCTACAAATAAATAATACAAAATACATGAATATGATAATAACAATAAAAAAAAAACACTAAGCACGCCGCGGATCGAACCACGGCCCTCGAAAGCTATAACCAAAATCGTCACCCGTGGGCCAACACCACCCGTTGCTGTCACCTTCAGGAATAAAGATACAGACGCTTCGCAGGCCACACTGAGCTTCTCAACACTTCTTTTGTCGTGGGAACAACATTGGAGCGGCCCACAGTTGCGCACAGCGTTGCAAAGCGTAAGAGACAACTTCACCTTTCATGTCTGACATGGGCATTTTCTACATAACCCATTGTTTTGGCCAAGTACGAGAAAAACAGCACACCAATGCATTCGGCCACGAAGCCAACACGGCGATAATAAGTCCTCCAGGAACAAAACTGTGACGTTCTTGCGCTTCCATTCCACCTGTACGCCATCGAAGAGCCTCTCACAACAACAACCATGTGTGGGCATTTCTTTCTAAAGCTCAGGCTCAACAGATAGGCCAATCCAGATGGGATGCATTGCTTGAGTGGAGGGCAGCGAGTACGCCGGTCAAGCCAACTTTAAGAAGCTGTGTCCCGCACTTCTGGGAATGCTTTGGGAAGTTATCAGTGTGTGCAATATAATTACGTGAACATACACTGTAGTGTTGTCAGATGTTCTTAAAACCGAACGGCAATTGGCGATAAAAAAAAAGTATACTGCTAAAATTTCCCCAAATACGTTAACACAAACGAATTAATCGAACAGCGACATCTTAATAATTTATATGACAAGAGATAACGCTTCAAAATTCGTGTTCCACCCGCGGGCGCATAATGTACCAACCATGCTCTCAAAATTATATCTAACTGAAGAAATGAGGTCAAAAGCAGTTACTAAATCTAAATAAGCAGAGAAAAGTTCAACTGACGCGTAAAGGTAACTTCCTTGCTATGCACGCCTGCAACGCGGAGAAGCCACTTTGACTGTTTCCGAATTTTGGCATCTGGGCCAAGTTTGCCATACAAGGGAACCGCAGACGATTGACTGAATCTGGCACTTCTTCTAAGTGTTGAATCTAGAGGTACCCTACAACGCATATCCACGGGAACATTACAGTGGATCATACATTACCAGATATATTAAGCGATGAAATCGTTTCCTGCGTGGAAATCCCCATGCCTCCCATGTATTCACGGTCCCATGAGCGGGATGTCTGGGGAACCAGAGGTATTTCATGTATAACGATATTTTTCGTTTTATAAGCTTAGAATAGATGTCTGAACGTGTATCCTCGGGAATATTACGATACCTTGGATAGAACAGCTGCTACAGCACATTGCCACAGCACATTGTTGTTTCTATTGTCTTGGCGGCAGGTTTCATCAGGATGCTGCATTAATCCACCGCAAGCGCCTCGATGTGGCCTTTACAGCTCAGTGGCGTTACCGCTTGAGACAAATTGATTCTCCCACCTGCTGCCACTGTGGTGCTCTTGAGGATCTGGAGCACATTCTTCTTCATTGCCCTCACTACGAACCTTCCCGAACCACACTCTCCGAGTCTCTTCGTCAGCTGGACTCTCGCCCTTTCTCCCTACCGAAATTGCTTGGTCCCTGGCCCAATCCAGCCCAGCAACGCTCTGCACTCAAAGCTCTTCTGACATTTCTGGACACCATCGGACTTCTATCGTTCTTGTAAAGGGGCTCGTTATTTTATTCCCCCCATTCCACAAAGCACTGGGGTAGAGTATCGCCTGTTGCGATGAAACTCCCCACTCTCCAAGGCCGAAAATAAAGTTGTTGTTGTTGTTCACTCAATGGTAGCGATAGGGCGCAAGGCGTCGCTGTCAACGAAAGCTGGGAATGCTCTTCTCGCCTGGAGTAGAGGTGGGCGTTGGTCCTCACTAGCCTCGCCCTCACCTCAATTTTCTGGGAGAAAAATTTTCCTCACCTCACCTCAATTTTGTATTGAACATTTTTCCTCACCACACCTTACCTCAAAAATGTTTTTCGAAATTTTTCTCGCCTCACCTCACCTCAAAATTTTCTGAAAAATTTTCCTCACCTCACCTCACCGGAATTTTTGAGACTTTTCCTCACCTCACCTCCAAATTTTTTTCGAAATTTTCCTCACCTCACCTCACCTCAAATTTCTAAAGCTATTTGTGTATTCGATGTGAAGATAGTGTATTCGATGTGCGTTGACTTTGAGTGACTGCCAATGTAAATGCATATACCTCAAGCGTGAATGCATACAGGGTGCGCCACGAAACGTGTCATTTGACCATTGTAAGGAAACGGCTTAACGGAAAAATATGGGGTAAACAACTTTCTTCTGGACATTTAGTTTGACACCAAATACAAAAAGTTTCATCAATTTGCCATTGAAATACATTTTCGAAATTGAACTCATGAAATTGCTTAGTTAATGTAACGTTCTTCTTTTTTTTTGCTGAAGGATTTGGCCTAATCAATCACAGAAAACGCTTCGTGGAACGATTGTTATACCCGTAAAAGTTGCGCGGAAATTGAGGTTCAGTTGCGGGTATGCGAATGACGCGCAAAGTCGGGCGTCAGATCAGCGGCGAGAGAGGCCCCGCCCAGATGAGAGACAGAAGCTGCGGAAAGAAAGGAAGACATCCCGTGTACGCGGGAAAAGTTTTCATAAAGTGCGCGTTCATAAATTTTTCCTCGTCTCACCTCAAAAAATTTTCCCATAGTTTTCCTCACCTCAGCGCAAAATGTTTTTGAAATTTTTCCTCACGTCACCTAAAAAATTGAAAATTTCCTCACCTCACCTCACCTCAAGAATATTTTAAAATATTTTCCTCCCCTCACCTCATTAAAGAATTTCTTGAAAGATTTTCCTCACCTCACCTCACCTCAAAAACTTTTTGAAAATTTTGCTCACCTCACCTCACCTCAAAATTTTTTGGGGATTTTGCTTACCTCACATCACCTCAAAAATTTTTCTGACAATTTTCCTCACCTCACCTCAAACATCACCAGAAAAATTGGCCCTCACCTCACCTCACCTCAAATATCGTGAGGTGAGGGTAAGGAAACCCTCGCCCTCGCACGCCCTCGTGAGGGTGCCCACCTCTGGTCTGGAGCGAAGCGGTATCAACATACGACTCCGTCAGGAACTTGTGGGACCCCTTTAGGTGCCTTCCTAACGATGTCTTAGTGTCGTAAAATGATTTTATAGTATCCTCGGAGATCACTGGAAGCTTAGTAATATCTGGTGACCACACAAAATGTAGACACGTAACTTCATAGACAAGTTACAAGTGTACGTTCGTGGCAAAGGAGGATCACACCATTTGACAGGTAGACGCGGCCGACGCAGGAGCCTCAAACATGGCGCTAGGCAGCTAATTCGCCGGTAGATGGCGGTAGTTTTGCGTATAGTCTATTCTGTAAAATCTGAAGTAAGTATAGGGGATTGAGATGGGTGCCCCAGGCAGGAACTATAACCGAAGCGGAAGCAAACACCGCTTTTTTTTCCGGAGCCCAATATTTTTCAGAAACCGTAACCGAAACGTAACCGTAGTTCACCATCGGTAATTAACCTAAACCGTAACGTGAACCGAAAAATACCGAACTTTAGCGAATCGTGTTTCCTCAAACGGTTCCCAAAAGGTTTTGCGGATGACCAATGAGGGGAAGTTATTCAGTCCTTAATCATCTGGTTGGGCAGTGGCAATACCGTTGGCGAACCTTTGAGTGAAAACGATTTACTAAAACTACCTAATGTGATTCCGGTTACCGCTTCACGTGAATCGGCTTAAGCCTGAACGCGAATGCGATGTTTGTATCGCCTTGCAAGTCTGACTAGTGGTGTAGTACGTATGCTAAAGTAGATCTCTTCGTCATGAGTTTTTCATTCAGAAGTTGTGTAGACAACATACCACCATTATGCGTTTGAACCCATAATCAGATGACATGAGCATCGTATGACACGTATTGACGAGTCCCTTGTGAGTTATGAACTGCATTATTGTGATTAATTATGATGCGAAGCGTTGCACATCTGTTTGCTTAACCGCTTATCGCATGCAGTTTTTCTGGCTTTGTAGCTTGGTACAGCACGAGCGAAATGAATGTGCACGATATAATAGTGACCGCAACAAATTATTTTGCGACAAACGTCGCAGAAGCAAAGGTGCGTCGAATTAAGAGTTCACTCTTCCTTCGATCTTGCAGATGAAACCGCACCACCCTTTCAGAGCGCAAGAGATAAATATGTTAATTTTTAGCCGTTTGCACTTTGTAGCTCATCGTGCGACATCCACGCAGCCTGCAGATACATCATGGAGAAAATCGAAACATGTGCCGGTTCAACTGTTTTGTTACTGGTAATAGCAAATATCCAAACGCCGAATCCCATAACGATTTTCAGAGTTTTGACACTAAACCGTAACCGAAACGATATTCGTTTCGGTTTCAGTCCCTGCTCCTAGGTGGCTGTTTCCTCGTAAGTGTGCCCTTAGTGTACTTAAGCTCCCGTATTAACGCTTTTGCTACAGACTCTCAAATATAACCGTCATTTAGCATGCCAGCTTTCTCTTGGAAACTAGTATCTATGCCCCGCTCACACGATTTACTGAGAGCGGGTTTCATGGCAGACTTGACCTTTTTACTACTTTTCAATGTAAGTGGTAGCAGACTTTTCTTCGACCGTGGTTGTATTTCTAACATATGTGTTGTTGAGTCACTTGTAAACACAGGCCTAGGAGCGTCAATTCCCCTATGTGCGGAGGTTCATGCGTAAGCTTGTGATCAATAGCACATCTTATGAAAACATCCAAGATTGCGTGAGCACCCTCCGATTCCTCCTCCTGGTGAATCATCCACATAACGGTAGACATAACACTTGCCAGAAAGATTTCACACACGACCGGGGACACACTTGACACAATGTGGATGCCACCTCGTTGGATAAAATACTGTAATGTTTAACAACAGTGGCAGAAAGGTGCGTAGACAGTATATCCAAGAAAGTGGACACCGATACCCCAGAACTGTTTTGGAATGCGACCTCCCAGAATCTAATAATATTAATAATAATTGGGTGTTTACGTCGCGAGACAACTGTGATCATGAGCGACGCCGCAGCGGTCGGCCTGTGGATTGCTTTTGCCCACCTGAGGGTTCTCTAACGTGCGATGAAAGCTGATCACACGGCACCCCGTATTTAACGTCCTTCGCGGAAGACGGCGTGTCTGAGCAACTTGCACCCTGCCACCAAGTTGCTGGCGTCCTCGGCCGGGTTCGAACCCGCGATCTCGGGATCAGAAGGCGAACACGCTACCGACTGAGCCACCGAGGCCGGTCTCCCAGAGTCTTCAATAAGGGCTTTCAGTGATTGCAGTATAGGGCATGTTGAGGAACAGAATAAAAAAAGGTCCTCAACGTCGATAGATTGAAGCCCCAAGCCCCTGCGTAACGGCCCCAGAGTTCTTGATGACAAACAGATCCACTGTCTTGTAGAGCGCTAAATGTGTTTGAAGGAAGGTCGAAATGCATTTTGGCCAAGTATCCATTTCCGGTATGATGGTACGCAACGCACTGGCAGCCTTGCTCGTTTTAGCTGTAAAAAGGCACTGAGAAACTCCTCTTTCTTCGATTCCGTGATACACGTCAGGGTCTTCAAGTTCTGCGTGTGGCGCATGGTGTTGACCGCCTTATAATCAGCTCCCAACGTGATTTCCAACACCCTTATGCCCTGCTAGGGGCGCGGCCTGACAGCTTTTTCTGGAAGCAGCAACAATAGGTTCTGCAGCAACAATAGAACGTTACTGTTCAGAAGGCTCGACTGAGCTATTGGCCCAGGTGATGGCACCTACCTATCAGAAAACTTATATTCTGGCTCACATGCAGGCTGTCTTGGCAGAACTTCAAGTGTGTCCAACACTCACCCCTAACTATTTTAGGATTGTTGTAGCGTGGTGCATGGTCGGTCTTAGGTACCCAAACATCAACTAGATTTCTTCCAGTACCATGTGCCAGTCCAAGGGCAAGGCCAAGAGTCTTGTCCGAGTGTGCACATCGGTCATAATCCTTTGGTGTAACATGTTGGCATGATTATTTAAGAACGTCGACCCCTTGGTACCGAAAAGAAACATCACTACGGCAATTATGCGGCGTCGTTGGCACCAACCCATAAAGTCTGGCTAAGCAGCTGGATCGCACTTCAGTGCGAGAGTGTCTACATTGAACAATAAGGACGCTGAATGAAACATGCGTCCTCCACCACTCGCACACCTTCGGGTCACCTGAGTGTGCATGTGCCTGATTGCTCCTGCAGACCTGAGTTTTGAGTTTGAATTTGCCGGTGAACTCGGGGGTCGTTACGCTTAGGGAAGGGGGACAGGACGGGTTCTCATTTCTCTCTGTCGATGTTAAGGAATATTTTATGCTGTCCCTCAGCATGCCCTATTCCAATCACTGGGCAGGTCGCATTCCGGAACAGTCCTGGCTTATCGGTGTCAAGATTTTGGAACTACTGTTCACCTACCTTGCTGCCACTGTTGTTGAGAACGATGGACCGTATTTTATCCAACGAGGTGGCACCCCCATTGGGTCAAGCGTATCCCCGGTCCTGTGTGAAATCTGTTAGGGGAATGTGACGCGCACATCATTCAAAATTGATGTCAAAAGGCAAATGTTATGTGGATGGTGTTATTGTTTTTTACCGGTTGCAATAACAGGAGGATGCTGATGCAATCTTGGATCTTTTCCTGACCTTAAAGGGACTATGAAATGATTTTTTTCTCGTTTTCATCAGAAAGAAAACCTTTTTTCGAGTTTAGAACCAAAATTTTACCTTCATCACGCGAGGAGTATTCTCGGGAGCGAATTTAAACGGAGCGGCGAAGGGAGGACAGCTGGCGCCGCGCCGTGGCGAGCTGCAGAGTGGAGACACAGCGGGCAACTTGACGGGACCACGGCCGGCTCGGCAACACGTCATCGTGACGTGTTGCCGAGTCGAAGGATCCCGCCAGAAGCATGCGCGGTAGGATCCCACGTATGCGTTCATCGGAAGTGGAAATCTCCATGACGGCAGGTATCCGCACGATGGTCGCAGTCGCATCCTGTGGTTTTCCTAATTTACGTCAATATTCGCCGGGTATCCAATGTCTCATGCTTCCCAGTGACGAGACGGACAGCTTTCGATGCCACGAAGCAATCGGACGGCCGGAGTGGAAAGACGATGTGGTGCCATCGACTGCTCGTATTTTTAGCGGACTTTTGCATGACCGAATTTACGAAGGGTACGCTGAATCTCTTCAACGTACTGGATAGCGAGCTCAGTGTCGTCTGAATCAAGGTGTAGCTACCTGTCCACACCGGAAAGAGAACATCCGCCTAAACCGTGCAAAGATGTGGGTATTTTTCGTTATTGGGGCTAGTAGTAATAGGTCATGCCGAGACTCGAACAAGGCGAAACTCAGACATGGACCCCTGGGCCCTGCCCTGAGCCCTGCGCGTATTTTTCCCCGCGCGGCGCGTGTGTGGAGGGTTGTCCACATGCTTATCGGCGGAGGGAGGGCTGCGTGCGCGCTTACCCTCTCACATTTTTCAGCCTGGGCCGACTTCTTTCGACATTTTTGGGCCTTGGCAGACTTGGGTCGCGTATTTTTTCTCGCACCCAGCGGGCGGCGCTCGGGTGGAGGCGCTTACCGGTGGTGGCGCGTGGGCGGAGGGCTGCGTGCGCGCTTACCAGCTCACATTTTTCAGCCTGGGTCGACTTCTTTCGTCATCTTTCAATCTGTGCAGACTTCAATCATAATTTTTTTCCAGCTACAACAGGGGTGCAGTAGGCTGTTTACATGCAAAGGATAGCCATACACAAAAGTACAAGTGCAAATATATTTATTAAAGTCATTAGTGTCAGAAATTATGTTATGGCTCTGCGTGAATGGGAAAAACTGGGAAAAACTGGAAAAAAATGGGAGCAGAACAAACACAATACACGTAACAAAGAATATACTTATTACAGGTACGATACAATAACATTGAATAGGTATCACAGATCAAACACAATATTTTTTATTAACTGTAATCATACACACAAGTTTTCACTGAATCAGAATTAAAATGCAGTAGCACATTTAATCAAAGAAGATGTTCTTAATCAATACGATTACAATCAAAATTACAAGTTTTATTATAAAAAGTCTGAGATGTGAGAACCTGATAGATGTAAGTAATTTCGAGCACAATATGGAAGCTAAATTTAATATTCCAATATCACACAAATTTAAATTAATCAATTTCTATTGAAGTGAATAGCGCAGACATAAGGCAATAATTCGAATAAACACGAACAACACATAGCATTAATATAGAACCAATCATCCAACATGTAGGGAAATAATAGCTACACCATATGAAAACGAGAAACGATCACCACATTTAATCAAAGAAGGTATTCTTAATCAATATGATTATCAACAAAATTATAAGTTGTGTTATAAAAAGTCTAATATTCCTATACGTGAGAACCATCAGTGCAATAGCGGAAGTTCTGATAGTTGTATGTAATTAACTGTGAACAGCAGAGACCCTGGAAGACTGTGGGACACGAACACAAGAGGAAATAAAATCTACACCACTACAAAGAAGTTATTCTTAATCAAAACAACATAGTAATCTATCATTTCAGAAAATCAGAAGAAAAAATCAAACTCCTCAGAAAATAGACATGTTAAAAATGAACTTCACAACATAGCACGCTCCTAGCCAACAAACAGAACTAATGCTATCTGCCCTGATTTGTTGAAGACGGGTGCCAATAGATGTATGGAAGACCATGGAACACGAACGACAAAGAATGACACGAACACAAGAGGAAATAAAATCTATACTACTACAAAGAAGATATTCCTAATCAAAACAACAGAGTAATCTATCATTCAGAAAATCAGAAGAAAAAATCAAACTCCTCAAACATAGACGTGTTAAAAATGAACTTCACCACATAGCACGCTCCTAGCCAACAAACAGAACTAATGATATCTGCCCTGATTTGTTAAAGACGAGTGCCAATAGATGTATGGAAGACCATGGAACACGAACGACAAAGAATGACACGAACACAAGAGGAAATACAATCTATACTACTACAAAGAAGATATTCCTAATCAAAACAACAGAGTAATCTATCATTCAGAAAATCAGAAGAAAAAATCAAACTCCCCGAACATAGACGTGTTAAAAATGAACTTCACCACATAGCACGCTCCTAGTCAACAAACAGAACTAATGATATCTGCCCTGATTTGTTGAAGACGGGTGCCAATAGATGTATGGAAGACCACGGAACACGAATCACACAAACACAAGAGGAAATAAAATCTATACCACTACAAAGAAGATATTCCTAATCAAAACAACAGAGTAAACTATCTTTCAGAAAATCAGAAGAAAAAATCAAACTCATCAGAAAATAGACATGTTAAAAATGAACTTCACCACATGACACGCTCCTAGCCAACAACCAGATCTAATGATATCTGCCCTGATTTGTTGAAGACGGGTGCCGATAGATGTATGGAAGACCACGGAACACGAACGACAAGAACACAAGAGGAAATAAAATCTATACCACTACAAAGAAGATATTCTTAATCAATATGATGACAATGAAATTACAAGTTGTATTATAAAAAGTCTAATATTCATATACATGAGAACCATCATTGCAATAGCGTGAATATTTATCATAACATTTCGAGCGCAATAGGAAATCTCAATTTCATATTCCAACATTACTCAACTTTTAATTAATCCATTTCTTATTAAGTGAACAGCATAGACGTAAGGAAATAACGAGAAACAACACAATCAACAGCTACAATTAATAGAGAGCCAAACCTGTGCACCATCCAACACATAGACAAACAATAGCTAATCAATCTATCAAAAGGCGAAATAGCACAGACTTAACGCTGAAGAACAGAGGAACACGCGGCGACACGAAAACAACAACAGAGGAAGATAATCTATCATTAAACTATCATAAAATCGGCCAATATACAATTTTCATTCTAACAAACACTACGAACCTTGATGGAGATATCCAAGACGTAGAAAGTATGCACTGTTTTCATCTCGGTTTTCACTCTTTTCCTCAAAGCCGTGAGACTTTATGTCTCTATCTATGTGACCATACCACCGCGCATGCTTTATCACTCAAAGGGTTAGGGGATATATTACTTCGTCCAGCAAACGGGGCGCTCTAGAGGTCAGATAAGATATATAAAGGCGATATATTTTATTGTGCAGTGCAAATAGATGTCGATATCACTCGCGGGGATCACTATCTTTTCGCATCCTTTCCTTGAAACGGAAATCTTTCGTCAAAGTGGTTGTCAAGTCGACTAAGTTTGTAGAGATGCGATATTGTTATTGAACATGTAGAGAAAGTCCAAATTATTAATTGGTAGCAACGATACTCAGTCAAAAAACGAGAAAAAATTTAATTACATCAATTTTTGTAAGATCTTGCAACAGAAATTTCTAATGAACCACACAGAAATATGAAATGTGAAATGCAACTCAGAGTTATGAGGCATTCCCATCTTAGAGGTACTTACTTATGTCAATCGAGTGAACAATTGAAACAAATACAAGACATTAATTATTTCAGGCAGTAAGTTCACAACTCATAGATTATCAGTCGAGTGAATACTTGAAACAAAATCAAAACAATAATTCTCACGATAGGTGGAGATTATAGCATTCTAAACCAGATAATAAAATTTTAATCAATAAAATAAACATAGATATGCTTTTAATTAAATGTAGACGTGCAGTTGAAAACAGAAGAGACAATTGCTCTACATTGAAAAGATGGACAGATTTTGTACTCGATACCATAAGTCATGGGAAGATGTGATAAAAAACTGCTTCGAAAAGGAGGAGCCGCGAAACGATTTCATTATCGCTGCATTTCAATACGTCCTAGACATGGTCGTATTCGCAGATAGCCACTGGGATTGATGGCGGAGTTTTTGAGGTTTGCCAACGAAGAATTGAAATACACTAGACCAGATGTAATTGTAATCATTGCAATGGGCATTGCGTTCATCAAGAAAGCAGTCAGATCAAATTATCATATACAAGCGGTCTATATCGCACGATTCATTACGGATGAGATGGGAAGTACATAAAATCTTATCACATGAAATGTTCCAATACCACGACAACGCAATTATTTTGTTCTACGAGTCTCTGCAAAGATGTCGAATGAGCAGAAGTTCGATTCTTTCGAACGAAATTTACTTAAAACTCGAAGAAAGGGTCACCCGCGTCCTCGAAGACGTTTCGGCAACACCCCAGGCCGCGTTTCCCCAATGCCGTACCCGAAACCGAACGCGATTCTGCGCCCGACGCGTTAACCCGGTACCGCACGCGAGCGTGTTGCTTTTTTTCGGAAACGGGTCTCATCGACGCGGGTGACCCTTTCTTCGAGTTTTAAGTAAATTTCGTTTGAAAAATGATCGTAACTTTTAATATGCACGACATAAAGAATTCGCATTATGCTATAGTGTATATAGAAAATATCAATCCATTCGATTAAATTCTCTGTCATCGTGAAAGAGCGCTCGTCAAAGTGAGCGAACTAAAGCTTGCGTATTGTGAAATACATATTCTACAACACTGATCATAAATCGCAACACCTGTTCAAATTTTAATTAAACTCTTACTGATGTGTGGTAGTTACCACTTCTCCTGAATGTGAATCGATAAATTTTAGCATTTAAGCCACAATCAAATATCTTGTATAGTATGTTTGAGTATATGCACAATTTTTTAATCTATATCTTTAAAAAATGCAAGAAATAGCGTGCAGTTTTGAAGTATGGCCTTTCCATTTGTAGTGCCCGGATGCTATGACACTAAAATAATGTGGTAGTTTTTCTGTATGGGCACGGGAAATCTCGAGTATATTTTGTGAATTGGATCTACGTTTATGTGTGAGCTGCGCTGATCTGCTTATTATAATTAATATAACATATCTTCCATTGTGTTTATGCATAACGCTCATCTTCATTGTATACTGGTTGATCATTTCTGATAGCGGTTGTGTGATTCGTTTCTCCCAAAATCGGATTGCCACTTCAAAATTATCTGTTTGTGTGCCGTGTGTTAGGAAGATTACGTGATTAGAAATGGGGGGTAGACCTCGCCTGCACATCATGCTTGTAAAATCCTCAATTTGCATCGCGGCATTTGATAATAGATTCACCTTTCGCGAATGCTTCGTATTATCTCGCAGGCAGTGAACCCGAATGAAATTGTAAAAGTTGATGACACTGTGTCGCGAACGCTTTGACTTTTCCCGCTGCAAGCAGTTATCTTGCCTTATTTCCGTTTTGCCCTATCTTGGACGGCTCATTTTTCCTATCCAGTCATACAAATGGACAACTTTGTTGACGAAAATAAGACGCCTTTTCTTCTTTTACTACGTCTGGGCTAGTGCAACTGTTTGAGAAATATACATGCACTGTGGAATTTAATTCCTGAAATATTATAAGTTTTCACAAAAGATTAGCTTTTTTGTAATCATAGACTGATGTATCATGCCTCTAAATTTCAATCACCGATCCTTCTCCGGCAATTCTATTCTTCGGGTGTTGAACTTGTACAGAGTGTAGTCGAGTAAAACCTATTTGGTGGTCAGCTCTGATTCCATATGAGAATTCTTACACACATTGTGAAATATTCGTTTCCTTAGCGATCACTGTTCTGAGTCTAGCCCATTCTAAATGCAAGGTGTTTTTTCATTGTGATGCATAGAATTCATTATAATCATAATTCATAATAATGTAATAAAGATTACATTTATTGTTTCAGTTATACACTTGTTTATTTCGGTAAATTACAGTTCTATTTCAAACTCTGAAGTTTTTGTTTGTTGTCTTCATTGATGAATTCCGAAGACATTAAATAGTTTATTCTGATTATTGGGCGCTTGAATCCAGCGTTGATTAACGGAGGCGATACGTTGATTCCGTGTTTGTATTGCTTCAACAACTTGCACTTTGTCGCGATGAACTTGCACAGTCTCTTATTGATGTTTCCTTTCTGTGTATGAAGACTCTTGAATGGCTTACAAGAGAGTATTAGATGAAAACAGTGTGGTGGTCCACCACAATTGATGTTTTTGAGTTTCAACAAGTGATAATACATCAGACTTTGCACGGCAATATGGAACTTCTGCTCATTCGACATCTTTGCAGAGACTGGTAGAAGAAAATAATTGTGTTGTCGTGGTACTGGAACATATCATGTGATAAGATTTTATGTACTTCCTATCTGAGATGTGGGTAATTTCAACAAATTGGTAATGAACCGTGCGATATAGACCGCTTGTATATGATAATTTCATCCGACTGCTTTCTTGACGAACGCAATCCCCATTGCAATGATTACAATTACATCTGGTCTATTGTATTTCAATTCTTCGTTAGCAAACATCAAAAACTCCGCCATCAATCCCAGTGGCCCTTCCGACGTTGATGTGCAGATATTTTTATATGTATTGTAGATTCGGCATATAAATTCTCGCACCTTCAGTTCTGTAGTTTGTACCATATCTCCGAATACGACCATGTCTAGGACGTATTGAAATGCAGCGATAATGAAATCGTTTCGCGGCTCCTCCTTTTCGAAGCAGTTTTTTATCACATCTTCCCATGACTTATGGTATCGAGTACAAAATCTGTCCATCTTTTCAATGTAGAGCAATTGTCTCTTGTTTTCAAGTGCACGTCTACATTTAATTAAAAGCATATCTATGTGTATTTTATTGATTAAAATTTTATTATCTGGTTTAGAATGCTATAATCTCCACCTGTCATCAGAATTATTGTTTTGATTTTGTTTCAAGTATTCACTCGACTGATAATCTATGAGTTGTGAACTTACTGCCTGAAAAAATTAATGTCTTGTATTTGTTTCAATTGTTCACTCGATTGACATAAGTAAGTACGTCTGAGATGGGAATGCCTCATAACTCTGAGTTGCATTTCACATTTGATATTTATGTGTGGTTCATTAGAAATTTCTGTTGCAGGATATTTAAAAAATGATGTAATTAAATTTGTTTCTCGTTTTGTGATTGAGTATCGTTGCTACCAATTAATAATTTGGACTGTCTCTGCATGTTCAATAACAATATCGCATCGCTACAAACTTAGTCGACTTGACAACCACTTTGACAAAATATTTCCATTTCAAGGAAAGGATGGGAAAAGATAGTGATCCCCGCGAGTGATATCGACATCTATTTGCGCTGCACAATAAAATATATCGCCTTTGAACTCTCTTAACTGACCTCTAGAGCGCCCCGTTTGCTAGACGAAGTAATATAGCCCCTAACCCTTTGAGTGGTAAAGCATGCGCGGTGCTATGGTGACATAGATAGAGACATAAAGTCTCCCGGCTTTGAGAAAAAGAGTGAAAACCGAGATGAAAACAGTGCATATTTTCTACGTCTTGGATACATTCATCAAGGTTCGTAGTGTTTGTTAGAATGAAAATTGTATATTAGTCGATTTTATGATGGTTCAATGATAGATTATCTTCCTCTGTTGTTGTTTTCGTGTTGCCGCGTGTTCCACTGTTCTTCAGCGTTAAGTCTGTGCTATAGTGTTAAGTCTGTGCTATTTCGCCTTTTGATAGATTGATTAGCTATTGTTTGTCTATGTGTTGGATGGTGCACAGGTTTGGCTCTCTATTAATTGTAGCTGTTGATTGTGTTGTTTCTCGTTATTTCCTTACGTCTATGCTGTTCACTTAATAAGAAATGGATTAATTAAAAGTTGAGTAATGTTGGAATATGAAATTGAGATTTCCTATTGCGCTCGAAATGTTATGACAAATATTCACGCTATTGCAATGATGGTTCTCACGTATAGGAATATTAGACTTTTTATAATACAACTTGTAAGTTGATTGTCATCATATTGATTAAGAATATCTTCTTTGTAGTGGTATAGATTTTATTTCCTCTTGTGTTCTTGTTGTTGGTGTTCCGTGGTCTTCCATACATCTATCGGCACCCGTCTTCAACAAATCAGGGCAGATATCATCAGATCTGGTTGTTGGCTAGGAGCGTGCTATGTGGTGTTCATTTTTAACATGTCTATTTTCTGATGAGTTTGATTTTTTCTTCTGATTTTCTGAATGGTAGATTACTCTGTTGTTTTGATTAGGAGTATCTTCTTTGTAGTGGTATAGATTGAATTTCCTCTTGTGTTCGTGTCATTCTTTGTCGTTCGTGTTCCGTGGTCTTCCATACATCTATTGGCACTCGTCTTTAACAAATCAGGGCAGATATCATTAGTTCTGTTTGTTGGCTAGGAGCGTGCTATGTGGTGAAGTTCATTTTTAACACGTCTATGTTCTGATGTGTTTGATTTTTTCTTCTGATTTTCTGAATGATAGATTACTCTGTTGTTTTGATTAGGAATATCTTCTTTGTAGTGGTATAGATTTTATTTCCTCTTGTGTTCGTGTGATTCGTGTTCCGTGGTCTTCCATACATCTATTGGCACCCGTCTTCAACAAATCAGGGCAGATAGCATTAGTTTTGTTTGTTGGCTAGGAGCGTGCTATGTGGTGAAGTTCATTTTTAACATATCTATTTTCTGATGAGTTTGATTTTTCTTCTGATTTTCTGAAATGATAGATAGACTATGTTGTTTTGATTAAGAATAACTTCTTTGTAGTGGTATCGATTTTATTTCCTCTTGTGTTCGTGTTCCATAGTCTTCGAGGGTTTCTGCTGTTCACATTTAATTACATACAACTATCAGAACTTCCCACTATTGCACTGATGGTTCCCACGTATAGGAATATTAGACTTTTTATAACACAACTTATAATTTTGTTGATAATCATATTGATTAAGAATACCTTCTTTGATTAAATGTGGTGATCGTTTCTCGTTTTCATATGGTGTAGCTATTATTTCCCTACATGTTGGATGATTGGTTCTATATTAATGCTATGTGTTGTTCGTGTTGATTCGAATTATTGCCTTATGTCTGCGCTATTCACTTCAATAGAAATTGATTAATTAACTTTGTGTCATATTGGAATATTAAATTTAGCTTCCATATTGTGCTCGAAATTACTTACATCTATCAGGTTCTCACATCTCAGACTTTTTATAATAAAACTTGTAATTTTGATTGTAATCGTAATGATTAAGAACATCTTCTTTGATTAAATGTGAAAAATATTGTGTTTGATCTGTGATATATATTCAACGCTATTGTATCGTACCTGTAATAAGTATATTCTTTGTTACGTGTATTGTGTTCCTTCTACTTCAGATTTTTTTTTAAGTTTTAAGTTTTTCCCATTCACGCAGAGCCATAACATAATTTCTGACATTAATGACTTTAATAAAGATATTTTCACTTGTACTTTTGTGTATGGCTATCTTTTGCATGTAAACAGCCTACTGCACACCTGTTGTAGTTGAAAAAAAATTATGATTGAAGTCGGCACAGATTGAAAAATGACGAAAGAAGTCGACCCAGGCTGAAAAATGTGAGCTGCAAAGCGCGCACGCAGCTCTCCGGCCACGCGCCATCCACCGGTTAGCGCCTCCACCCGAGCACCGCCCGCCGGGTGCGAGAGAAAATACGCTACCCAAGTCGGCGAAGGCTCAAAAATGTCGAAAGAAGTCGGCCCAGGCTGAAAAATGTGAGAGGGTAAGGGCGCACGCAGCCCTGCCCCCGCCGATAAGCACGTGGACAACCCTCCACACACGCGCCGCGCGGGGAAAAATACGCGCAGGGCTCAGGGCAGGGCCCAGGGGTCCATGTCTGAGTTTCGCCTTGTTCGAGTCTCGACATGACCTATTACTACTGGGGCTAACAAAGGTCTCTCAGTCCGTGTGGCTCGAATGCTATCATAGATTTCAGGATTGCGTGAATGGGTTAATTCTCATCTGCGTGACTCTGAACCTTGCCGCCGCTTACGGCACAAAGAGAGTAAAAAAAGAAAATAGAAGTTACCGAATCTAGTCCGTCAACTCAGGTGGTGCACCGTTGATAAAAGTACACTTCGTTTAGCATGATCTGAGAAACCATACTTCAACAGAATATTTATGTAATATGTCGAACATACGTATCCGTTCTTTTCTCTTCCCCCAGCTACTTTCATGTTTGCATGTGACTTCCTCAGCGGAGCCTGAAACCCCTTAGGTGAGACAGCACGATCATGATCCAGCATGATCATTGTAACCCACTATTCAGAGCAGACAAATGCTGTGCACCCCCTTTCCAGATTCCTCTTTAATGCAGTGTCTTGCCTACCATTCGGGCTCTGTATATTGTTCACAAGTTTTTTTTATACCTTTTTGTCATTTCATTTACACTTTGCATTATCACGTCCACAAACATGATATTGAGGGGGCATTTCCTTGTTTACACTTCTTATCTTTTAATCATTGCTCAGTTAGATTACATCATTTGCATTCACCGGAACTGGAGTTGTATACTGTGTTATTTTCTTGTCTGAAATCAGGGCAGCCCATGTGTATGGCAGCTGAAGTCTTTCACCAGCGTAACATGCTAGGACAACTCCAGCACGTGCTCTGCAGGTCACCTCTAAATATAAGGAACCTACCTTTGATGCACTATGTCCTCATGAGATTTTGTTCCTGCTACAACTCTGCGCTTTGTTTCACATTACCAAAAATAACCCTACCAACCATTATCATACCGGTGTACTGCTGCGTTCAACCAGTTCGACTTGCTCTGGGCATCCTGCAAGGCCGTGCAGCTACTTCAGCCCTTATTTGCTGGTAACACTGGTGCCAATACAGTTGTTAGATGAGGTGTGACAATGTAAAATAGAACATATCCTGTGTTCTATTAAAAATAAAAATTATGCATGTATAGCATATAATGGTATATGTAGATGTTAGGTCTTAGTTATTGTGCTATTTGAGCTAAATGTCGACATTTCAGCTGTTTGAGCCTGATGCCCTCGTCCTTGACGCACATACAAGTGTGCCCACACCCTCGGAGGAGCCTGCATAGCGAGGACTCTGTCCCAGTGGAAAATGGAACAGTTCTTTCACAAAGATAGCAGATTTCCGCCAGAAGACCAACAAGCAGTTTACTTGAAATAGTACCAAATACTTGTCGTTTTTCTAATTGCAAAATACAATCAACCCTCGATTTATGAACACCCTCGGTTCCCTGAAAAATTGTTCATAAATCGAGGGATTCATAAATCGAAAAATCCCTGAAGTGAGTACTATCGAGAAAATGGAACAGTATTTCCGAGGTGGGATTGTGTTTATAATGTAATATATTGTGTAATTTCGCTTTCGACCACACCTTCTGCTGTATCAATCTCACAAAGAACATACTTTAGCACATTCACACTCTGTTTATTATGCAATACTAAATTGTTTAATTTTACTTTGGACCTTCCGCTGTGTCAATCTTGGAAAGAAGAGATGTCAGCACATTCGCACTCGACTGGTCTCGGATTTCCTCAGGGATTTTTAACATCCGTTTACGTATTAAAATCTCCGGGTGACAGCGGTCACCTTATTCGGATTTCGAAGGGTTAAGAACCGAGGGTGCAATACCTAGAAAACGTTTTGTCCATTCAGGCGTGATTCATAAGACCACGGAATAATCCCTTTGAAGGTTTCTGTTGACCTCGGAACGATCCGTTCATAAATTGAGGGCAAAAACGGTGGGCAACTCCTAGTTGGTTCCCAGAAATTCCATTCATTATTCGGATATCGAGATTCATAAAACGAGGGAGGAATGCATGTAAAAAGTTTGGTTCCTCGTGCTCGTGTTCATAAGACGAGGGAATTCATAAATCGAAGGTTCATAAATCGAGGGTTGACTGTATTGGGCATGCTACGTCAGTACTGGGTTTTTTTTTTTTTGCTTCTTTCCAGTTACCTCAAGTGGTGACTTCGTTTATTACGATTAGATTACGTAACTCAATAATATAAGAATGCATGAAGCAGGCGAACTGGTGTCGTGAGATTGTGTCCCGCAGTCTTAGGGATGTATTACACAGTATTAGAAACCTGATTGAACAATAAATTTGTTAAACGACAAACACTTATCAGATGTGCAGTGACGATGTGCAGAATACTCTTACACAATACGCTACAGCTGCGTGTTGTAGGCATGGTGGTTAGCAATGCTAAATGTTAAGATTTACGACGTGCTCAACATTGAATACAGAATACGTGACGTGCTCATAAATAAATTCTTGTATGAAACATAATCTTAGGCAAACAAGAAGTCCTTCGACGGAAGGAAATACAGCCATCTGTAGAACAATAAATGCAGAGTAAATCAAAATCGCCTGAAGGCGCGAAGCTGCTTTGAATAATAATAGTAATGATGACGAAGAACACGAGTTGAAACGAAGTAAAACCAAACATTAGACCACCCAGTCTTTTACGATAATTTGTGTAAACGAATCCAGCAACAAAGGGGGCATCTTCCAAATATCACAGTCGCACTTCACAACGCACTTCCTTTGTTGTCAGATTGCCAACACGTAAACGTAACTGCAACTTACGTAAATATAACTAAAACGCCAAGCAACCACCGGACACTTTCCATTGGTGACGGCGATACAACCAATACACGTTGCGGTGAATCGCTAGAGGCCCACATAACTCGTCAGCAAACATATCAAAACCACGGAGGTACTCGAGTTCCTCGTTGTGAACGGCCGCAGAGCAGAGGACGAATATATTCGATGAAAAAGTACAGCTCACATGTCATACTTGCCAGCTCAACTGTAGCAAACGATTCACACTCAAAAAGTTGTTCATTATAGCGTGCTATCCGAACGCCTCCAACAAAGAAAATGTAATGCTTCAACTTCAACCCTCAGACGCGACCAGAGACCTTGTGACCTTCTATGTGCGACTGGACGGCGCCAGCTACAGCGGGCTCGCAGCATTACTTGCCATTGCGCAACACCGGTGACGTAACGGGGAAGAGAAGTGTGGTCCGTACAGTTACACCATCGACGGGAGAATGTGCGCGGGAGAGGAGGAACGCGGAGGAGACATTTCGAGCGCGCGCTCCTCACAGAGTGGAGCGATTTCATCCGGAAAAATTTGTGGCATATCAGTTTCTCGGCGGGAATAACAGTTTCCAGGGGAAAAAATATGGGGGTTCGGGAAATTTCATAGTCCCTTTAATTCTAACTTGCCAAACATTTATCGTAAACTTGGCCCAAACGCGCTCTGTCCTCTGACTTACGATGTAACCTGATTTGTTGTTGTTCCATATGCCCTCCGGGAAGCTAGATGGACCCTTCCCATATAACACCAGACAAAGCAAGGGCAGAAATGCCGTCTGTATGTGTCAGAAGGACGCGCAGAACGGACTACGCTTTTTCACGGTTGGGTCAAGATCGAGGCGCCCCAATGCTCACGAAAAGAAAATCCTGTGAAAACAACTTTATATCCTGCATACAAACTCATAAAGAAATGAATACAATTTTGTTAGTGAAATCTAAGAGGGTCGAGCTGCTGGTTTCGACTGGAACGGATCAGGAGCAGAAAAGACAATATTCACACCATAACGTGTTCCCATTTTTTTTAATTAAGGGAAACTTTATGTAAGTAGGTGATTGAGATCGTAATTGTGCCCTTACCGCACTTAAGCTCCCGTATTAACGCTTCCGCTACAGACGCTAATATATAACCTGGGTAGCCCCCTCCTTGAAGCCCGCCAACCTGCTACTCGAAATTGGTCTCTACGCAATGCTCACACGATTTACTAAGAGCGGCTTTCATGGCAGACTTGATTGTGGCTCTTCTTATTACTTTTGAATGGCCGGATGTAAAGGGTAGCAGACTTTTCTTGAACCCTGGTTAAATTTTCAACGGTCCTAGGAACAGCAATTCTTCCAAGTGCGGAAGCTTGATACCTGTAGTACAGCTTTTGAAAACATCCAAGGTTGCACCAGCACCCTCCCATTCTTCCTCCTGGTAAAAAAACAAACAAAAAGAAAACAAAAAATCATCCATATAACGGTAGACATAACACTTGCGCTTTGACATCAACTCTGAATGAATCCGGGCGTCACATTCCCCTAAAAAGAATTCACACATGACCGAGGACACAATTGAGCCAATGGGGGTGCCACCTCGTTGGATAAAGTACTGCACATCTTGTTTAATAACAGCGGCAGCAAGGTAGGTGACAGTAGCTCCAAAAAATTGGGCACCGATACCACACAGCTGCTCTGGAACGGACCTGCGCAGAATCCTCAATAAGGGGTCTTCACTGATAGCAGTAGGGCATGTTGAGGCACATAATAAAAAATGTCCTCTACGTCGATAGGTACACTCTTAGAAATAGGTCTTCTATCGTGCCTTCTACAGACAGCCGAAATACGGTAATTTTGGGGTTTCTACGTAGAGACGACGCGAAAGCGCGTGGAATGACGTCGCATCACATGGTTTCCCTCGTGGAAGCCACAAAAGTGGCGTCTGTTTTATGCTTCACAGTTTCCTCCTTTCCCGGTCGTTTCCCCCTCCCCACGTGCTCCTGCTTCCCCTCTCCACCGGCGCAGTCGAAGGCAGACTTCCCAAATTCAACAGAATTTTCAACAGAATTATTTCGGCAAAGTCGTGAAGTTGTGGCAGTGATACAGTGAATATTGACTAGACTTGCAAACTATGCAAAATACCCTATGCGAAATACCCTGTGAAATGACTCAGAGAAAATAAAAATGAATAAGAACTACTACACATAGTCAAAATATCACAGATTGCACGAAACGGCGCGGCTCAACGCCGCTGCTGCGAAACTATTTGCAAGCTTAAAACTCGCTGCGAAACGAGTTTCGTTGGGATGCAGACCTGTTGTTGCTCAGGGCATATGATCACCACATTATAGCGGCTCTCCATCTCTTTGTGGGGGCTGTTGATATGGCAGTTGTCACCCGTTGTGCAGCGTTTCCTCCATGCTTCCCATCCTGGCCTCGAATCGGAATTCTGCTTCAAGGCATAACTGTGACAAAGCAAACGACGACAAAGAAGCATTACAAAGTGGATAGGAACAACATTAAAGGAGCATGGAAATCATTTGGAACATATATTTTTTCACCGCTTGATATGAACATACTACCTTCATAAACTGTTACGGAAAATATTTCCTTCGAAAAGCGCGAATTTCCTGAGAAAATTAGTTTGGAAGAATGCGCTCCGCGGCGACAGTCTCCCCCAAGCCGAGTCTGGCGTGTGGTGACGTCAGGCGTCCGAGCACTTCATTGGCTGCCGGAAGCGTCCGCTCCCCGCCAGAATCGTCTGCTAGCTCAGGAATCGTGGCAACTTACCGACTGAGACGCTGTTGCTATTTATTTGCGTTTGACATTCACTTGCGTTCTTACATGATTTGTCTCGTAAGTTTTGCATAAAACAAGACTGCGGGCAGTGTAAAAGGTGTAGCCAGGCCTCTGTGTTGCAGTGACGGCCCGGGTTGAGGTGGATCGTACGCGGTTGTGATTTCTGTTCCGATTGTGCTGAGGTGTCGTTCATTAGTGAACAGTATTGTGCCTGTGTGTGCAGCATATATATATGTGATACGACTAAATACGTTCCTGTCAGTTGGAGATTTATTCCATGTGCCAGTGTTGTATTCTGCGTATGACCATTCAAAAAAGAAAATGATTATTTGACCATGTATTTTGGGGTTT
Organism: Ornithodoros turicata; assembly: GCF_037126465.1. Taxonomy (NCBI): domain Eukaryota; kingdom Metazoa; phylum Arthropoda; class Arachnida; order Ixodida; family Argasidae; genus Ornithodoros; species Ornithodoros turicata. The sequence continues at coordinate 36,035,992 of NC_088204.1, forward strand.
CCCACAGATCGCTAGCAGATGAACTTTACTAACTTTATTTTGGTATTCATGTTGTAGTGTTTGTGGAGACGTTACGCTCCTGGTATCACTAAGATATGGTAAGCGCAATGTTACACAGCTATGCGTTCATCGGTCCGCTCTTTCGCCTCAGAGATGCCAGTGTCCATGCGGTTCAGAGCCCATAGTGTTGACCACAACACGGAGAAGTCATGATGGTCGGCAACATCTTCAAGTGAAAACACTGGTCACTGCGCCGCGTCTTCATGACTATGCATTTGTAAACAAGAAGAAGCACTATATTTCAATCCGAATGTTCGTTCACACTTAGCAGCATCACTTACCAGCCTCCGGTACATTCGTGTGGCGAAATCGAAGCTCGAGGAACTTAGCCTCCAACTCCATAAAACGTTTCGTCGAGAAGAGCAGACGTGTAGCCTAAAGAGTGTTCAATTCATCACCTGTCCTTCGCACGGCGTCCGATGAGCAACAACGCTTCCTTCCCGGTCGGCTTGCCAGCGCGCGCCGGAGAAATCGCAAAAAATAAAGAAAAAGACGGCGCGGTCACATGACGTCAGCGGCTGACAGCCGAGTGAGGGGGCATTTCTGCCGCGAGATTCAAAGCTCCCTCGCGCTCCAGGATTGCGCGCTACGCTCAAACTTTTTGTGCGAATATGTATCACAGGGCTCAGAATCATAATTTCTACTTCTCCCGTCATATTTTATTCCGATCATTTCCATGCTCCTTTAAGTGTGATAACGGTCACAATCGACAATAGTGAAAGGGTACAAACTATAGCTTATACTCAAACGATGATAGGTGAGGCGGCGAGGAGAGAAAATGGTACATTGGTACCACAGCAGTACGAAGTATGTAGGAGGAGAGGTCAGAGAGGTATCTCACTGAATGCTGCGGAGATCAACATGCCAGTCAGGCCAAGCTATCACGTGGCAAAAGAATAACTACAATCAACTCATAATCGCATGCAATGCGAACAACGCGGCCACTTGTATTACCGTGCACATGGTCGACAGGTGAGTGCCAGCACTGGACGCATGTTCCGGGTAACACTTGTGCCGTGTACAGGCTAATATCTGTCAGTCTTCGGTATGTATCGCACGCACATTTCCTGCTGGCGGCACGTTGAACACCAGTGAAGTCTTCGTTGGTGACGTCCATACCCACTGCGGCCAGCTGAGACAGAGAATGATTACTCAAAATACGGTCGAAACAAGCCCCCGAAAGAGAAAAGCATCCTGAGCCATACACAAGCGTTAGCGCTCGTGAGGTCCACGTTTAGAGGCAATTCTAACAGAGTTACGAACCGGATACAGCTTATAACACATTAGCGTCTCTCGAATAACTTCTGTCCTTAAGCAACACCACATAACTTTCGTTGACGTTCTGTCACGACCGTCATGACACTTCCACTGCTAGCATAGTTATCGCAATAAAGTTTATTAAACGGAGTTGGCTTACCTGGCAAAGAATCGCAGAAACGCATAGGAAAGCGATGAAGCGGTGGCGACAAGGCATCGAAGACGAAGTGTGAGCAGTGCCGCGCCAACAGCATGTCTGGCCCCGTCGCATAGATCACGTGACTCCTCGACGGCGGTCAGGTGATCACTCCAAGCGCATAGAGACCACGGCCGCGATACAACAAAAATTTAGACAACACGAAATAGACATCACGACGTCCGATCCCCGGTCACGTGATAAAAGTGTCTTCTACACGGCGTACGCGCCAAAAAAAAAAAGGAAGACAATTTTTTATGGTATTTTCTTTTTTCCCGGGTCGCCTGGGCATCTGTCGTCTAAAACTTCGACCTTGACCATGAATCTAGAAGAGACGGCAGCTCTTGACGGCACGATAGAAGACCTATTTCTAAGAGTGTAGAAATGAGAACTCGTACACACATGCTTTAGCTGTAAAAAAAGGTCCTGAGAAACTTCTCTTTCTTAGATTTCATGATACGCGCCAAGCTCTGCGTGCGGCGCAGGGTCTTTGCCGCCTTATAAGCAGCGCCCTACACTCTCAGGAAAGAAAAAAAAAACGGATAGTAAGCGTCAAAAAACGGTCAAATTATTTACGTTTATTCTATGCGTCATGGGCTTCCACTTTGAGCTTTTGAGGGATGGTAAAGGTCAAGAATTTGATCGTTTTTTGACGGCTATTTTAGAAGTAAGCCATTGACTGCTATCTTATGTGTAGTGTCCTTATATTTCCCCTTATTACAGCCGTATACCGGGCAGTATACGTCAACATAGAACGCTGTATACACGCTTGAAAATGAACTTCACCGCAATGCACGCTCCTAGCCAACGATCGCTTTTAATGATAGTTATCTGCACTGATTTGTTGAAAGCAGGAGACGCACCCTTTTTGTGACCCACCCTTTTTGTGACACTTATTATGTTCGTAATTTTCACAGAAAAGGCGTAAACTCTCAGAAAAAACGGATAGTAAGCGTCAAAAAACGATCAAATTATTGACCTTTATTGTGTGCGTCATGGGCTTCCACTTAGCGCTTTGACGGATAGTAAAGGTCAATAATTTGATCGTTTTTTGACGGCTATTTTAGAAGCAAGCCATTGACTTCTATTTTATGCGTAGAATCTTGATGCTTACATATCCCCTTATTACGGCCATATACCACTGGTTATACCGGATAGTATACGTCAACACAGAACGCCGTCTATGCGTAACAGACCACTTTGTCGCTGCGAGGTAAACGACTTTGTACCAGCGTAATAATCAGAACAAAACGTAACGTAAAAAGCGACACTCGATCTGCTTCTCAATGTCCATACATGTATGTACAGGTCCCGACAAAAGTTTACGGAACACGCGAGCGGTGTATTTTCTTCTCGGTACGACACCCTAGCGCCAAGCGGAAGCTGGCGAAATCAGGCCAGTTCACTGCCTCAGAGGGGTGGACGACTGCGCTCTTAGCGACACACAGCGGTAGTTTCGGTATGACTACTGTTGTATGTGCCCGCGAAGTGAGTTGTATTTAACTGTTGCGCTCGCCAACAACTCGTGACTCAACGTCAGTTGTTTATCAACCAATCAATTATCAATGTCTGTGTCAATTGTTTATCAGCTCGTCACGCGTCGTCCATAATAAAGCAACTGTTTACAAGATATATTTCTTTCTCTTGTCTACATATCACGGCTTTCCAGTAAAAGCAATACACCGTAAAGTGTTTCCACCATGATTCATCCTTGTTATCACGATGATAGCGGCGATCTCCCTGTCTCAACAACCGTTGAATCACGTGTTGTTGGCGAGCACAACAGTAAAATCCAACTTACTTTGCGGGCACATACAACAGTAATCATTCCGAAACGACCGCAGTGTGTCGCTAAGAGCGCAGTCGTCCACCCCTCTGAGGCAATGAACTGGCCTGATTTCGCCAGCTTCCGCTTGCCGCTAGGGTGTCGTACCGAGGAGGAAATACACCGCTCGCGTGTTCCGTAAACTTTTGTCGGGACCTGTACGTACGATGTTCATGTATGCTCAATGTTCGTGTATGCTACATCGTATTGTACTGTATGTACACTGTACTGTACAGTACACTGCTGAAGAACGTTCACAGGATACATTGCACAATGTACATGCTGTTCAGGAGCAGGATCTAAGGCAGCTGAGGGTGCCGGGGCGCGTATTTCGAAACCCTGACCGATACAGAAGAGCGGCGGCGGCGGCGGCAGAAAACTCTGAAAACCCGATGCGTCGCGCTGGCGCAAGACGCTGCTGCTGACATAATGGCGGCTGTAGGCGGCGTTACGTTTTGTGGTGTTGGATTGGGACAGATGGGTTGAGCGAAAAGAAGCAGATAGATTTGGCTTGCTGGTTGACGTGCCTTGAGATTATGCGTTAAGTAACGCGCAAGTTCTTCCAACATTATGCTCCTTGTGTTTGAAAGCGTGAGTCCGCAGAGAGCCGGTGTTTTCAGTGTATGAGAGCGATGTTGTGCTTCTATTTGGGTGGTCGTTGCCATTAATACACGGCATGGAAGTTGAAAATTTTCGAATGTGAAAGTGGGACAGAAACTGACAATGGGTCCTTGCGGCGTGTAGAGAAGTTTGAAGTGAATCTGCAAAAGCAAAGGCGCCGTAGTGAAGTATGTGCGTAGTACGTGCGCAAAGACTGTGTGTGTAGTTCCGACTAGGGTCACTAATAGGGACTAGAGTTTTGATGTTTTCAGGTTATATTCCTTTTGTCTTTTTTTCTCTCGAAGAGAAAGTTGCATGTAGTGGTCTTGAACGTCAAATCATAATAATGTGCACCCAGTTTAGTTCATGATTGAAACGTGTTTGAATTCAGGGCGATACTTGGTTTAACAGGAACTCTTCAGGCTCTTGGGTGGAATCGGGTATAACACGTAATCAGGCTGTATTTATGGTGCATTTCAGTGCATTCACATATATTTCTGACCAATATTTATAAGCTTTTATGACCATAGTGTTGATACAGCTTACTTTTGTGGTTGCATGTTGGCAAAAAGTCGATTACACTTGCCTTTCATTACTAAATGTTGTGGATAAATTTACACAGTATGACAAAGAATGTACACAGGTTGTTATATTGCTATGTTTTGTCTTTTATTCAGTGTTTCTGACTGCTAACAGGGAACTGTGGCCTGAACTTGACAAAACATTATGCATAATGGACACATGCATACCTAAAGATAGCAAGTGCACCAAAATAGCAAGAACTAAAATGAATGAAAAGAGTACTTCTACAAAATCTACCAGTAAAAGCAAAAACAATAATGAAGTCAGTATCACTGCATTGGTCATCTTATGATGAGGAATGGCATTCACATTGTTTTCTGCAGAGAGAAGGGATGCTTCGAGTTGGAACATTTAGATATAGATACTTGTGTCTCACTTAATATCACCCAACCGGAACTGACCAATTTTGTCACACATTTATTCCTGAAATGTTTGTTTTCTCGTTTGAACTGCACGAACTGAACGCGAGTATTAGTTACGTTACTTGTTTTAGATTAGTTCATTACTACACAGCTCAGCAAGACATTACTTTTGTAACTTTGTGACTTAGCAAATGCCCACATTGCACGTTCCATGAACAATATTGAAATCGCCATTTGTGGTGTAAATTATGTTATCTGATTTTATTTTTCACTCTCTATCCCATGGCTATGATAGTCTCTGTGTCTCATGGTCAACTCTCATATCTGCTCATGACTGTGATGGTAATGGACAAAGAGACAATAGTGGTTATCACCTCAGGACGAAATATCATCAGTTTCACCCGTGACCTGTTTATGCAATACCTCATGCATAGGGTTCTTTGTTTTCGGGTTTTATGATTTTTGAAATTCGGGGGTAAAAATCGGGCGCTATTAACACACGAGAATTCGGGGGGAAATCGGGCGCTACGATCTCGATTTGATATGTCATCGGGGCATTTTTGGGTGAAACGAAAGCCATATGAAACAAGCCACTTCTTTACACGTGGACGAGAAACAAGAATCTTAATATTCCGCTCGTAACTGGGGCAGTGAATGCACTGTGAATGCAGTGAAACACTTGCTTGAGCCCCACAAAAGCTCGTCTTTCACTCCTGCAGGAGGGGATTATAGGAGGAGGACAAATATGTTGTCACAAATAGCTGTCTTTGCTTATGTTATGATTCACTTTTCGGACGGTTTACCGAGAACGACAAGATGAAGGACCCTGAGCATTCCGGTTAGATATCGGGTTTTACCCGATCTCTTGAAAGCTTGTTCGGGGGGGGGGGGGGTATTGTGAAAAATCGGGTTTAACCCGAAGACTAAGAGCCCTACTCATACCACAATCACATACCAGATTCAACACGGAACTGTTCATTGGAGACAACCATTGACCATTATCTGTCATAACTAGAATTGTAGCTCCAGAACAACATGTCTGAATTACTTTGGTTAGGAGTGACAAGATGTATTTGACATGGTCATGAGACTACAACTTGCTTTTCATTTTTGGCTGGGGCCACTGCTGGTTAGGTATTACTGGGAGCCCTCTGTTTTGGCAACTAACACATGACACATTTCTCTTGTTTTTATTATTTAGGAAAGCTGTCATACAACGGTTTCTACAAGGGGGTATCTAGCAAACTTAGAAACTTGTTAACTTATCAAGATGGGAAGGTGTCTAGGTTCACATATTTACTGATCAAGGCAAGGGAGTGGGTTAACTAAAAAAAATCATACCCACACCACCACATGCTGTATGTATGTATGCACATAAATTGAGCTTTAAGTACAACATGTTGCTCACAAATGCAAAGGCACTGCAGCTCTGTAAAACAGTAACATGCACTGCCAGGTGCCAGACAGCAGTGTCTTCAATATAGTGAAGGTGTTGGGACTTTGGGCACTAGGGATGCTGCCTTGGCGGCACTTGTGTTCAGAGCTGTGGGATGGATACAACCTTAGGATTATCTGTGCATGATCCTGGAATAATTGTGAATAGTGGACTGCTAGTGAACATATGGTTAGTGGACTTCTGAACAGCGAAAATGTGCATAGTGAATACCGAACTTGCGAGCAGAGCACATGAGCAGTATTTTTAGGGAGTGTGTGTGTGTTGGGGGGGGGGGGGAGAGAAATTATTAGCAGCAGAACAAGTTGGGAGACATGTTCAATTTCTCCTCTTTTTTCATTACAAGCAAACAAAAGAGATTATTTATTCATGTCACCAGAGTAATACTTGCAATGCCACACAGCAATGTCGTTTCCACGAAACCCCCATGCTTCATGCATGTCGTTGCAGTTAGACGGCAACAGTGAAGTCCCTAATTCCGTGTAATACAAACACATTACAACTGTATCCCCCATGTTTTCCTGCTAATAATGGCCTTTTAATATTTCAGGTTGCTGTGCACAAACAACATATCAATTATGGTAGAACCATATCACTAGAGTTACAACTTTTTGGTTTTCCTATAGGCTTTGTAAACACCTGCCAGAAAGCTTTAAATCGATGAGATTTTGTTTGAAATGTGTTGAATTTTCTGTACTTTAGAGCTTGGTTTTGATGAATTCTGGTCCCACTCACTGCTATAACGTTCAGATCGTAGGGGAAACTCGAAGAACACACAGCCTCAACAACACAGACATCTATTGGTTAGTCGTATAAGGCCACCAGGGTGTGTGTGTGGGGGGGATATCTTTATTATGTAATATGTAAAAAAATAGGAGGGAAAGGTTAGCTTGCGCCATGGCGGGTTGCTATTCCCAGCAAAGAAAGGCAAACAAAAAGAAAAAACAAACCACCAAGGGCAATGCAATGAACATGTACAGTACTATGGCTATCAGGTAACAGTTGTGTTAGTGTGCTTCAGGACATGTCTTTAAGCGGGCCACCGTTGCACAAGAAAGAGGAAATATATTGCGTTTTATGATGTCTGGTGCTAATGCCATACAAGCATAGCCCAGGCAAATTCATGACAGTTAATAAGATAGACATAGACCTCAAACAACCGACAAAAACTTTTAATGTAGGTGTTCTCTCATTACTTTGAGCTACGATAATTGATACATTTGCATACTTCACACAAACTTCATGTCACCTCCATGTTTAGCCCACAGTTTTCAGTGTAGTGAAAAGCTTATTAACTGAACGGCATTTTTGCCTAATCAACATTTTTCATTCCCTTGTGAAACCCTCCTACGGGCAGAAGATGGCTTCCGCATGTTGCTGACGCCATCTCTTGAGACACCCTCCTTTGAACATAATGCTCACCTACAGATGCCTGTCTCCTAAGGAAGGCAGCCTTACTGCTTGGGCTTTAGCTGACATCAGACATTTAGTTTTGAGGACTGACTTGTTAAGCTAGTAACCATCGACAGGCTTCTTTTCAATATCTCTGCAGTTGTTAACTTATTAACGACGTAAACAACGAGATTTGGCCGAGGCAGACCACACTTAGGGACGACACAAACATGCAAGCCTCAACGCCCAGAAATCACTCAATCACTCAATTGAGGCACTCAATGGCTCAAGGGGAACGGCGTGCTGGTGTGGTGTAGTGGTTAGCCTATCTGACCGGAAATCAGAAGACCCAGGTTCGATTCCTCGCGTCAGCGCCTCTTTTCCCTGAGTTGTTGCATTCGTTAACTTATGCCGGCTTTTTTGTGTTCCCACTCATAATAGCACTTTTTCAGAGGAAAGGCAAAACAAATGTGAGCTGCAACATATATTTAGAGTAATTTATGACAATTTGAACAAAAATAATAAAATATATAATGACCTGGGGTTTGAATTAATGAGTCTACTGTAATTTGGTCGTCTACACAACGTCTTGCAATTATGCCCATATGAAAAAGTTACATGCAGGGCCAGTTCGTTCGTTTTGCTTCGTTATGCTGCTTCCTTCTGATTTGTTTATTTATGCCCTCAGGGCAGAGCAATGTGATGCTTGATGAACTTTGACAATTGCTTTTGTACTGCACCATCTTTTGAAACCCGCAAAAAAGTATTTTAGAAGTTTACGCAGACTGCTCTGCAAATCTTGTAGGTCATGCTTTGTGGTAAACAGGCCGCATCAATGGACGTACTCTGAAACCAACATGACAGGATGCAGTCTTTTTCTGTTGTCTTCAACGTTTCCCCATTGCTCAGGGTTGTTTACCATGCAGTTTGTCCACCAGCTTGCCTGCATTTATGCTGTTCTATCAGTGATTGTAGGTCAAGTTATTGTCATGCAATCACATTATTGATGAAAGATGGAAGTCACTGAAAAGGTTAGCCAGCTGTAGGACTCGAACCCACATCTTCTGGATTACCGGTCCAGGGCTCTACCAATTGAGCTACCTCCCCAGACATTGAACAGACCTCCCCAGCGACTTCCAAGTGTGCGTCATCTGAAGGGACAAACCAGCCACTCTATCTCACTCATCCTCCTTTCACCCTTACATTTTTGCTCACTCATACACACATTCATACGACGGGATCGACGCAAGCGGCAACTGTTGAACATGAGAGAACTGATGTTCTGAGGCTGGGGCACATAGAAAGGACAAATACATAAAAAGACATTATTGTTTTTTTGTTATTGTCATTCTACCTGCTTCTAAGACCAGATAGCACTTGTCTTTGCTGTACTATCTGAAAGACAGATGATGAAACACAATGTTGTAACAAAATTGTGTTTAATAAAGCTCACGTCTTGCCACCACAGCAACCATTTAGTTGAGTGAAATGATGAAGCCCACACATGCTCTGTTATATTTGTTGTTTATTATTATATACTATTATTGTTAAACTAATATTAATAAATAATAAATAATAATTATATACTGTTATTATGTATTATTATTATACTGCATAGTCTTATACGTGGTTGCAGATACCCAGCGCAGGTCTCTCTATCATACAGGCTGCAAAGCACACTTTTCGTAAAAACAAGGGATAGTGGTGTGTGTGTGGCGGGGGGAGGATATGTTTATTATATTAAAAAGTAGTAGGGGGGGAAAGGTTAGCCTCTGCTATGGCGGCTTCCTATTCCCAGGAAAGAAAAAAAAGGGAAAGACAAACCAAAAGGCATTTACATGCACAAGCTCCAATGTCATACACTGCATTGAATGCGGCGACTGCTCTATGCAATACATTGGTGAAACCGGCCAACAAATGAACAACCGCCTTACCGGACACAGAACCGACACGTCCAACAAACTCCACAAAGCGGTCGCCGAACACAATTCCTGGTCACAATTTTGACAACATTAAACTATATATTCTAGAAACCGGGTTTAGATCCACGCGTGACAGACGTGATAGGGAATCTTATCAAGTTCAACGCTCTTCACCCATCCGGTATCAACAAATCACAAGGCACCCTAGAAACACTTCACAAATAAAATATGCTTTTCCCTTCTACCTCCATTATCATCTGTTATGTTCTGCATGGCCACTGCTTTCTTTATTGCATGCCACAACTTTGTATTAAAAAAACCTTTGCTCGTTCTGGAATTTTCCCCACGTGACCACCAACTTCCTTATCTTTCGCTATGCTTGCCAATTCTTGCCTGTTGTCCCGTTTCGTCCACGTGTTCTTGAACCTTCCATTTTTCTGTAACCAGTCTGTAGCCCAGATCACTATACGTTCACATAATCCCCTCCACACTCTAACAAAGCAGCCATTCACTCCGGCCGTAGAAGCCCGTACGGATCATTTCTTCCCTCCGGGCTGTTGACCCACAATTCGCATGAACCTTTAAACACGTCACACCTAACCCTTTAAATACCATGCCAATGATGAGGACGGTGCCCAGAAGAAGAACAGTCTCTGTTCGAAATATCGTTGGCTTCTGTCCTGAGGCCACTCCCTTCCTACATCTCTACCGGTTCGCTGGATTTCTACCCATCTACAAATAAAACAAGTGGTGTAAGGTTTTTAACAAAACTCTGTCTTTTTAATGCAGTCAACTTTTGATGAAACACAAGTATGCGTGATGACAATGAAAACATCATAACCACCCGGTCTAAAAACACAACCCCTTTGTTTACATTGATATAATGTATGTTTGTATGTATGCAGGCGTTGGAAGGTGGGTGCAGGAGAACACTTTCCTCTTGATCTCAGGGCTTTGGGGGAACGGCCACCCTTTTCATACATAAGGATTCGACAGGGCACCTGATATTCTTTCATAAGGCATATTTTTACAGAATTTCCATGAATTTTGATTACCGCAGGTAGCGTCTATTAAATTAGAAGGATCTGTTATGTGTCATCAATATGTTTACTAATAGAATCACTACCACTCTGATACCAAACATACCTAAATATGGCCTCACATCATGTCAGTCCTACCAGAAGTCTGCTTAACACAATTTACAATATTGCAGATTCGATTTCAAAAACTGCAGCTACTACATGGAATAAACTGCCAAAGTGTAAACACCCCATTTAATTGTTACTCCTTTGGTTGTCCACGTCCCATTTCTTTTGGACTTCTTTCGTGAAGGTTCCCAGTCTGAATAATTCATAGAGAGTTGGTGCTATTGGAGAGCTTTCTTATCACTAAAGATGGGTTATGCAGTGAGTGGCTTATTTGCATATACTCACTAATTAAATATATATCAACTTTTGAATTTTACTTTGGACACTTTTGAGTAAGTACCTGAGCCTGCTTGCACTATACTTCTGCTAGGGTCCTAACCTTGAGGAATTCCCTTTGGCACAGCCTTGCTAGTACTTGTGTCACATGCTACTGACATAAACTTTATAAGCGAAATGCACTGCCAGAGCTGTGTCAAAGCAAATGCCTCAAGGTTAGCATCCTAGCAGAAGTTTCGTGCAAGTGGGCCAGTACCTCCAGCAAAAAAATATTCTGAGAACAAACTGCATTGACGCTGAGTGACTTTTTCGAGTTATTAGTTGGATTCTGTTAACGTATTTCTTGTGTGAAGCATTGTACAAATGTGCTCTTTGGCTGCTGTCAGTTGTGTGTCAGGGTCACATGGAAGATACACTGCACTTTTCATTCGCCTTCTCTACCGAACTGGTGCACAGCACTCGTGTCGTCTCATGATGCAAACGTGCTGTCTCACCTGCGGAATGACATCATAGCCATTGCTGTTTACAAGTCAGGTAGAGAAGGATTCCAAAGCATGCCTTGTGGCTGTTCTTTAACAAGTGTTCACAGAGACCAACAGACCAACTTCGAGGCAGCGCCATCTGCGTATACACAAGTACCAACTAGGCTGCTCCGCAGACAAACAATCTCACATCATCTTATTTCACCAAGAGAACAACATTCTCTTAAGAAATGCCAACTGGGATGTTTCTGCGGCTGTGAACTCTTAAGGACTATTATTTTTCAGCTACACCTGCACTCTAATAATACTAGTACGGCACAATTCAACAAATAAAAATTGCATCACCATTGGAAGTGAGGGCATAAGTCATGTGACAATGCTCCTCTCGCCGACTTGCCAATGCACAACCAATTACTGAAGGTTTCGTTGAGTGACAGATTCCCTGCAATTTGAGTTTGTCATGAATGTGCAGTTGGTGCAGAAAGTTGGCCTGTGTGAACGCTCTTATCCTTTGTCACCCTGTTTGTGTGACAGACAAATGAACATGCGATAGATACGTCAAGTGAGCTGAGTAAGAGAGCTTTGGACACTGCTCTGTACAAAAAATGTGTAAACTGTAACCAACTGATAACTTGAAAAAAATCACCAATTGCCAACATAGTTTTCTTTAAATATTTTTCACTGAAGGTTCCGATACGTAAAACAGACATTCCAAAAGTGTCACTAGTAAAATTTAAATGTTAGAATTCTCATTCAATTAGCGAGCATATACAAATGAGCCATTGCCTGCACAGTCCATGGCACTGCACTCTCGAGTTTACGGAGGTCTAATCTGCACTCGTGCAACCCAGCTTAAGACATACAGAATTAATTTGCTAGTTTTAATTGAAATACACGTGTCAAGTGTGAACAACACGCACGTGTTTCCTGACTGTAGCTCCTCTATGCCCACTCAGAAGAAGAGCTCGATGCAGCGACAGCCAGCCCTCAAAGTCAATCTCTCACCCATGCAAGTGTCAAAGCGATGCTGCTCGATTACAATCTCTGTCTCTTTATTACAAATATCCAATCATTACATTATTCTTTATTTGACACAATACCATTTTCCTTCGATACAAGTCAGGCCACATCTGTCATTCCATTGACTCGCCTGCAAGTTTGTTGCGGTTGTTGATGTTGCAAAATATAACAAAATTTACAAAAATTTCCTAGAGTATAATAACTATTGGGACCTGTCTACTAGTGTGTGCTGATATTTGTAGTACTTATTACCTGTATGAAGATGTAATAAGTTCAACATGGTCTTCACTTTTGCGTCGAAATACAGATAGCCTGTTTGTGTTCCTGCTTTCAGTGTACGTCTCAGCCTTAGCATTACACATCTCTACAGCAACACATAGCACGACACATCGTATTGACAGTTCAGTACAGCGGATCAATTCTACGCACCTTGTTTACCAACAGCATATAAATTATCAGTGGAGGCTCCTAAATGACAACTGTTTTGACGCAAGGGACTGTTTTGATGTGTTTCGAATGTGGGTCGAGGCGCATACTACATCAGACAGGGAAGTAACGACATTGACATTAACAGTGCGACTGGACATACCGTTCCTTGTGTGACACTTTCCGAACGTTTAAATTAACAGTTGTTGCCCTCTTGCTGTATATGGCGTAGCACATTCTCCGAATATCTGTCTGGTTTCAACTATAACTTCGTAACGTTCCGTCTCATCTACAGTCCAAGGGGTAGTCAAATTTGACCCACCCTTGCTTGCGATCCAAACACATAGTAAAGAACTTCGAAATTACGTGCGTGTTCCAACCTAACCTTGTTCTCCAGCAGGTTTCACCACTCTCCGCCCTGCCCCGTGGGCGATGCGTACAATTTACAAATAGTCGGCGTCGGCGTCGGCGTCCGTACAGCAAACGCATCGGGTTTTCGGGGTTTTCTGCCGCCGCCGCTCTTCTGTATCGGTCAGGGTTTCGAAATACGCTGCCGGGGCAGCATGGCTAAGAGGGGTGTCTCCTGTTCCTGGGTATGCATTTGCTTCAACACATCATGCTCAGCTATAATCCCCAATAGTAATTTGCAATGCAATCACAAAGAAAGATTTTGAAACTGGATCACTAGCACAGACGCTTCAACGGCGGGAAACGCATATCGAGAAAGAAAAAAAGAGGTAAGAATCACCGGTACCAAAATGATCTGCTTATAGAGAGCCATACATAAAGGTACCAGCCCGGTGAATAATGGGCGTACGCTTATAAATTTGCATTGTGGAAATAGCCGGGACAATCACAACTCTGGCCGACATGCTTGCTGGCCGACGGCGTGGTTGGCCGACTAAATCGCGCCAAGTTGTCTCGTTTGATGCCGTTTCTTCACGCCATACGTTTGACATGAAATAATTCGGTAAACTTCAGTTAAATTGCCATTGACCTTGTCGATGCACCATCCGGTAGACCTCACGGTTGTTGATAGGCACCGTTCAAAATAAAGTTATTATTATTATTATTATTATTATTGTTGTTATCATCATTGTTATTATTATGTCATCATCTCATCACGAGACGCCGTCCTTACGCCGTCCTTCTTTGCTCCCTCGTCGTGACACCGAACACTGCACAATGTACCCTAACTGTAACCATGTCATTGGTGGTGTAATTCCGCATCTTAATAACCTACATTTTTGCCATTATTTAGCTATCGATGAAAAAGCCAAGCAAATAACCCTACCGTAGACACGTCCGCAAAAACCTACGAGCCAATATAGGAGCGCAGCAACGCCGCAACAATTACAAAAACCTCGGCTCCACACATCATGCCTTAAAGTCGACTGGAGCATCCCAATAGCGTTATGGGAGCTCTTTCACAACGCCTATCCACGCGGAAGACTTTAAGAGCCTGCCCTTTTCACACAATATCAACATCGACCAAAACTTTAATTAGACGGCTTTTAAAAGGACATATTAAAGACGAGAGCATACTCACAGCACATGCTGAAACAAACAAAAAGCGCAGAAAAAGTCTCAGCCGGACCACCGTGATCGGGTGAAGGATGATCGATTTTTCCATTAGCCTTTCCTTTTCCCACAACTTCTTCGTTTCCCAGGGCATTCCCCCTCCTTATTGGAAAAGGAAGTTCTTTCCATCTATTACCTTGAGGAAATGGGGTGCGAGAGTACATAAAATATTTCAGCGGAGTTCTTACGTTGAACGAAACGGATTGACACAGAGCCATATCAATATCTTCCTCTCCACAGAGTTACATGCCTGGGACGACAGAGGAAGAACTCGCAGTGGAGGGCTGAAAATGGCCAGCTGCTAGCCACCTCAGTCGTTAACGGCGCCGCGCGTGGGAAGAACGGGTTGTTTTGGTAACTGTGTGTGGCTTGTTGTAATGGTGGGAGGGAACGGATTGAGTCGGTGCATAATGGAAGTGTTCGTGTTTCTTACTATTTGTGCTCCAGGTCTAGACAGATGGACGTGTCAAGCAAGAACAACACACAACGAGAGATATGAAGAACCGTTGGTGTTGGAACCAAGACGCTAATTCCTTTAAGAAGATTCTGTGAGGCTTGTAAGACGGCCGTAGCGCTTGTAGGTTTCAGGGCGCGCGTCAGGGCGAAAAGCGGCGGTTGTCTCCGCATATCTATCCAATTCCGCATTTCTACGTCGAATGGTCGGCTCTTCGCTCTTCTAATCTGTCTCGCACACGATGCACTGATTGGTGGCCACAGAATAGCGAGTTTTAGTAAACTGGACGGTGTTCGACCATATCGGTTCCAAACGCATGGCAAGCTGACTGCCCTGTTTCTTCGAAGCGGGTGACATCAGATTGCTAATCTCGAATTTTATAACTTCCTGTATCGTGCCGTCTCCGTAGAATTCGTATATCCTGCGATACATCTAATTCTAGTCACACCGGATCGTACGGTGTCGTGGTATCACTTGGTACGCCGGGGGACGCGCGCGCAGTTCTCTCGTAGCTTGTAGAAGAAGGCCACCGCTAGGCGACGTTGGGCCGCAGATGAAATGGCCGTCTGGCTGCTGGTACTCAGTCGTGTTCCCTGCAGCCGAGAGTCTAACACGTGCTGAGCTTCGAGTGAAGATTCGAAATGGCCGCGAATTCGCCATTTGTCTTGTTTTGTTTGGCCCACATATCAGAAACCAGAACAGGGCTTCTTTATTTATCGTTTCAACCATTTGCTATTTTTTTAACGAGGTGAAATACTGCGCAGTATCTCATTCATGTACCATTCGATGT
Source organism: Ornithodoros turicata (assembly GCF_037126465.1). NCBI lineage: Eukaryota > Metazoa > Arthropoda > Arachnida > Ixodida > Argasidae > Ornithodoros > Ornithodoros turicata. Next base: position 36,051,818 of record NC_088204.1, read on the forward strand.
GACGCGTCGGCTGACGCCGATGACAACGATGTGACGTGTGCCGCGCCGTGTGAGGAGTAGTTGGGCGTTTCTGTACAGAGTAACCTGATATGCCATAAAAAGCTATGGGCTAAAATGCGAAGTAAGCAGGTGGGACAGTTATCCTTACACAACTGCAGTCTGTACCTGATATCTGTGCGTCAACATTCTGCGTCCTGCCCTGTTGACAAGCCAAATATTGGCCCAGACGACGTCTCCTATAGAAAGTCAAGGAGGTGCTACGCCATAGGAAGAGCTACACAATGGATGCGTTTAAAAACTCGACATGAAGTAGAGGAATGATAGATGGGTACTGCTACATACAACTGCACATGTATACAAAGTGTCCGTTTAGTCCCGCTTTGATTTATCTAACGATTAGCTCATGACACCGAGCCCAAAACGTGGCGACATGCATTGGTGTTTTGACGAAGAATGATTGAGTCTATGACACCCCACACGCCAAGAAAGTGTCGGTTATCCCAGCAAACGCTTGGCAGTTTGCACACGACACCACAAACGTGCACACGCTCTCAGATAGCAGGGCCCGTATAACATTTGAAGAAAAATATTCGTCAATATACCCGTGAAGGACTGATATTGCAATGCAAAGCCTGAGTTTATCCGAAAAAGCGAAATCTTATGCGTCGGAATACAGGAGTAAATATTGTTCCCCATGCCATTTACGCATAAAACTTTGACCTTTACGGTTACAGCGGACACGTTGACGGGGTATCATGAATAAAACTCAGCTTGATGGATACGGCGTCAGCCGCTTTGTCGAAATTTACGCTTTGTAAGGGTAAAATATGATGTAAGCGTAAATTTAACCATTTCGTTTCTGAGAGTGTACGCCTCCCATTTCCAACAAATCATGGCTGATGATGATATAATTAAAGACGATGTTTGGCTAAGGACCGTGCTATGCGGTTAAGTTCATTTTTAAGAGTGTAGGCGTAACAGACTACACTTGTCGCTGCAAGATGAACGCCTTTGTATCAATGTCGTCTTCAGAACAAATTCCTTGCAAAAAACTGCGAAAATTGAAAGGAGCGTACAAAAAGCGACACTTGAGGTGCTTCCCTGGTAAAACGGTTGTGCGTAGTATTGCGCGCTTCACCGGCACAGACCATCACCTTTTTAAGTGCTTATTGCTGATATTCCATACTGTAAATTACATTCCACATAAAAAATATATACGTGTATCTGAGAGCTGTCATATGAATGATAAATGTATCCCGCATATGCGGATTACAAGTCGTATCACTGTACAACACAGCGAAAGCTATTGGACACGCCCCACGGTTTTTCTTGTTCTTTGTTTCCTAGCGATGACAATAAACAATAAACACAACACTGCGCAACTTACAATATCCATGTTTATTGCATCTATACGTGTCCTGTGTTGCAGAACTGTGTTCTAACAACAGGTTTTGTGCAGCATATGGGTCACGGCATATATGTCGGAAGTGTGAGAGAGAGAGCAGCCACTTGTGCAGTAAAATAACGCAAGTTTTTCTTACAGCGTCGACACAATGGTCGACATATGGTCGACACAGCAGTTTTGCGGTACGTTTTATATGTTGCTCATCCTGGACATTTTTCGCTACCCAATTTCCTGTCCAAAACAGCTACAACTGCATCAATGTCACTTCACCCATGAATTCCTTCATGAGTTGCGTGTTATCACACCAAGTCCTTACACGTCTGAAAAATACCTGACGAAATCGGCAGAAGAAACATATGCTTTATTAGAGCTTGCAGTGATCATCCTTTTTATGCAGCACATCCCGCAACACCATACGGCTCCGTCGTTACTCCATTTTCTCAAATAGCCTCGTCCACAATGGTAGCCGAACCGCTGAAGCGTTGTTTTCCTAGTATTCATACGCATAGTTATTTACGCCTGTAACTTAATTAAATTATTGAATAATTGAGAGATACATGCTGAATACGACACAGAATTGCATAAAGACTCGTTATTCTGGAGTGTGACCCTCTTAAACACTGATTTTCTCACGTAAAACCATGCTTAACACTGGACTGCATAGACCCATTGTGATTTATTTTGACAACTTGGATTTCAAAGGATTGGAATTTGAAGGGTGGATTTTATAGCGTTGATTTCAAAAGTTTTATTATTAAGAGTGGGTAACAGGGTACACCCCTCATGGTTAAGGATGGAGCCGACGAGTTGACTTCTCATCTCCTTCACGTGAACCTTCACATGAGAGTGGTTCATAACCACCAAAAAATCGAAGGCGCGATAAATGCTGCTATCGCAGAATCCTCGCAACGCGTAGAAAACTATGCGAGAGAAGGATCTGGTTTCACGTCGAACGACGGTCGAATGTGTCGACTTAAAACTAACGCGCTTAAAACCGAAGCGGATTGGATGCGCGATCGAGCTTCCAGAAATGTTGAAAAGAAAAATAAGGACTCTCACGAATGTTAAGCTACCACCGAATCACGAAAACAAGTGTTTCAAGTATAGCGTGCTGGCGCTCTTGCATCCGTTGAAGAGGAATGCAAACCATTATGTCAGATATCACAAAAATGTACCTACTGTATATAACACCACAATATATACCTACTGTATATAATACTGTAATACCTACGTATTTGGTGATAGTAATCTAGAGAAGGTCATGATATATAAGTACTTGGGGGTTCATCTGGCTCATAACTTGTCGTGGTCACATCACATTAATGAAATCTCTCACAAAGCAACTCATACTCTGGGGTTTCTACGACGTGTATTGCGCTTGGCATCTACAGATGTTAGATTAATGGCCTACAACACTTTGGTCCGCAGTAAATTGGAATATGCGTCCATTATTTGGAATCCCTTCCAGAAGTATTTAACTGAACAAATCGAGGCCGTTCAAAATAAGGCAGTCCATTTTATCTTTAAAAAATACGACTGGACCAGCATTACTGAATTCAAGCAATCGAATTGTATCGCACTTCTTGCTAACAGAAGGAAGGTTAAAAGGCTGGTGAACATTTTTCGGCATTTCCTCCACGGCTCTTCGTATATTGAACCAGCTCACCACTTATCGGCCCGTCTTGACCACCATCACAAGCATAAGACGACATTTGGCATGACAGACTATTTTTATAATTCCCCCCTTCAGACAGGCATCCGTGATTGGAATTCTTTGCCTGAAGATGTTGTCATGAATAGTAATATTGATACCTTTACTAGGGCCTATGAGAGATTATACTTAGAGTAGGTAATTGCTGTATGGTTGTGTTTTCTTGTGATTGTCGTACTTTTGATATGTATCCTTTTCCTATTGTTTCCCCCCCCCCCTTATGTAATGCCATAGCTATGGAACTTATGGCAGATAAATAAATAAAAATAAATAAAATAAATAAATATGAATCCGCGGAACCCGGAGAGACGCATAACATACTGGCAGCCAGGCTTCCCAGTCACTTACGAAGACGTTTCCCTGTGGGAGAGAAAAAACAAAGTCTCCGTGTACATCTGCGTGTTCGACGAGCAGACGAATTCGATATCTACCGGACGGGTTCCCTGCACGTTGTATAAGGATAAGGTCCATCTGCTTGAGGTTAGGGAGCATTTCTATGGCACTAAAAAAATTAACACTTTCATGGGGCGAGGCGGCTATTTTTATTGCGAGAAATGTACGAGTGGCTATGAGACGAGAGAGGCGTTGCAGCAGCACGAACGTGTGTGTCGAGACGTAAACGAAGTCATTCTCGAAATGCCAAAAGTGTGAGAGAGTGTATCCTTCGCCAAGATACAGTACATGCATCCCTACCCCTATTTCGCGGTCTTAGACACGGACAGCGTCTTGGAAAAGGATGCACTCGTTAAGGACGCCGTGAGTGTGCACAGGATGAGCTCCTACAGCATCGTTCTAGTGCGGAGTTGCGACGGGAAAATAATGGGTGTAGATGGCTATTTAGGAGCCAATGCGGCAGAAAAATGCTTGCTCGCACTCAAGGGATTTAGCGATCAAATCGATAGGCTGAATCGTCTTCCCTCACCGCTGGTCATGAGTCTGGAAGACCACTTGAGGCACGCGAGCGCAATGCGCTGCGAAATTTGTAAAATCGAATTTAACCGTCACACGCGGAAGGTGTCGCATTACGACCACACCCGCTTCGTCCAACCCGGTTCCTCAAATTTTGTCGCGACGCTGTGCGACACGTGTAACCTTACGTGTCGTAACGCCAATGAACTCGTCGTGTACGTGCACAACCTACAATACGATTTGAGCTCCCTTCTCCGCCACATGTACGTTCTAAATAGGGCGAACCGTGGATCTTAGCTTCGAGCTCGGAAAAGATACGAGGGTTCAACATTGGCGATCTCCATTTCCGCAATACCACGCAGTTTTTCAACCTGTCCTTGTCTAACCGCGTGGAAACCCTCCTCGCAAGCGGCGGCGAGAGCGCGTTTCATTGTACCCGTCAAATGTTAGGTGCCCGCTTCCGCCGCCTCCTCAGGAAGGGCATTGATCCGTACACCTTCGTCGACAGTTTTGAAGCATACAATTTGCCCGCAGTACCGCCAAAGAAAGCTTTCAAAAGTGACCTGAATGACCAAGAGATCACGGACGACGACTATCAGTATGCCCTCGACATTTTCGAATTGTTCGAATGTAAGAACCTCGGCGGTCACACGCGTCTCTACGTCACGCTCGACGCCTGTCAGCTCTGCGACGTCGTACTGTATTTCAGGAAGATTGCGCTAGAGACGGATAGGATGGATATCTTACGCACCGTGTCCCTCGCCAGTTACGCGTGGAGTAGTGCTCTGAAGTTCACCAAAGTCGAACTCGAGATCATGAGCAATACGAGATGTACGAAACGATCGAGAAGGGAATCAGGTGAGGCATTTGTAACAGCTTCCACAGATACTGTCGGGCAAATTACGAGGGCTGTGACGATTACGATCCCCAGCAAGAAAATACTTTTATCCAGTACCTCGACGTGAACAGTTTGCACCCGTACGCGATGACTTTCCATCCTAACAGGTGGTTTTGAGTGGGTCGATCCTTCGAGGTGCAGCGAGATCGATTTTCTCAACATTCCTCACGATTCGGAAGTGGGTTACGTCTTCGTGGTAGACTTGTCGTATCCCGAAGAACTGCACGCGCTCACCAGGGATTTTCCCCTGGCACCCGAACACAGGTGCGTGGACGAGAAGGAACTGTCTCCCTACCAGCAGCACTTTAAACATGCGTTGGTGCTAAACGCCCCTCCCACAAAGAAACTCTTGCTGACGTGCTGCGACAAGGAACGCTACGTCGTTCATTGTTCTTTGCTCGCTGTGTACGTGAGGTTGGGCATGAAAATAAAACGTGTTCACAGCATCCTCTCGTTCCGCCAAGACAACTTTTTGCGAACCTTCGTGCAGAGAAACGTCGAGTTGAGAAATGCTGCGACGACGAAATAGACTTCTGTACAAAACCATGTCGAACAGCACGTTCGGTAAGTCGATACAAAATGTGAGACGTATGAAAAAGTATACCATTGCCTACGACAAAGAAACCGCGCTCCCAAAAGCTAGCTCCGTTGACAGTCAGCATTTTCACATTCTGAGTGACAAGTGCATCTTGTACGAGATGCAGAATAAGAGGGTTAAATGCAAGCACCCCCTTTACGTGGGCTTTGCCATTCTAGAGATATCCAAATGCCGAATGTACAGCTTCATCTACGAGTCGCACTTTTCTCGCTTGACGTGTCCAGTGCAATTGATCTATAGCGTTGCGGACAGCATAATTTTTTCTCTCACGTGTGAAAGCCTGGAGGAGCAGCTGATGAAAATTGAGAGTGAGCTAGACCTGTCCTCCTATCCACCAGCCCACCCGCTTTTCAACGACAAGCACGCGAATCAGATGGGGTACTTCAAAGACGAGACGGGAGGCGGAGTTATTGAGGAAGTCGTAGCCATCCGAGCCTAAATATACAGCATTCTCTTGGCTGGAACACACAAACAGATCGCGAGAGCGAAAGGAGTTAAGAAAGACGTGGTGAGGAAACATTTATTGCACGAAGTGTACCGAGATTCTTTGTTCAATGAAATGGCAGTCTCTCAGAAGCAGTGCAGTATCCAGTGTATAAAGCAAACAATGTACACCATTTCGAGACTCAAGAAGAGCTTGGTCCCCTACGACGACGAGCGCTATTCTCGTGGATGCCATACACTCCTTCCCTTATGGAAGCTGCGAATACGGCAAGCTTTGCTGGTGTTCTGACGAGTATCGCATTACGATCTTTGTGCAGCATCGGAAAACCCGGAAGAGAGCCCGAGACCATCGTCGTCAGGGATCGAGTGACCGTGGAACAAAGAACTGCACGCGCATATAATCGAGAATAAAAGTTCTAGTCGAGACATGCTCTCTCTCTCTCTCGCAGACAGAAGAAGCACGGGTTATCGTGGCAGTGTGGTAGCGGAATGGGTATATGAAAAGAATGACCATTCCGTCATCGTGCTGCGTGACCCGCGCAATGACGACGCTGCGATGAAGATTCCCCATACCCTTTCTGTTGAGGCAAGACAGGAAGGGTGCGGGCATCTATCGACAAACTCCTTTGTATGAATTCAATAAAGATGTTTCAGTGAAAGAAAACACAGAGTCTCGTCAAAGTTATTCGGACTGTTTAAAGGGACTATCGCATCCGGGAACGTATGTATGATACCGATAGGGTAATGTTCGTCACCGCTTCAGAGTCAACTTTGCCAAATTTCTCTTCCAAAAACAGCTTACATATTAAGTAAACGAGTTTTAAAGGTCCGCCTTCCATCTGCAGCCAACGCGATGATGACGTAAGCCAGGCACACGAATTGGAGCGCAGCGCAAGGCGATTGTCTCCGAGATCGTCTGCTTGGCGTTCGCCCATCGCACTATAATAAGTGAAAAGTCCTCGGTAAATACGGCTGACTTTCGCTTACCAGTGTGAGTGCAGACGTAACCATGTTACGTGAAACACGGCGTTACGCTCCTGGCTGTACGAACACGTTCAATGTTCACCAGAAACAACATTCCGCGAGCCGGTAACAGAGAAGACGCCGTCCCCTAGCATTCCGCCTCGCCCGCCCGCCTGTCGGCCGGTTGCCAAGGCTACCAAGGTCCCTCCGGCCGCTCCGTGATTGGTATTCTCCATGTCAAAGGGCGCGCAGTGATTGGCCTCGTCCGTGTGACGTTTCCAGAGAGGGAATCCCGGAATGCGTCGTCTGCTCTTGCCAAGTTTTATGTCAAACTACACAGGAACAACGCTGCCAATTCGCGTCGGGTTTTCGGCGTTATTATCAGTGATAAACGCGGAGTAAAAAAGCACTACAGTTTCGGAATCGCCCGGGACGGATGCGATAGTCCCTTTAATGCGTTGCATGTCGATAACCAAGCGGTATTTCAATACATCGGTGACAAAGTTCATGATGTAGACTGCTTGCAAATGTCGCTGTGCAAAATGTGCTTCCGCATGGCGTACTTAGTATGAGCAATGGCACGAGCGAGAAGGTCCACGATGTCTGCAGCGAGTAGTTGAATTCTGCGTTGGCCAAGCTCACAAATCGCTCATCAGTCCCAGGGGTCCGTCCGGAACCGTTACACAGACGTTCTTGTAACGGGCGTAAATCCGACGCACCATCTCATGCAGCGGGCCCGGAGAGATCTCTCCTATGTTGCCAAAGCCTACCATGTCTATCACGTAGCGAAAAGCAGTGATGACGAGCTCGTTGCGGGGACTTTCGTTGTTGAAACATTCCTTCTCCACTTCTTCCCGAGAAGCGTGGGTGCGGGAACAATTTTGTAACCAGTGGTAGCTGAACATCTTCACGTATTGATGACACGAGCGCAGTGCGCGCTGCCTTTATACAGATAAACGCGCGCAAAGAAACGAGAGCGAAACCTGGTTACCACAGGGAGCGCGCGCAGTGGAAGGAGCAGAGAGTGAAACCAAAACCAACCGCGGTCGGGTGGACGGGTGGCGCAGAGGGCGCTAGGAGCGCGCGCGCGCATGCGTAGCTGCCGCGGCGCGGCGCCCCAGTCAGTTGCTCGCTGGCTGTCGCGGAGAGCAGACGTGCGCTCGGTTGCTCCGCAGTCCCCGCGCTCGCTTAGTTTCCGCCTGGCTCTCGGATGGAGCAGTCGTCGCGGGGGAAAAGGTGAGTGATTTGCCCATGTTTGCGCGTTGTTTGACCACGCTCCTTTTCTTGCATGTTTGCCGTGCCCCCGTGTTTAGACTTGTTTAGCGGTGACCAACGAGTGATTTGTCGATGTTTGCGTGTTGTTTGACCGCGCTCGTGTTAAGCCTTATCTCGCATGTTTGCCGTACGCTCATGTTTAGACTTGTGAGCCGTAGCGTGCCAAGACTGTTGATTTACGTTTAGTGTTGTGAGCCTAGCATTTTGTGGTTGTCTTGTGTTAGCTGTTGACCCAGGCGGAAATTTGTACTGGAATCCCAAGTGGATCCACTTGACTACCAAAGTGGTTTGAAGTGAACTGAACTGGTCCCACTTCAGAGTCAAGTGGCTCCAGTAGGAAACCACTAAGCATGCTTAGTGGTTCCCAACTGGTTCCTTTCCTGCCCCAAGTGGATACCACGAAGGAATGATGAAGTGGTTCTATCTTGCCAGCAAGTAGACTTGACAATGTCCGCTTTAGTCCAACATGGTTACATTTTGGTGATAAAGCGAAAATTAAAGTGGGTTAGATGGGCCCACTTGGGGTCTGGCATGAGGAACACTGAAACCACTTTGACAACCAATCTTGGAGAAAGTGCGAGCATCGCTGTCTGGTGGCATCGCCATCGCTAGCGACAGAATCAGAAGGAGATCATCCGATCCAATCCGTGCCGTTCAGTTGTGTTTGGCGGTTATGGCGTTGACGGGAACGCTGCATTGAATTTTATGGACTACTGAATCCGACCGCAAGTAATCGTGTCTTTTCATCGCTGGTTTATATCTCTAATACCATATACGAACTCCATATCATTCTGTAAAATAATAATCTGAAATGTCCCTGATGATGTAACAATCAACCAATGTAATGTCAATTTTTAATTTTATAGTGGGCTGAGATGAGTGAATGGCCTTTTGCATAAACGCAGTTAGTGAGCATTGAGTTCTCAAATAAATTTTATTTTACTGCCCTTTTTACCTCCACAGAAAACCTAAGGTACCGTGGGCTGGCCTGAACAAGAAAATGATTGCCAGAAGGAAGACAGACGTCTAAAGAGCAGTTAACCAGATGTGTAAGCTTCATTATTTCGTATACCAAGTGTGTTAAGCTTTGTAATGTTTCAAGTTTTGTTGCATTCTTGTTTCCTTGGGTAAGCTAAGCCATAAGTTCCTCCTCTGGTGGCAACGAATAAAAGTGTGCCCTATGTTGGCATGCAATGCCCAGTACTAAGGACAGGTGAAAATTTTGTCCAAAGCTCGTTGACTCAACTTGACTTCAACTTTACTACAGTTGAAGTGACTTAAAGGGAGACTTTGCAAGGATTTGAAAAAAAAAAATAGGTGAGCATCATACCGAACACGAACCAGGCCTCGATACTGAATACGATGCTCACATTAATTTTGCGCGAGTAATTAAATTGTAAATGATGACAACTGCAAACCGAAACAGAAATGCGATGAGTGTTCCATACTGCAGTGGTTCGTCCGGAGGAGGATACCGTGACGTCACCCAGCATTGTTGTCTGCTTCAAAACCGGCATTCTTCCTTGCCGGATAATGTCAGCAGTATGTTGTTTTCAGTGCCTTCACGTTTAACAGAGGCGAAGCGCTCGCTTCATAATAAATTCGTTTGAATAAAATCTGCGTACTTCTGGAACGAGATATTTCGTACACATGTTCCCGACATCCCAAACGTTACGGATATACCATAACCTTTGTGGTGATTTTGTTGTGGAATCCCACTTTAAGAATACATGTCCATGCAACAAACATGCATGTGCACACAGCAATTGATACACTTTTATAGGTCGCCACCATGTACTCTTTGCTTGAAAGATTTGTGGTGGCATGTCATGTTAGAAGGTTATACCATTTTGATAGACATTTTTCATGGTTTCATGCACAAACTCTATTGTACACTATAGTCATATTCAACATACGAATGGAAAGGAAATCTAGTCAGTGACCTTTCCAAATATGAGTGCGCCACGGATAGACAGGCTGGACACAGTGAGGTCATGCTCCCTGCTTGCGCCAGATAATCTAATCCATCATACTCACTCCGTTTCCGTATTGACTGTTAAGACTGGCAACATGGCACTAGGCTGCGGCAGAACATCATCAGAAAGTGCACACCACCTACTGATGGCTCATGGTGGCGGTGCAGTATTTCTCCTGGCACACTAGTGCTTTTCATTATCTCCAACAGCGTATGTAGTTGATAGACTAGATTCCTTTTCTTTATGTTGAACACTACTGTAGAGTGTTGAGGGAAAAAATGTTTTTCTACTTAAGCCCTTGAATACAAGGACCCGTCGGGCTGTGACATGAGAGCTCCGGTCACTGCTATTGGTAGTCTGTAAGCATGTGGCCTCTCTCACGCTTCCTCATTGGCAGAAACGCTTACCATGACTGATTTGCGACTGGGACCTGTCAGGTACATGGTACTATGGTAGCTCTGCCTGTTGGCTTTTCGGTGAACTAATGCCATTTAAATTTGATTGTAGCAGTGAATATCAAAACTTCACAAGCTTCCATACTCTTGATGCCATTTTTCTGTGTCTATTACTCCCTTTGCTGTAAAACTTGGGATACTAGGTGACATCAGCACAAATAACTGCATTTGGCATTTTTCCGTGACAGCTTGAAATGAATTGTTGCAGCTAATTTAGTTTTTGTTTCTGTCTTTGCACTTCGGTGTTGTTTAACATTGCTTCAAAACCAGCTGACTGTGTAAAAATGAGAAATAAAAGAGCTATGGTGTTAAATAGGCGTCTGTGGCTGACTATAAGTAGGCTACAGAAGTGGAAACACTTGCAAGTGGTACCCCAAAGTGGGAAAGGTTTCATAAACCACTTGAAAGTGGTTACTCCAAGTGGAACCACTTGCAACTGGTTCTCCCTGAAGTGGATATTCCCAAGGTGGTTCTCCAAAGTGGGACAGGTTTCATAAACCACTTGCAAGTGGTTCTACTTGCAGAAAATTTCTGCCTGTGGAATTTCATAGGTTATGACGCTGTGGTTAGGCCTAACCAGTCGCCTTTTCCCCAATGTGTACTGTTTCCTCCGTGCTGCCTAGCAGTAGTGGTTAGGCCTTTTCTGTTGCATGCCTAGACTTGTTGAACAGTGTTGCCATTTTTACCTGACGCTAGTATCTTGTTGTTCTCTCTCTTACACGCATATCCACATTGTGGTGGTGCCATCTCGTCTGATGTCTTGCAACTAGCTTACCACCTGCGTCTGCAAGCGTCCTGCCCTAGTCACCCGCACCAGAGTTTTTTCAAGATGGCGTCGTTGATTTTCAAATAAATTATTTCTCTCTGTCTGCTCCCTTACTGTTTAGTTATTTTTTTACAACCCAATTTCTACATAGAAAATCCACGACAAGTATTGCATTGAGTTGGATTATGCACTATTTAAAAATTTTAAGTAATTTTAAAATAATTTAAAGTAATTTTAAAGTGAAATGTGCAGTACTTGCCGTGGATTTTCTGTGTAGAAGTTGAGTTGTATAATTACTACTCACTTAAGAGGTTTTGTGGAAAACTGCGACAAAGAAATCACACTAATATCAGATAAATCCTGAGCACTACGTCCTAGTGACCGAGATAGTGGCTACTACGTGCGTCGCCTGCGACTGGAAGCTGGTCCGGTAGCGGTATCCTTTTCCAGGTGTTGAGGCGGATGGTCAGGTTCTCCGCCATTGGGGTCTCAGAGGTGGAAAGCTTTCAGGTCTGAGATATGCACTGGCCCGGTTTCTTCGTCCGTGTCACTCCGACGAAGCCCGTAAGTGAGGCCAGATGAGCACGTACTTACCTCGAAGGGGCCATCCCACCTATCTGCGAGCGAAGTTGCAAATCCACGTGCCGCATCACTTAGCGGGTGAGTCCATCGAAGGGCGGGGTCACCGACGCTGCAGGTGAGATTCCGTCGTCCTCGGTTGTAGTGGCGAGCCTGGTCCAACCGTGCAACGTCCAGATTGAGTCGTCCGAGCTGCAACGTTCAGTCTACTCCAGAGGTCCTCAGCAAGCCTTGAATAAGGAGGCCAGGTACTGCCTTCCCCGAGGCATAGAGCATTCTCCACTGGAAAAGGTGCCTCGCGTCCCAAGTTCAGGAGCGCCGGGGTGAAGCCAGTTCAGCCAGGCGAATATCCCAATCACTGTGGTACTCACTAGTGAAAGCAACCAACATCATTTTCAGGTTCCGTTTAACACGTTCGGTAATATTAGACTGAGGGTGATACGGGGAAGTCTTCTTCTGCTGGATGCCTAAGACAGCGCAAGAGTCTGAGAACACCTTACTTGTAAAGTAGGTAGTGATATCTGTGATGAGCTGAGCAGGAAACCCGAACCGGCAAAACGTGTCGAGTAGTCTTTCCCACACTCTCTGGGAAGTCAGCGTCCTCAGAGGAAACCACAACCCGCAGTAACCACAAACAAATACTGGTTACCTCTAGGACTACGGGGAAATGGTCCCATCACATCACAAGCAACTATCTTAGCACAAGCAACTAGCCATACCCAAGGAACGCTGCAAGGCTTTTACGTTACCGGGAACCGGATACTCCACGATCGCCTTTAGCTTGTCATCGCTAGGACTGATGGTGCTCCGTCCACCACGAGCCGAGAAGGCTGATCCTAGGCTACGCCAACTGCACCTTGCGGGGGTTGATTGTTAACCCCGTCTGCTTCATCCTTGCAAGGACGATTGACAGTTGTTCCAAGTGTTCCTGAAAATTTCTGGAAAACACTACGACATCATCCATGTACGCCATTACGAAATTATACTTCGCATCTCCCAGTACGGTATCCATTAGCCGTTAGAAACTGGCGGGAGAGTTAGACAGACCAAAAGACATCCGTACAACCTCAAGCCCCTATGACAGGTAAATGCTGTTTTCGGGACATCCTCCAGGGCAACTTGGATTTGAAAAAACCCTCTACTACAATCATGCGTTGAAAACACGGTAGCGTTGCCCAGGGAATACATAATGGACTCGATGGACGGGAACGGGTAAGAGTCCCTTACAGTTACTGCATTAAGTCGACGATAGTCGACGCATAAACTTGCCGTACCATCACGTTTCGAGGCCAAGACGACTGGAAAGGCCCAAGGGCTCTGGGACCTTTGAAGTGCACCGGGTTGGAGCGTTTCTTCTTCGGCAAGAGCAGTGTCTAACAAAGCACGCTTATGCACACTCAATGGTCTCGGATTACAACACCGGGGCCTAGCGTTGCGCGTGTCTATGCTATGCTGTAACACAAACAACTTACCAGGTTTCTCTGGGAAGACACCGTCAAACTGCCGCAGTACTTGTTTAAGCTGACGGCGCTCCTCATCAGGACCATGGAATACACCCAAGACAGGCAGGAGCGGATACTGTTCAACAGCTTGCTGAGCAAGCTTGCAAGTTGCAACAGCTTGCTGAGCTGAACTGTTTTCCTGTGCCAAAACGAAGGGAAAAATCCTGTCGATCCGTGGTAAACGTCCATTGGGCAGGTCCAGCGCTAAATTCTGTCGGATGATGAAGTCCCTGCCCAGGACGGGACGACGCCCCACGTTGGGCGCCAATTGTGGGAACCAAGGTTCGCACTCTCGCGGCGCCGGCCCGTCCGCTCAGCGACGAGAGAAAACCCAGCACAGCAAATGAACAAAGGAACAAAGAAGGTTTATTACCGAAAGACAAGAACACGCAACCTCCAACCGGAACCTGAGAAAAACCCTTTTAAGGAGCACCGCTCCCGCTACAGGAGGCCCTCATGGCGTTGTTCTAACACGTGCCTGCACTCCCGTTATCAGGCCCCTTATCTTTCGGCCTCGAACACTGTTGGCGCTATTCATGTAACAAAACCAACAACAACAAACAACTGGTACCACCAAGTGCTCAGTTGCCACCAGCCCAGCATGAAATGGTACCACTACACTTTCCAGTTGCAACCAGTTTGGCACCAGATGGTTCCAGTCGACCACCAGTTGGTGCAAACTGGTACCATTTGACTTCCTAGCTCATTTTTTCGCCTGGGAACTTCGCCAGCGTTCCCTGTTAAGAGATGCTTCGGTATGCCCTAATCGGTTTGCATAATCTTTTGGCTTCTTTATCAACTCCTGTGTCTCTGGAGGTAAACGATTACATTTGAGTCTCAGATTCTTGTCTGTATGGATCTTACTTTCATCTCGAAGATCCCTTACAGCTATGCTAGAGGCTAGCGCTCCAATAGCCACAACGAAATAAGACGACGGCTCTTTCGTTTTCCGCAACGGACAGACTCGGGCCGCGCATGGGCAAGTGCATTTGTTCTATCCCTACGTCGGTGGCATCACTTTTAGTGCACTTTAGTTGACCACACTCGCTGAGTCTATACTAAGGCTGCCCTCACACATATTTCGAGCCGTCACACAGGACTCGATTGTTGGAGGATTCCGCAAGTAATCCTCAACAGCGGAACCCCGGGCTGGATTGCACATCTCATCGTTTCTGTCACCTGCACTCCAGGACATCAATCGACACCGAGCTGCGGACCAAATGACCCCCAACAACAGACTGGACTCCTATGGATGTCTAAGGAGTATGCGAGAATGGATATGCGGACGTCCCGTGTACATCCGTTTTAGGTCCGTTTTGTGTGTGAAAGAAGGGCAGAATGAGACAGAAAAACAGCGCCATTGTAGCGCCCAGGGATTTCCCATGCTAACATTAACGGATCAAATTGGGCGGTGCAGGGGATGCATATTACCGTTTTATATTTCTATTGGCTTTGTTTGGTACGGTCAACCTAATGTTGACGTAGTTCACTTGTATATTGTATCAAAGTTCATTCCGGGGTAAATTTCATTTCGGCAACACCCTTCGCGATTCCCTCAAGGCAGGGGACCAACGTGGCGGCTGCCTGAGGGGCATCGACTGGAGATGTCACCACCCTAAAGACAGAGTCGCGTTCACAGGCTCCCTAGCGATGTGGGTTCGAAATGGGTTCGATGTGAGTTTGAGTCCTACAGCTGGCTAACCTTTTCACTGACTTCCTTCTTTCATCATCAATTTCTTAGGTACTTGAGGCTTTGTATGTATATGTCCTTTCTATGTGTTCCGGCCTCAGAACATCAATTGCCAACATGTTCCCTAACGCATCGTCCCGACCCGACTTCTTCCTTTGATCATCATTCCATCAAAAGGTGGAGTATTTAGGAATTTCACCTCCTACCGCCTTCTCTTTCTTCTGCGTCAGATTCGTCGCACCTGCAAGCACGTGCGGTTTGCCGAATAACATCTGGTTTACGCTAAGGTTACATTACGTTTCAGGTCCTTCACACAGAAATCACGGATTGCTCTCGGAAAGCACGCGAATCCCTCACTTGAAATGCACAGCTACTGTACAGATTTGCATGCTTGCCGAGGTCTCGAGTGTATAAATTGAGTGGCTGTCCAGACGCGCTCTACGTCGACACAGCAAATATAGGGCCCTATAGAAAGATCAAGGAGAAAGGGTTAGTTGGAGTCGATCAGTACCGACGTTATCACAAGCTCAGGCGCCGAGAAGCCATCGAACAGCTGAAAAAAGAAGATGCTTACGCCCTTCACAAGCCCGTGAAGAAAACATTTAAGCGGGCTCCATCATCGCAACTCACGTGAGGGATTTATATCAGGCAGACGTCATGGATATGCGTAAATATCAGAAATTTAACAAGGGCTTCAGGTACATCTTAACGGCCATAGATACGCTATCGGGGTACCTGTACATGGTTCCCATTCGCACAAAGCCCCTGCAAGACGTAAAGAAAGCTTTCTAACGAGTTTTCTGTCATGGAATTCTGAAGAATCTCCTCACGGATCGCGAAAGCGAATTTTGGGGTTCCCCCATTCGTCAGTATTTTCAGTCACTACTAAATCACTATAGCACGCAAAGTGGAATGAAAGCGGCTTGCTGTGAACGCGGAAGAGGACAATTAGAGAAAGAATAAGCAGACAAATCCCTAGTACGGGGAAGTTTAATTATATCAACGCGCTGCCAAAGATAGTGGCCGACTATAACGACTCGGTACACTCTGTCACGGCCGAAAAGCCGAAAAACGTGAACGCCGGAAATGAAGCTCTGTTCAACAGATTGAATAGTAAGACGACCCCACGCGAGAGCAAGTATAAAATAGCGGACCAGGTGAGGCTCGCGTTAGATCGCGGTGTGTTCGCCAAAGGCTACGATCAAAGGTGGACGGCCGAAGTGTTCGAGGTGTCGCGAACAAGAAAGACCAATCCACCCATGGTGTACGTGAAAGATTCGACGGGAAAAGAAATACTAGGATCATTCTACGAGCAGGAGCTGCAGCCCGTCCACCATCTTTCCTCGAACGATAAGCGACTCTTATCCACGGCGATTAGAAAGAAGAAAATTAACGGGATATTGCACTACTTGGTTCGTTGTTTCTGATACTCCAAAGATCACGATTCTTTGGTGCCCGCCAGCGATGTCAGAAAATGAATTTTACGTCTATCTGCTCTCGACGCCAGCATGGACCTGCACCCGTCCAACACGCTGAATGACTTCACGATCGCGTTAGATAAGCCGCTACACCTGGATGATTCGTACGTCGTCGGTCTAGAGGGATTTTCCATTCCCAACAGCTTCCTGAACGTGAACCAAGCGCCGGATAACCGGATAACGCTATCAACGGAGAAGTGGAAAACAAAACAGCTCACGTTTGAAGACATATGAACACGCTATTGAATAAAATATTCCCCGAATATGGGATAGCGTGGACTTACGAAGAAGATCAATACGTGTTTAAGCTACCGTCGCGCGTGCGCTCGGTGAAATTAATCGACAGACCGCTGCATCTCGCCTTTGGAATCGTCGACATCAATGGAGATCACAAGGAGGGTGGCAGCGTATGCACCGTCCCAAACGTGTTACCGCTCGCGGAGGAAAGAGCCGTTATGATGCGAGTTCGCCGGGTGATAGTGATCTATAACGATCTAATTTTGGAACCCCGATCGCTAATTACCGACACATTCAACGAATTCTTCAGAGCGATCAATGATACAGAATCAAGGGTGGAATACAAAGACAACACTTACTCGCTATCTCTACCGGCGAATTTCAACTTGTCGACCGAGTTCCTGGACCTCATTCAGGTGAAGCACATGCACGTTGAAGGATCCCGAAAGCGCATGACGTGTAACCCCATAGTGGAGACATACCGCATCCACATAAACACTCGTGAGACGGCAAGTCGGCGCATTTCCCCAAGCAGCACGCCAATATTGGTCCAATATTGGACCCATATGGGTTGCCGAGATTGCCAATATTGGCCCAATGTGGGCTGCCTATATTGGGGAGTCCGTTATAAGCATTATCCTGCATATTATTCACCACTGATAATACTTGTCTCTGTTTTCTGCTTTTTTTATTTCTGCGGATCTAATTGATCACGTTGCATATGATTACAAAAAAAAAGTTCTCTCACATGCCTTCATTGGGATCACAATATTCTGTGAACTAAAAAATTCTAACGCGCTCCGAGACTACAGGGGAGCGAAACACTTTCGTGACGGTGACGGACATACGCCAGAGCAATTCACACTGCTTGCAGCAACTTCAAAGCACCTAATTTTCAGAAGAGCCATCCCTTCGTATCAGACATTGTGTTTTTTACTTGACCTGCCGCAATTCCGTTATCATTACAGCAACCAGCGACATTTTAGACCTATGAAACGTCCGTTCGAGCTGTCGCGCATGCGCATTAGCTGTAGGACGCGTGATTTCGCTCAAACAACCCCTCGCTCTCAGTCGGCTCGATCGATTGGCATTGGCATCGCGAAGGAAGATGGCTGCTATTTTCAGAACGTGGAATGTTGATTTGTCGAATTATAGTGAATGTTACATTGGGATTGCCAAGTACGTTGACTATTTCGAACAATGTGTATCATCTGCGGGAAGTTGTTGGATGTAACGATGTCCTGAATTCGGTATTTCACACGCTTCAACGGTCAATCTTGCCGTGCTGCTTGGGCATTTGTGCAACCCGAGTACATACCATTTTCTGTATTTTCAGTCAGTATGGAGTGTAAGCGGGCAATATGGGGCCCATAGCGCCAGGATTTTCCAAACATTGGCTCAAATTGGGCAATATGAGGCCCATATTGCCCATTTTCAGCCAATATGGGGAAAATCTTGGCGAAACGGGTCCCATATTGGACCCGTATCGCCAATGACCACGCAAGATGGGCCCAATAGTGAGTGCGGCTTGGGTTCACTTCCACCAAATTACTACGAAACACCCGAAGCTTTCGTGAGCGCCATCCATGAGCGTCTGCAGCCGGAGGCTTCCCTCACGTACGATGCATGGGCTAGGAAGTGTTCGTTGAGCTTGCGGGAAAACGTGTCGCTTACATTATCCGATTACTTTGCGTACCTACTGGGTTTCGGCGCGAAAAACGTATTTACCGAAAACGATACGGGCGTCGACGAAGTGACTATATATCTTCCCATTAGCTGTATTATGATATACACGGATCTCATCACGCCCTCCGTAGTGGGAAACGGGCGGCATCCGATACTGAAATTAATTCCATTCGTATACGATAGAACGAAAGAACAACTGAGTTTCAGCTTTCTTCCCGTTCAGTACTTGCACTGCAGCGTGAAATTTCCTCAATCACCGTCTCTATACGCGACGACACGGGTCGCAAACTAAAGCTACAAAATCGCGGTAGATCGACGCTGACGCTGCACTTTAAGCATGTACACTAAAACGGTACCAATCTACGGATTTTGCGTCCCAACGGTATAGAGGTCGTACTTGTACCAGAGGGGAGGCAATTTCTTTTCTTAGCTCGGGCGTTTCGCTATTCCACTCTTTAAACGCGTATCGCCCTACTTAAAAAATACGGCTGTTGCGGCCGCTAAGCCCGTGGCCAAAAATCTGTCGGAGGGAGACTCTTTCCGAAGTGCGCTTAAAAGATCGGCGAAAGGTACGTGCCACGAAATTCTCTGAGACCTCGGAGGGGCCGTGCGAAGAAAGAGGAGAAAACCGGACGACATCGATAGCATAAATCACACCGGTTGCGCGACCACAATTTAGTTGCGAGATGGACACGATTAACGTCGTACACCCCGACACTCCTCTGCTGGATAAGTCGGAAACACAATTATTTTCCGTGCAGGGAACGCAGTGGCATATACTGAAGGGGGAATATGAGGTATTCTACCCGGTCGCTGACATATCCTCCGTCATAGAGTTCCAGCTTTCGAATTTGGGGCATCACTATCTCGATTTGAACTCCGCGTACATAGTGACGATGGTTCGCTACCGAAAACAGACGCTGGCGATCGGACGACCTACGACGAAGTCTACCCCGTCAACGCGTTCTCCAGCTCGCTTTTCAAGAACATAGCCGTTTTCTTGAATCAGACCATGATTACGAATAATGATTTCTATAGCTATAGAAGCTACCTGGATACTTTGCATTACGCCAGCACCACGGAGCAAAATACCGTGCATAAAGCGGGTCTGTACACGCAAGAAGAAGCGCGTCAACCGGAAAACAACATTCGCGCTCGTGGACCGACCGAACGATACAACCTCACACGGGGCGGCAAGACCATCGACCTGTTTTCCAAGATCAACTCGGACATTTTCTTGCAGCCTAAGCTACTCATATCGGGAGTGGAAATTAGGCTTGTTTTTTATCAAGGCTCCGCCGAATTCCGCATTATGAAGACCGATCAGGAGCAGCACACGCCTCCTTGTACATAAAGAAAATCACCGTGTCTCCTAGCCTATTCCTCGGGCACGAAACGGAATTGCAGCAGCGCAAGGCTCTCTACACACTGGCCGGAAGTGAAGCGCGTATTCGTTCGCTACCAGTTGGCAACCTGGATGCATGCCTGGAAGATTTATTTCCAGAGAAGATACAGCTTAAGGTGGTGGTCGCATTCGTGCCCACCCTAGCCTACCAGGGAGCATTCAGTCGGGACCCGTATCGATTTCTGAACTGCGACATTGAGTCGGCGACGCTAACCGTGAACGGGACGCAGCGAATAGACACGTTCGACTTCAACAATAACCTGAACCACCGAAGCTACTTCAACCTTGGAGCAGCTGTGTGAGAAGCACGTCTCCTACGAATACGATGTATTCTACGAATACGATCATATTCCTCGGCTACTGCATCTGCAGGAAAGGTTACCGTTTCTACGACCCTCAAGAGAAGCGTTTAATTGTGAATCGGGACGTCACGTTTGTCGAACAGAAGAGAGGATCATATTTATTACAAGAGTCTCTCGTTCAACACCACGACACGATGAAGTTCAACACATCGTTTTGTGGGGCACAAGCCCTAACGAGAACCAGACAGACCGGGAAGAAATTCACGAGCACGAAGTGGCTCTCAGACACGGGCCAACCGCTGAAGAGAGCAACACTAGTGACGATGAGGACGACAACGGAAACGAACAAGAGATTCGTGAGCCACCCATACCTCGAAGGTCAACGCGGATCTCTCGCCCTCCTCAACGTCTCTAGGTGGACCCAGCCAAACCAAGTTACTGTGATATGGCAGAAGTGGAAGTGAAGGAGCCACACAGCTACAACGAAGCTACAAGCTCACCCCAAAAGTTGGAATGGACCAAGGCTATGGAGGACGAACTTCAATCACATCGTGAAATGGAAACATGGAGTCTTTTACCGAGGAAACCAGGAATGAAAGTTGTAAAGTCGAAGTGGGTGTATCGGATCAAACGAGGGTCTACCGGAAAAATTGACAAGTTCAAGGCAAGGGTCGTAGCGGTCGGCTGTTCTCAGGTCTATGGACTCGACTACTACGAAACTTTTTCGCCATTTGTAAAACTCACGAGCCTTCGCACACTACTTGCTTTAGAGAATGAAGAAGGCATGGCCATGAGACAGCTGGATGTCAAAACTGCGTATCTGCATGGAATTCTCGAGGAAGAAGTATATATTGAGCAACCACCAGGAAGCCCAAACACCACGTCCCACGTTTGTAAGCTGAAAAAGGCAAGATATGGGCTAAAACAAGCCGGCCGGACCTGGTACAGAATGCTAGATAAAATCCTGAGAGAGCAAGGCTATAGACGGCTAGAAGCAGACAACTGCGTGTACATCTTGAAGAACAAATGTACCAAGGTTATTTTGGGAGTCTATGTTGACGATATTCTGCTTCTAGCGGCAACCAAACAGGCCCTGGAAAGTGCAATGAAAAACTAAAGGACCTAGGCGAACCAAAGTACATCCTGGGAATTGAGATCCCAGGCAAAAATCTAGAGTGGGACCAGAATGGGACCTGTCCGATAAACCACTCTGGAAATGGTCCCATGGGCAAAAAGAAGGTTGCTGCTGTTGAACAATAGCATTCAATAAAACTTTATTTACTGTTCATAGTATAACGCTGTGTAGATCTGGTGAATGACTAAACTGAGAGGTGACGCTTGACACACTTGCGCGCATCTTGTATTTTTTCCGACAGTATGATTCCTCTCTTCTCGTTGCACGTAGAGACGTCAATCTTATTCTCTCTTCCCCAGTGTATGACTGCATCTGCGAATACATATACAGGAAGTTTTAGCAAAATGTGTTACCAAACTATAAAACAGCACAGGGTTCACCAAAGTGAAGTTCCCGTAACTGAGTTAAAAATAAATAAAGCATTTGGGCATAATATAGACACATTAAAAGGCCTATTATGTGCTGAAATTTCATATGGAAGCCCATCATTCCTTCTACTGTGCCTGGGGGTTTGCGACCACCCTTTTCCAGCCACGTGTTACTTGTCAACCCTCTGTTAATTTCTATCCTTTACCCTCTCTCTTTTCGTATGTTCACGTGTGCCATCCGAGTGTATACATATATTTGTAACTCCAATGCTGTTGTTTTTGTACCTGACGAAATGCTGTCCACTGCATGAGAGCTCGTAACCATTAAAGGAAAGATTCAGTGTTTTATAATTTTTTTGTTATACCCAAAACGCATTGACGCAGGATCCACATCGCACACAATTGTGATTAGGCAGTGATTGCTATCGCTCTCAGGTGCGGACAAACCGAACCTCGGCGACAGAGATCAACAAACGCAGACACTTGTCCCCCGTTCGTGAACATGATTACACACTTCAAGGAAGGTTTGCGCAGGCGCAGTGGCTTCCTTTCACCCTCGCCTTCTTGCTACTCGCGCTGCTGGTTCCGGGTTAGTAAGATGGCGGCGATGAGAGCAGTCCGCACGAAGAAAACAACATCGACAAGCGCCGAAACAGATGAAATCGCATTTGTATTAATGTGAATTTATTTCAAGTAGACATCCTGGACCAATGTTTTCTTAATTAAGCTCAATTTAAGGCTTAATTTGAAACTTCGGGGGTATTGTCCAAAGCTTCCACCAGACGACTGCAAATGAAAACCAAGATCACGAACGCGAAGTGCGGACGGTACGGTGTGCCCAGTGGGATTGCACCGACGAGGATTGCGGACCGATCCAGACTGTGTGCGTCAGTGTGTTTTGGGTATTACTTGGTCTAATGAATGCAAAGTGTGCTTGTAAAGTTGGCTTCCTGCAATGCACACAAATATCAGGTGAAGCTTACTTCGTAGGCAATACAACCGCAAAAATATTCAAAAAAATTAATAAATTTTCAAATATTGCTATTTGATTTCGAATTGAATTGAATACAATACTTTCATTCAATATTTGAAATTTCAGATATTCACACATGCCTAGATGATGAAATCAGTAAGATTAGCCTGAGAAAAAGAAATTGGGAGTTATCATACCAATGACAAGTCCGACTTTCATTGGCGTCAGCTCCTTCCTGATACGTGCCTCTAGATCCCGACGGGCTTTTGGCGCAGTCTTCCCACTGTAGGTTCGCACTGCAAGGCCGGTGTCACCCCATATGGCCTTTGCCGTATCCTTCATCACAAGCGTTGGTCTATTGTTTCTGAATATTTTAGAAGCTTGTTCTTCCGCGAGGCCAAAACCATTCGGGCCATGAAACTGAAGGAGAAGGTAATATCAGGCGTACGCCAAATTGATACTGTCATCCACTAACCCTGCCGTCATCAAGCTTGGACAAGGTTTTGCATTGGTCAGTCTGTTGTCAAATGTACCTGCATGTAAATAAAGGAATATTTTCAATTTTGCATGTAGTAGAGTTAGTGAACTTTTTACCATTCGCCAAAATATACAAAAAAAATACACGCCAAATATTTTTCATACATTCAGCATGTTGCAAAAAAATCCCCAATTGCGCTCTGACACATGGTGGCATTTACCCGAAAATAGGTCAATGCACTTGTAAGTAGACGCCTACCACTCTGAAATCGGGAAGCAAGTGCAAAATGATGTGAGGACAAAAAAGGTTGCTAGCTTGTGCCTGCATTTTGTGACGCTTATTGTCTGATGTCACAGATGTAATGTTGTGCGCCATCGTGCGCGAGCATGTGCACTTAAGGAACAAGAAACACAGTATCGGGGTGATCACAACAAGGTACTAGAGTACTCGTGGCACAAACTTGGCCATGCGAAAGCACGACAATCACTTTGTTACCTTGCGCGAGAAACGTGCGCGGCTAAAGGGCAGTGCAAAGCACACGTGACAAAGGGAACAGGAGACACTGTGCCTCAGAGACTACACGGGAGTGCACTACGTGGGTGCCACAGGTAATACTTGCTTCAAAATAACATATTTTACTGACTTTATTTTTGGTGCTCCCCTTCCTATGTGGACGTTCTTTTTTAGGGCAAACCGCAGCGTTGTATGTGGACAAATATCAATATTTCAGGCCCCACAAGACAGTGACCCAATTGTAAGTTGACCTCTCACATTTGCGGGATTCCTACCCAAGAGCAGGCAGGCAGAAACCGCTCCCGAGGTGTCCTCACCTGTTTGGCGACGGAGGGTAGCACAGCACACGCAACAATTTTAACCGTTCCAAAGCAGAAAAACTAGCTGGTGCTCCCATAAGACTCCCTCACTACCCTGTTGTATGTTCTTGTTATAGCCTTCCCGCACACCAGCAGAGCGGCTGTCATACAGACATAATAACTAAGCACGGCTACTTGCGGTACGATTGTGAGGGATCATATACAGAACGTGTAGTGTGTTCGCGTCATGTGATTTTCGTTCAGGGCCGATTATGCTTCAGCAAGAGCTATGAGATTAATATGAAGCTGTAAAAAGGTCACCCTATGTTCTGACAGCATGGCGCACTCTTCTTCGAGCTCCTGCAGCCACCTGACATCCCTAAAATCAGCCTTTCACTGTGTTCAAACCAGGTGGATGTCTCAGAGTGACAACAGTAGCAGACAACAAAGCAGCAGCAGCAGCTTCGAATTCTCAAAACTCTATTTACCCCTCCATCACCGCAGAGCCTATTTTCTTTTTTTCAATTCCTTGCCAATTTGCGAGATGCACAATGAGTGGGTTGTAACCTGGATTTTCCCAATTTCACTTGAGAAAAATATCAGGTGCACTCAGATATAACTTTAAAAAATCAGGTCCTAAATATTTCTGATTAAATTTATTACATGTCCTTACCAGGAGGCTCAGCGGCTATGGCAGCAGTCACAGTTTGACTGGCACGGCAGAAATCCCTTGGCTGATCTCGATCTTCCATGGAAGACCTCCCTGAAGAAAGTTTTTTTTTCGACTTGAATGCAGCGAAGAAGGTATACAGAACAGTTATGAACACGCAGAAAATGACAATGGGAGAACGTATTCTTGGAATAGCTGGGATGCGATGCGCACTATCTAATTTGTCAAGAGGGATGTATATGCAAAATAAAAGCCTATTTAAGCCCATTTGCTGTCCTTACACTTGGCAGTTATTCAAGTACACTTCAGCAAAACCCATACCTGAGTGCACCATATTTTCATGCTGTGGTTGTTGCATGCAGGACCCACTGGAAACAGCTTCGACAGCGCAGGGCTCACTGAAAATAGCTGAAATAGACTATTTAGCAAGTGCTCGGAGGCTGTGATTCAGTGTCTCACATTCCTCACGCATGCTGTCTGAAAGCAGAACATCCTCATCTTGGTCTCCTCTCTCGAAGTCAGAACCACTGTAACTTCCCGTGACCTCCCCAATGACCCTGTGGAACGTACAATAAATACGAATAGTACACAGCACAGCTTAACTTGACAGCGTTTTACCATTTCCCTGACCAGTGCCTGGGGCGAGCAATGAGCTTATTGTATCAAGCATGGTTCGCACTAGGATAAACAAAGTATTGGTGAAGCATGCCCTCAAAATATCTGCCAAATTCTATGATCCAAAACAAGCTCCCCTTTCAGTTAGCTTTGAATCAAGCCCCGATTCCAGAAGCCTCACACGTTCCATGCAGTGTTGCATGATCTACAGATTTGTATAGAGATCTACAGATTCCGGGCAAAATCTACAGATCTACAGATTGTTTTTGAAATCTACAGGTTTTTGACTTCGTGATGAAACAAGGCTGAGAATGGAATACACAAGATACACGAACATATACAAACGTCGTTACCATTCTCAGGCTCGTTTCATGGATTCCATGCACCAGCCAGCCTGCGTTTATTTTATGCTGTTGTATCTTCGGACAATCGTTAAAAAAGTTGTGACGAGAAGCCCGATTCATCATGTTCCGCTCTGGGGCGAAAAAACAAAAACAGAAACAATGAAATTTTAATTTCATGTTTGCTTCGTGGTGTGTCGGTATATGACTGTCAGGGTATAATCTATGATGTTTGTATCACTCGTAGCACTGAGGCTGTTTGCACTAAATTACACGATGTAGTTACTAATCATCATGGTTAGATCGCTTATGTATTGATTTGTCTGATGATGATACTTGATCTTTTTCTTATTCGTGATGTCTCCACTAGAAGCAAATAAATCTCACGCAGTCGCCGGCGTTTCGACAACGGCCGTAGCACCGACAATCAGGTGGTGGAGTGATTTGCCTGACTGTTTGTTGCTCGCTTCTTTCTAGGCAGTACAGCTGGCAACCCGGGAGAGTCAATCTATCCTGCACATCTCCCCAATACCTTTTGCCAGCACATATTTCCGTTGTTTCGATGCGAAGAGCGAAACACAAAATGTCAGACGACAAAACGCACAAGATTGTGGCCTAAAGACGATGGTAAATAAGCAAATTGGATGTTTTACTGCAGTCCACAGATTTTTACGGAAATCACCATACTTTTTAATAAGTGATCTCCACACTTTTCCTCCGACGGGTGTGGCAACACTGGTTCCATGAGGTCAGCACACTTGTGGCGCTCTATTCGGGGATCAGCCTTCAGCCTGTCTGCCTCTTTTTCTGCCAGTTTCATCTGTGATGATAGCCACGATACTGTCGTCACTTCCACTCTCCATATCTGAGAATGGTGATGATTGTCTCTTTGCTTTCTTTTTTGGATGCTGCAGTATGTTAAGACTGATGGACACATGCTTAACGACCAGGATGCCTACCAGAGATCGTGGCCTGACTGACGAGCGGCCCTCATCTTCACCATCTCTCTTGCCACTAACCTGTAAAAACAGCTTATTCGCTTTTATTCTTCAAGTCAAGACGGCTATCTGCTTGTTCTAAACTGACATACTTGAGGACAATATTTCTGTGGAAAGGTGCTCCGACAGGTGTTTAAACCAAAGATATCGAACTCCCCACCCCAAAAGATTAGACAAAATGGCGTAAATGGAGGCTAGCTGGTGGATAAATTCCACGATAGGCAAGCCGTTTGTTTACGTGTCCTGCCCATCGCTGAGGCTGTGTTTTTTACGTGTCTTGCCCATCGCTCAGGCTTGCCTATCATGGAATTTACCCAAAAGAATAGGTTCACTTCGGGTTCAACCTGTTCATATTTTATTCTAGTGTGGCTTCAGTTCAGCATACCTCTGACAGTGGTCTTAGAAGTGACACGTTGGCGCAAGATTGCTATATTATTTGAAGGACCTGGTGATTTACAAACGGTTGTTTAACGCATGGACGCGGAAGTGTCACATCACGATGGACAGTGTATCAGACGTTGAATAAAACGCAAAACATTTGCAGTAACTTGACGAAAACAGATCCTGACCCAGTTGCTGGCACAGCTACAGCTGCTAGCACAGGGTTCCTCAAGTCAAAATGAACCGCAGGCCACTTTGCCCATTTCTGAGGAGCATGAAGGCCAACTACCAGCTCCCCCTGCACACCACCCGCCGTGTAAAGAAGCAATCCGAACATGTGTAACGTCAGTTATAGCCCGGCACCCTGTCACAAACATTCACCAAGTCGAGCGGCTGCACGTTAGGTACGACAGGACTGTTTTTTTTCTCTCTCTGTTTGTTTGTCCAGGGCTGTGCAGAGGGGCAGCGAGGGTCTCTCGAAATGCAATTTTGCTCTCTCCCAGATGCACTGCAGAACATTTCTGCGGGTGCAGTTCATCTCTCAAAAAAGCGGTATTTCATGGTCAGTAAAAGTCACATCTGCCAGACGAGCAACGTTAGGGCTGAACACGATGTGGGACAGGGGACGGCACAACCACAGCGTTCACTAGCAACAAGCTTAATGGCGACGCAAAAAAAAAAAGCCCAGCCAGGAGGGCCAGCACCCACTCTCAGGGCAAAGGGGGCAAGCAGTGAAACTCACACTCTCGTCTACACAGCGTTCAAGCAAATGGCAATTTCCCGTACCCCTTCCAGACAGTTTTGAGGAAATCCCCCCTCTGCAGACGTTCGTCCTGATTTTACATTGTAGTACGTGTGAGCCTACATCACTGTGCAATGTAATAACACATGGTAATGTTAAAACTTACATGTACTACTCACACTTTGGAGCTCTTTCCCTTGTCAGCACCAAGAAAACGAGATAGGATCTGTTCGTAGACCTCCGATTTCGCCGCGTCACGTGCATTTTTTCTTTTTCTTCTTTTGCGCCTGCGTTGACCAAAATGTCAAGTGACATATTGCACAGCAAAAAGGGGAGGCAAGCAGCTGACGACGCAACAGACAGCCACAGTAGCGTCTGAAGCAATCAAAGGCAAATAGCTCGTTTCTTTCCAGAGAATTCGAGCCCCAGCGTTCGCGCGTGGTTTCTTTCTCTTTTTTTCGCAATACTCGTCTCGTGAGCAGTGATGTAGTGTTAACTTATTTCACAAACACTAATGTTTACGGCAATATGCGACTTCGATACCCAATGGTGTCGAGTTCCGAACACAATTTCAATCCTGCTGCACGAACTCGTCAAACCAGCCCGCGATTCCCATGCCCGGACATGTACCTCGTGCAGAAATATACACCAGTACTAAAACGAAAGCAGAAATATCTGACGCTAGAAATGTAATATGAAGACAAAAGAAAAAAAAAAACTTGCAGTCTTGTGATGGAGCATTGGTTGCAGACACGTCTTAACATGCGTCCTCCACCTCCGAAGCAGCTACTTTCGGAATTCTGATGCGTTTCCGCTGCTGCATTTCTTGAAGCTCAGCCTCAGTTTTTGAAATGTGCTGAAGTCGGCACATGACAAGGTTACACGACAGAGGTACATACCTGCAACCGCATACTAGCACTGAATATGTACGGGAGAGGTCTGGGTTCTGTGGGTCTTCCGAGAAAGCACTGTAGACCTTGTTAGCATCGAAGCCACCATTTTTCGTGAAAACCGCGATGTTTTTCACAGGTATTACGTAGCTCTTGTCATCAAATTGCCTGAGGAAACGTACCAACGCGAACATAACGCGAGGGAGGCGATACGTACTTCGATGAACGAAGTACACGACACGTTGAAATTGAATCTGAATCACAACAGACGCGACGACCCGACACATCCACAACGCACATACACAAAGTGATGATGATGATGACGACGACGATGCCCATGATGATTCGGACAATCGCACGGCGTACCACCTTCTTATTACGTGCCCACTGGTGCACACACAAGCTTGGACGCAGCAATCCATGTAAAAGTATGAGGTGGCATAATAATTGACCATCACAGTTTTACAAACATTTTCGTTGCGTATGAGTTCCCGTATAAATCTCCAAGTAACTGAAAAGATGATAGCTGGATAGCCGCGCAGGCGAAGCGGCATCGCCACAAGTAGTTTTGTTTTGTAGCGGACAGCTGATGGCTTTGTCCTACCTCGCTTTACTTTTGCAATAATAACGGACTTCGATCGTTATTGTAAAGGGGCACGTTATTTTATTCCCCCCATTCCACCAAGCACTGGGGTAGAGTATCGCCTGTTGCGATGAAACTCCCCACTCTCCAAGGCCGAAAATAAAGTTGTTGTTGTTGTTGCAATAATAATTAATGTCGCAGGAGTGGACGTTATGGCGATGACGCGCACTATAACTACGCCTATGGTGGTGGTGGTGATGTTGAAAGGGCTTGCCGTTGTCGGCCTCACGTATGTGGGCAACGTCACGACTGACGCCCTGGGGAAATGTGCGTCCTGGGCCGACTTCTAGGGGAACTGTGCCGACATATGTCTGAAATCGTCTGAGGAAAACCCAGGAAAAACCCCAGACAGCACAGCCGGCACCGGGATTCGAACCCGGGTACCTCCCAGTCTCGACGTGGCATGGCTAGCACGCTAACCAGTGAGCCACGGGAGCTGGTGGCCTACTTGGCCTACGCCTAACTTGGCCAATAGCAACCGATATCGCCTTGTTCAACGGCCAATGTGGAACGTCGCAGCTGCATAGTTATACAGCCGCCACTCTGATCGAACGAAGAAAGCTTTTCTCGAAATGTCTATGCACAGAAAGCAGTCTCGTAAACGCTATCTTGAACCCGGTTCTGAAACACAGATGCCAAGGTCGACAAGGCACAGTCTACTGTATGCCGAACAACCAGCTCCAGCCTCACAATCGGTGCCATACGGCTCCCACGATGTTGCTCCCGATCCCGATAACAGCGACGATGAAGAAGTCAGCGAAAGGCTGTCGCCGGGACGAGGAACTCCTGAAGAACAACAACGAGAGACTCCGCAAGGCAGCCATCCTTTTGCTGCTCACTTTAGCATTCCACTGCACCACGAAGAGAGATCAACTTCAGTAGGAGATGCGCTGGTGCTAATTATGGACTTTGTTATAAGTAAGGGTACGTGGTTTTCGGCATTTTCCGAAAAATGCCGGAAAACACCCCCCGAATGATTTTTTTCAGATTCGGAATATTCCGAAAAAATACGAATTTCTCGTATCCTGACAGCTGCCATTCCTGGAACCGCAAAGGGAAATCCCCTTGGAATCTCCCTTTGCCGACAATTTCTCGAGCGTGGCATTATCTTCGGACTCTACCCTTGCTTCGTTGTGCGTAAGCGCTTATAGGAGGATGACCTCAGCTCTGTTGATGAATCTCGTATGGATGATATAAAGCGCGAGTTTTTCGAATATGCTGCATACCCTGCCCCTCAGGTGGATATATCTCCTATTCAGTTTTGGACGACCCGTTCCAGCACATGGCCTTTGTTATCGCAGTGCGCCTTAAGCATACTTACTGGCTATTCTTGTTTCTAACGCTAATGTTGAGCGCGCGTTCTCTAAACTGCGTGTTATTAATCGCAAGGAGCAAGTCGCTACGACAGATGCGAGCATGATGGTGTACGCTTGCATCTATTACAACAAGAGGTAGTCTCATTGTTTGCTGGTTTAGCACAGGCAATAAAAGACATTGTTAATGAAACCATGAATCAATTCACTTCTTTTCGGTTCGTTGTTACTTCGCCCGCAAAATAGGCTCTCCTTCATGGGAAATAAATAGATTCCCGTATTCGGGCATTTATTTTTTGGGCGGAATATAGATGCCGAAAAAATCCGATTTATAGTCCCCAATATAAATGCCGATAAACACCCCCCGAATTGGGTTGAAAATAAATACCGAAAACCACAAACCCTACTTATAAGGCATAAATTAACTTGGTCAGCATGTGACGATCTCCTCAAATTAGCAAACCAGGTGATCGGAAAGGATACCCTTCGCGAGTCGTCACACCTATTTAAAAAGTTCTCTGGGGCGTCGCCAGACGACATGGCATTTTACTTTTATTGTGACAGCTGTGAGAAACTTCTGTGCACGACGAGCGGGAAGCTGAAAGAAAGGCGCAGCATTTCAGCGGTGTGTTCAAGTTGTGGCACACAGTACTTCGGAAGGAACCTTTTGACGGCAGGACATTTTTTTGTGAGCCTCCCATTAAAGCAACAAATAGAGTCCTTCCTTGCTGACAGGGCTCTGTCAGACCAGCTGGTGCAGTCACTGGACAGGCTTGAGGACAAGGACCGTGAAGGCAGTAGAGGCGAACCCATATGTAACATCACATATGGGGCTTTCCAAAAGGAGCAGCGAGCAGAGCTGAACTGTGCCAAGTACGATCTAACTCTCACTGTCAACACAGATGGCAGCACCACATTCAAGAGCTCCGCTTATTCGATATGGCCTGTTCAAGTTCTTCTAAATGAACTTCCACCATACTACAGATTGACAAGCCCATCAGTGCCACTTTTATGGTATGACAACGGACATCCAAACATAATCCTCCTGCTCGACGTGTTTGCAAAGCAGATGCAGCAGCTAGCACAAAGTGGAGTGGACTGGACCTGCCGTAGAAACAGAATCAACTCTAAGGTAGGTACAGGTACATACGAACTAAAAATGCCTACATGCCTCACCTACTGTTTACGCATACATTTCAGGTGTACTGTATAACATGTGTCGCCGATACACCTGCACGTGCTGGGATGTTGAACATGGTTCAATACAATGGGTACTACTCATGTCCATGGTGTTTCCATCCTGGAATATGTATTGAAGGTGAAAGGCTACCTATTCATAAGGCATCCTAGGCATATGATTGCACGTGGCTAGATAGGTACTTGTGCTACAGGTATTCAAACATGACAGCATGAGCAACATGCTTCCGTCGTCATTTAAGTGCGTAATATCAGGCTTGTGTGCATCAGCTTCTTTTTTGCACGTGCTTGTGATATCATACCAGACTTCCAACTGTGGTTTCTTTCTTTGTCACTTATTGTATTTTTGTTAAAAAGGTTACCTACGTCGGTTTTTCTTTTTGTTCATTCTTGGGACAGGGTGTTCAAACTTGACACACAAATGGCATTAGAGGAAGCTAAATTATCCTTGAAAAATTTTGCAAGCATGTAAAACAAACATGAAAATCAAGATTTCAACCAGTTTTCGTTATTTCAGGATATGTCAAGTTCCCAGTGACAGAAGGACCATCTCCTAACAGGACAGAACGAGCCATGATCGAGGACATGAGGGAAGCTGCTGCTACTGGCCAAATAGTTCGCGGCGTTAAAGGGCCATCTGCGCTTCTAACTGTTCCTGGCATCAGCATCATCAAAAGTTTCGTGCCCGACTATATGCATGCGTGTTTGCTGGGAACAGTTAGGCAGATCACGGACCTGTGGTTCAGTGATGTTGGTGCTGATTATTATATTAGTGCTCCAACGAAACGTGAGCTGGTCGATGAGAGACTTCAAAGCTTAAAGCCTCCATAACTTAAAAACCCGAGACTAGAGGACAAAAAAACGACGAACACAGACAAGGTCTCAAAAGCTTCCATCCTGCTTCACACTATGTCCGAAGTCGGTAAAGCAAAGATGATTCTGGAAAGCGGGGGAACTACAGTCGTGGTTGCTGTACTTCAGCCTTCCATGTGTTTACGGCATTTTGCCCAGCACCTACCATGCCCATTTTGTATTACTGGTGGCAGGCATCTATCTGCTGATGAAAAGGAGAGTAACAGAAGAT
Source organism: Ornithodoros turicata (assembly GCF_037126465.1). Classification (NCBI taxonomy): domain Eukaryota; kingdom Metazoa; phylum Arthropoda; class Arachnida; order Ixodida; family Argasidae; genus Ornithodoros; species Ornithodoros turicata. The sequence goes on from NC_088204.1 coordinate 36,084,737, forward strand.
GATGTGGCTCTCAGCAACGAGAAGCTGACAAGGTTCGTTGTAATGTTGGAATACCTTTACCACAAACGTGAAATGAAGTCGAATGTCCATGTACTCCATCTACCCAACAGTGTGAGGCTACATGGCCCCCTGTGGGCCATCTCCTGCTTTGCTTTTGAAACGAATATGGGACATCTTCTAAACCTGGTGTCATCGTCGAACAGTGTGCCATTGGAGATATTTTCCCGTATTTTAATGTGTAACAGCTTCTACCAGTTGAGAAGTTTGGCGTCGGACAACGTGCAGGCCTTGTGCAGTCATGAAAAGCCAAGCCTCGGCGGCACAATTGAGCCACATGGTAAAGCAAAGCCTGTTTCCCAGCCAATTCGAGATTGTGTCAAGGTCTTACTCCGTGGTCAAGGCACAGTTTGGAAAACCACAGAGGATTGAGGAGTATGACCGTGTCTCTATTGGTGGCTACATTCTGCACAGTGTTCAGTATAGCCGTCCATCCAAAAGAGATTCAACTTCTTTGCAGCTTGGAGAGGAATACCTCAGAGCGGAAAATGTCTTGGTGCTTTCTTCTGGTGGTACAAAATCTATCCATATTTTATCGCACGTGTATGACACAGGGACAGTATGCTCTGTAGGTCATATAACAAGGACCACACAACGTTCCTCAAAAGTTATCCGTGAACTTTCTCTAAGTATGAATCCTTGTATGTACTTGACCAATGGGGAAGATAAATATTTTGTGCGGCTCTACAACAGGTATGAGTGGACCTGAGATATAGTGTGTAACATCAAGAGCCTTCCATCAGTGGACATTTGTGGCAGTGCACATTGTTGCACATTTTTCCCCATGTGATGGTCACGATTTCCTGTATCTGAATGACACAAGGCTATCTATTTTCTTTCATCCATTAATAAGATGTGCTTGTTACTGACACTGTTGCTCCCTTTCTCATCACATTTATTTTGGAGATATTCCTGCTGGTCTCTTAAAGCAACCACTTTATATTGTATTGAATCATCATCAAATTAAAGGGGCCGTAAACAGGCCACCAAACATTTCTGAAATAATGATACCCCATGAAAGAACACCGCTCATAATACCCAAATATATATTTCGTTCGGCTCGTGCCAGCTCATTGACCCGTATAACTGCTTTCAAAGATGAGTAACCAGCGAGCCTCTCTCCACAACGCATACGTCACATGGCTACGTAGCGTTTTGCCGTCCAATCGGGGGGCCGAGCTGCGCACATGACGTTTCAGATTACCAGCCAATAAACATACTTCGTTATCAGCTGTGAGTCGGAGCGCTCAGTTTGTTTGTGTGAAACGACGTTTTGCGTTCCGTGGTTCCGAAATTCAACGTCATGACATGTTCAACATCTCCGGCTGGCGCAAACGTCAACAGCTGGGCTGCTATCACATGACGCTATTCGAACCCGGGTTCCTCCCAGTCACGACCTGACATGGCCAGCACGCTATCCACTCTACCACGCGAGCTGGTGACGCGATGCCGCGTGGCTCAAACCAAAGCACTGCAGCCCAGTTGTCGGAACCATTCGAAGATGACGAAGATGTTCCATAGCGCACCTACCTAAGATTCCGGAACTGTAGTCCCAGATATTCATTCGCGCTCGTAGTGTGCTGCGTGCTACTGCCCAGAAAACGTAGTGCGCGTATGATACCTAAATTAAACGCATTTCTTTCTCAGTTTGAGGCTCTAACTGTTTAGACTTTAAATAGAAGAGGATTCACGTTCATCTAGTCCAATTCCGCATTTGAAATAAAATCGTACGTGGAACACTCAATCGTAATTGGTGGGGAAAGCGCTACGTCAAAATGACGTAAAGTTAGAGCGTGGGGCGGAGCTAAAATGCGAAAGAATGCAGTGAATATTTCATCCGTATGCAAGAGCCTTTTGTTTTTCAGCGTTAGTAATTGCAAGGAGTTTTCACGGCCTAAGTTCCAATAATATAACACAAAGAAATGTGCACCTTTTGTATCTGTTTACGGCCCCTTTAATGATTTCAGGCATCAAACACCACAAGATAATAGGAGGTACGAATGGACTACTTATACCATTACTATAACCGTTAAGTATCATGCAACTAAACTGTTAAAAAAAATTCAGCTAAACCATTGCATGCAAGTTATAACCGCTGCACCATCTTCAAATTGTCCCGTAAAGGTGGCTTCAGGTAGTGCTTACGTGTGCGGGGTGAAGTCTGCTTTAGAAATAACGAGCGTGAGCATATACACTCGCGCTCGTTATTTCTAAAGCAGGCTGATATTTTGAATATATTCAAAATATTATGAAAAAGGCTGATCAGTTGAGGAAGGCTGCGTCCCATTCCAGGTCAAATCTATATAATTACAGTTGACTAGAAGCGTCATGATATGATGAGAGTCGATCGAGTTCTCACTGAACTCCCTGTTTCAAGCTGTTCTTACAGCTCTTTTCTGTTCCTCCTCCATCATATCATCAAATGATGAAAATAAAATCTATAGATTCAATGATGTCCTCAAGAATCGCTAAATTTCACAATACCTCATCTTCCCAGACCCACAATTCCGCAAATTTTCGTGGAACGCCAAGAGGAAGGGCCCGAATAGTAAAGAATAAGTGTTTAAAATATGCTGACCATTATGTGGCAGCATAAATCGTGCCGCGGTGGTGGTGTTTGGGTGTACTGCTTTGCTCTGGCAGGCAACGGAGGGAGGATATGCGTCTTGGGCCAACTTCCAAGGTAACTGCCAACATCGGCCTTACGTCCGAGGCAACCGAAGAAATGTGTGTTGGCACAAGCGGCAGGGGATTCGAACACACACGCATATCTGGAGCAAAATGGGATTACACTCGAAACCACTGAACCAACTGAAGTAACATAATTTTTAAAATTATATACATTCTCAGCATTGTCATCAAATGTAAATTAAAATTTGAAACAGGAACCGTCATATTATTAAAATTTCTTGGAATCAAAAGGATCGAAATGAAGGTGCTTGGTAAACCATGGTAAACTACGGTGAACTAGAATATGTATACCAGTGCACTGTAGGCAAACTTAGGAGTCAACGAGCCATTTG